>NC_139698.1:25656218-26002557 GCF_964188405.1 Protomyctophum parallelum | reverse complement strand
TGTGTGTTTGTGTGTATGTGTGTTTTTGAATGACACTGTCCATTTGTGTGTGCAATTGTGCATGAATATGCATCTTTATGCATGGCATGCAAGTGTATTGCAGTGTGTGCTGGTGCATGTGTCCATGTGCATGTATCTGTGTGTCTGTTCATATTTTAGGCATTTCATTATTGGCAAACCTTTTTTTCAATAATCAATATAAGTTTCCAAAATCTTCACAAATAGTAAAAGGCCGCTTGTACTGTAGATTGAGTATAGTTATTGGAGCTTAATAACACTTAAACCCTATATACTTAGCTGACCGCGGATTTACAATCTCACAAAGCGTCGCCACACAACGTGTTGTGTACTTGTAGATCGGCCATTTTCGCGGAATCTTTGCCCCCAGAATAGGGACGCTACGCTATGGTTCAAGCGGTTATGTGGTTAAAACCATATAGGCTGTGTAGGCACTAGGCAGGCTACCTCTGCATGGGGACATGTTGGCGTAGTGGCAGTGCAATATGGGCCCCAGATGTGCGGGAGTTAGTGTGCACAGTATGTTGCACAACAACAACAACATCAACATCAACGTGGGCATCCCCTCCGAGGAAAAAACATGGCACTTACAGTTGCTCAGTGACAACATGAGGCGTTTATATTTAGTCTGGTCTCCTCTAGTCTGGAGTTCCACTGAACAGGGGTCAAGGATAGGAAAGAAAAATAGAACGGGAGTCCACGGAAAGTCCCTGCAAGAAAGCAATAAAACTGGTGTGTTTTAGCGAAAGAAGGAGTGTGTGTGTGTGTGTGTGTGTGTGTGTGTGTGTGTGTGTACGTTTCCCCAGACATAGGTCTGGTCTATATATGAGTGTGTGTGTGTGTGTGTGTGTGTGTGTGTGTGTGTGTGTGTGTGTGTGTGTGTGTGTGTGTGTGTGTGTGTCGGTAAGTGTGCGTGCAAATTTGTGCATGTTGTATGTGCATATATGCATAGACTTCTGTGTATGTGTGCATGCGTGTGTGCGTAAATAGTTGTGGTTGTGTAGGTGTCATGTTTAGTGTTTGTCTTTCGGTCGCCACAGCAAAGTGGCCTGATAAAAATCGAGTAGATTTATCACATTCCTGTATTTGCATTGAGGAAGAAGGAGGCCTGGATGCTACAGCAGGTACTGTGAGGTCATGATGTGCAAGAGCGAGAGAGAGAGAGAGAGAGAGAGAGAGAGAGAGAGAGAGAGAGAGAATTATAGGCTAAAGAAAGAAGGTGGAAAAGTTGAGGTGATAAGGAGATCAAAGACAGGGGGTGGAAGAGAAGAATAGACACACACACTCGGTGTGTGCCCGTGCATGTGTGTCACTCGTGCCTGAGCACCTGATGCCAGAGAGAGAGAGAGAGAGAGAGAGAGAGAGAGAGAGAGAGAGAGAGTGCTATTATATGTGCATGGGTGTATGTTTAAGAGAGAGGAAGACAGAAAGAAGCATGTGTGTGTGCGTGTGCTTGTGCTTGTGCATGTGCGTGCGTGCTTGTGCATGTGCGTGCGAGAGAGAGAGAGAGAGAGAGGGGGGGGGGGGGGGGGGAAGTAAGGATGAAAGAGGACAAGTACTGTGGAGACAAAACATTATACCACAAGCATAAGTGAGCTCTTACGAAAGGCTGACCGGGGGAGATGAGAGAGACAATAGGGGTTACAAAGAAAGCAGCACATTCAGCAGCGAACAACATCAACACAAACAGCTGTAAGCAAACAGCGAGAAGAAAAAATAAATGAACATAATAATAGTCAGAGGAAGCAACAAGTTTGCAATTCGCAACCTGTTTACTCAATTGACTTGTCATCATAACTTTGTTATGTCCCCGGCTCTCTGTTCTTCCGATTAGCACCGTCACGGTGCTAATCAGAAGAACAGAGAGCACTGTCATCCACACTCACACGCATTCATTAGCGCAGTCAGTGCTCTTCAAACGTTGTGTGTCCGAGCCAGGCACGCCGGTGGCCAAGTCACAAATCTCAAGGCACACCTGTATTCTTTTGGCGGAAGAGTAACCGATCTACAAGCTCACAACGTGCAAGGGATGCAACGTATTGTGAGCTTGTAGATCTGCTGTTTCCACTATTTATTTATTTTCCCCAAAATAGGGATGCCACGTTGAAAGTGGTTAATTTTAGTGTAATTTAGTGTACAGAGGGTATATAATTGAGAACTTTTTTTTGTATAGTTGGATATATGTAAATAATAATGTACACATGTCCAGGCATGTGCTGGACAAAATCCAGGCATGTCCTGGACATGTTTCACATCACACCAGCGTGCGTTTGGTAGCCCAGTATCTTTTAACAGGCAGGCCAATCATAGAGGCCAATGTATAGGTCCTACAGTACATGTCCTGCACGGAGAGGATCCCTTTAATCTGCTGTCAGGTGGTTGAGCCCCCTCTGCTGGCATTAGGGAGCAATGCACCTGCTGTCTCTGTGTCCTGGAGAGAGTACACTGCACGCAGCACAGATGCAGCTGGCCAGTCAAGCACACTGCGTCATTCCCATCTTTTTATAGCTGCGACCCTGGAGTTTCCCCGACAGGCCTGTGTTGTCTATCCCTCTCGGAGCTCTCTTAGTCACTGCATATGTTGTTCTCCTTCTTTCGGCTTTGCAGAAAACATCCTGTGGGTTCAGGTCATTTACTCTCATTGTTGACGTTCGGAGGGAGAAAAAGGCAGAATGTGGGTGAACTCACACTGACCCGTCCGACCACACCGTTCCGCTCGGCTCTCAGTGAAAGCTGCCGTCTCCAAACACGTCCAAACACACACACAAACGCACACGGAACATTATGCACGACGCACAAAGACGGTAATGTGATCTTTGGGGCGACGCTAATACTTTCCCCATGGTGCCGTGACTTCCTTCTGGATGCACCAAATTTACGTTGATGCAAATTGGGGTCTGACGAGTGGCTCTGTGTTGTGTTTTCCCTGCTTTCAGAGAGAGCATGCCTTCGATGCAGACTTGGAGCCCCACAGGTTCAAGTCTCTGCCAGCAATGGGCAACCGAGCAGCCAATGACCTCAACAACCTTGAGGTAACTGTCTGATACTCCGCCTGTGTGTGTGCGTGTGTGCACGACTGCACGTGCCTGTGCATGTGTGAATGTTTATGCCTATTTATTTGTATATGTGTGTGTGTGTGTCTGTGTCTATGCATTTATGTGTGTGCGTGTGAAAGAGTGAGAGAGAGAGCTGTTTCCATCCACAGCTTTTTTTTCTTTTCCTAAATCCCATGTACATCTTACCACACCCAATCCTTCAACCCATGTGTATGTGTCCCTCTGTGCAGCTGAAGCCCACACTCTCTCAGCTGCACGCTGACTTGAAACTGTTTGAGCACCACTTCGACTGGCTCAACAGAGTCTCCAAGAAGCACCACCACCCTGCACTGCCCAAACTTGGAGACATGATGAGGGAGATGAAATCTCTCATCAACATGCTCCATCGTCAGGTAACCAGGAGCTTTAATCCACCTATTTTCGGCGAATAGTTGAACGTTGTGAGCTTGTAGATCGGCTGTTTTCTGTCCAGACTGGCAATCCAAATAAATGTTTTGGTCTATTCAGATTGGAGTTGGTTGTATCAACGTCTGAAGTTCTCTGAACAGCAGATTTTAGCTCATCGGATTGAACCAAGTTCTTAGATGCTTTGAAATACGATTCAAATCAGATTTTTAAAGATGTGTCTCAGTCTCAGTCTGATTCATACTGCGCTTGCCGGAAATAGACGATCTACAAGTTCACAACATGATACATTGTGAGTTGTATATCGGCTACTTTTGGCAAGTGACCCGTGTTCTATAACAGAGAATATGTTAAGCATTACTCACACCTAAGTTGGAATAAAAGGAATGCAGATATGTCGATGATAGAATACAGAAATATGATTTGATCACTTGCAAATAAGTGTGGGAAGTCATTCCTAAAGATCGTATTTAGGAAAACAAAGATGAAGATAGCCATACAAGAGTCTAAACTATCTCTCTATCCTTCCTGGTAGATGCTGAGGGTCGAAGCACCGAGACTGCCACCCTCCACCACCCCCTCTCTCCCACCTCAGCTTCCGTACCAGTTTGACGTCCTGCAGTCTTCTCATGAGCTGCTGCAACAGTTCAAACTCTTCTGTGACTGGGCATATCGAGCACTCATCAGCCTGAAACCCAAGATCTCTGCAGTACAATGATGACCCAGGAACTATCTGGAGGCTGTGTAGCCAGTAGGAACGCATGGGACCCACGCCTCAGCCAAGGGGGAAATAGGAACCATGTCGGTGTGCACTGTAGCCAATAGCGTCCCCGAGAAGCCCAACCTTCAGCCAGTGAAATGTCGCGTTGTGGAACGTGCCATTCCATTGTAGCCAATGAGGATGCTCTGTACTGCAGCCAGCTGTGGCCCTCAGCGTTTGCCTTCAGGCAAACCTTGCATTTCATTTAAGATGAACATGCCATGTTTCCCCTGACCTATTTCCTAAAGGCCTTGTCCATTACTGTTATTTATATGTATTTATTTATTTATTGACTGTCAGTAATTTATTTAATGTTATTTATTTAATTTTGTGATGTCACTCTTATCTTTATTACTTTATCAACGTGAATTTAGTTGCCTGTCTCTGTCTGTTCCTCTTGTCTGCATCTGCCCCCCTTGAGAAAATGAAAATCTAAATCAAGGAAGAAAGCACACAGTAGCACTTCCTGAGTCTGTACCTCTGACATCGATTGTCTTTCAAACTAACTTAATTTAGCCTTTATTTATCTATTCACTAACTAATAACATATCTTCCAGTAGGCGTAGCAAACATTTTGGACAGCCCAAGTTAATTTGTAACTAGTTTCTCTTTGCCTGCCTCTGTCTCTCTGTATTTCTGTCTCTCTGTCTCTGTCTCTGTCTCTGTCTCTGTCTCTGTCTCTGTCTCTGTCTCTGTCTCTGTCTCTGTCTCTCTATCGTGTTCCTAACTTAAATTATAAAAAAAGGTTACTAATGACTCTCTTCCAGCCGTGTTACATATGCCACCAATTAACATTCCAGCCAATGGCCTTGTAGAAAGTTCTACTGATCCGATCCGCACATGTCGGGATTGGACTCTTAACTGAGGAATAAATAAATAGTTTCTTTATTATCATGGGCTGAGTTTCTATATATACAACGTCCTCCTGTTTCTTCCATCCTGCATGGGGAGGCATATCTAACATGTGGTAAAGTTGTATGAATGTGCCCTGTTGCTGAGCACTGATGGACCTGATTAGAATCTTTGCACAAACTTGTTAGGGTTAGACTCTTGGAGGAATGAGAGGGGTCTGATTCTGAACCTGTGCCTTTGGGGAAGAAAAATATTTTTTTTTCTTTTTGGAGCATTTTATAATTATGATGTAAACGTAATACCCCAAGCCTTAAAATACTATGTATTGTGATACTACGGTTCTGTACAGATGTACATAATTGTACAAGAATGTAAATTGTTGTATACAATGCTATTGTGTATTATTGTTTTCTTATAATATAATGTAGAATATCAATGCTATCCCTATTGTTTTATGTCCATTTCAATATTATTATATTCTTGTATTTGTTACAGTATTGACTATTTATTTAAATTTCTTCGGTGGAACTATTTATTTTTGCGCTGCAGAGGAGCAAGTCTCCTATAATTTTGTACTTTTATACAGTTTTTATTCTTATTTACTATTATATCATAATGTTTAAATTATTATTGTACCATCAAAATGCCTCTCCCACACAGTGACACACTGATTGGCCTCAATGTGAAATATGTGCCTTGGCAAAATAAATAATAAAGAATGTGCACAATAATTTGAGGTCCTGCTTTTATTAGTGTGGTTGCCCCAAAAGGGGCAACCAGACTCTAGTAATTGTAACACTTTATTATTATTATTCGTAGTATTATTCCACTAGTCTTTTTTTTGTCGCTTTATACCTCCCACACTGTACGCTGTACGCACTTGAGCCATATGTCAAATTCACCGGAAAAATCGGGAATCGTGTGCTTGTATTTTGTTAAGAGAAATGTTGTATAGTTTAATTGATATGAATTTATTAGTGAATTAAATTTCCCCATTGACATGAATGGGAAAAGGCAAAAAATCACATTCAAGTATTTTTTCCTCGGAGACTGTAATCACTATAGTTACAAAACTTTTAGGGATATTTCTTAATTATGACGAAAATTAATTAAAATTATAATTTTATAGGTCGGCCTCATGGTGGCGCTATAACAGCCCACTTTACCTTTTGGCTTATAACTCTTGAACCGTAGGTCGTAAAATCAAAATATTTTTTCCCCTGGATTCCTTGGGTCATGACGCATCTCCCCATATAGGCCACGCCCATTTCCGCCATGATGGATTTTCCGCCATTTTGAATTTTGTCCAAAACACACTTTTTGCTTTTCCTCCTACAGATTTTGTCCAAATCTCACAGAAATCGGCACACATGATCTCTGGACATATCCGATTAAATCACCAACTGCAGAATTTTGGTAGTGCGTATCGTTCGGCCGTAATCGTCTTCCGAAGTTAGTAGGAGGGGCCTATATCACAAAAATGCCATAAATCACGAACGGAATGTCCAATCCATCCCAAATTTGAATCACATGTCCGGGGTGGTTCAATCGACCAAGTTCTAAAAGCAATTCCATTTTCATCCATAGGGGGCGCCGCAAATGCGAGAAATGTAACCGTTTGTCGCAAAAACATGAATTTCGGGGGTTAAAGCCCCTCCGAATGACTTACGCATGATCTAAGGCGTGACTTGAAATTGTAATTGGCTGGCAATACTAGTGGGAGGGGCATATGTAAGCCACTGCGGCAACCACACTCTGCAATTTTTTAAAATTGCGAAATTTCTAGTTACAACATTGCAGCAGCCACAGTGAAGTCAGGGCCCGTCCAACACTACATAACCCATAAAGCATTGCACCAGATTGAAAAAACCTAATATAAATGTCCTTCCTAAAACAATAAAGAGGAATTGAGTATTATATGTCTTTGGTAAGATATGTTAAAGTGTGCAATTCAGTATTAAGTGGTTTAAGCCAAAAAATGAAGACTATAAACAGTTTGTAATCAGGTTGAAAACAAAAAATGAGACCCTTGAAGCGCTTGACCAATGGTACTGCTTCGTTTATTGTCTCACGTAGCCAATAGCGATCGCTGTTGTTGGAAGGCGGCATCGGGTGGAGAACTGCTAGTTAGTTTGCGCTGGGTTTATTGTTAAGGTTGTGTGGATTAGCACTGCGGATCCCAGCTCCTTTTCACAACATCAACAAACATCATCAACAACAACAACATTAACGATGAGTTAAAACTGTCGGGTGAGCATCCGTTCAGGTCTGTTGCAATGCATGCACCAATACCGATCATTTTTAATGGAGTAACTCCGCATTGACGAGGTCTAGAATGCATTTGAAGGCCAGAATTGTTATGTTTTGGTAAATAGCGACCAAGCTGTCATTTTCGCTGAATGTCTGTTGGTTGGTTGTCTGCTGTTTTTTCAAACCGGCGACTGGAATTAGGGGAGCACTTTTGATGTAATAATATAGAGAGTGAGCTGCTATGTGGGAGTGAGTTTGCACCGCACTGCGGGGACACTGGGACAGAAGATACAATGATGGTCAATGGAAAGACAGCAGGGAGGAGGGAGGTGGGAGGAGGTGTGGACTAAACAGGGAAGCCTGAACAGGGATGGAGGGAGGCATTTAAAGAGACAGACATAAAAAGGAGTTATCCAAGTTATAATTCTGTCATTTTCATTTTATGACATTTCAGAATAGGACCTTGCGCCCTGGAAAGACAGACGTGTTCACTGCAGAAGCACTGCTCAAAGAATGAGCAGGGACAATGAAGGAAGGTGGCAAAGAGACAATTCTTCACCAGAACTGACAGCTAAGTGCCAATAAGGTACCCCACTCCCGCCTGTGCTGCGCCAGTACCACCACCCATCCCGTCTGTCAATGGCCAACTCTGTGGCCACTCTGGTGGTCCAAGCGGAACTCCTCCCCACGCAGTCCTCGGCGTCGCTCTCTCCCTTCCCCTCCTCGCTGCTGGGGTCGGGGGAGGATGGCGAGGACGACGGAGGAGAGCGGGGCGAGGAGGAGGAGGAGGAGGAGGAGGAGGGGGTCCTGGCGGAGGTGGAGAGGGCGGTGGTGGAAGGCGGAGAGGAGGTGGTGTTGGAGATGGTGACGTCGTCGGCGCCGGCCCGCCACCAGGACCAGGTGGACCACCCCTTCCAGTGCCTGGACTGTGGCAAGAGCTTCCGCTGGTCGTCGCGCCTCACGCACCACCAGCGCAGCCACAACAACGAGAGGCCTTACCGCTGTAACCTCTGCCCCAAGGCCTTCAAAGGCTCCTCGGCGCTGCTCTACCACCAAAGGTACTCCTCTCTCTCTCTCTCTCTGTGTGTGTGTGTGTGTGTGTGTGTGTGTGTGTGTGTGTGTGTGTGTGTGCGTGTGCGTGTGCGTGTGCGTGTGCGTACACGTGCGCGCGGCTGGGTAGTTTACTGTAGAACATGACAAACAACATAGAAAGATGGCAGACATTTGCTTGTTTGTGCAGGTGAAATACATTAAAACAAAACTGCAAAATGCATAAAAGACTAAATTGAAAAAGACAACATTACATTAGAAGTGATCCTCTTTAACACCCCCTGACCCAATATAGAACTACACCGATTCCATTTCAGCCATGGACAAATTGGACATGCTAAATCTGTTCTCATTGAACCAGTTCAGTACTCGGTAGTAATCTATAGTTTCATTAAAAGGTCTGGAACATATTCCCTTGAGATGAGAGAGAGATGAGATGAGATATACTTTATTAATCCCCGAGGGGAAATTGAAGTGTTACAACAGCATAAAGTGCATAGAAACTAAAAAGCTAAAAACTACTGGACAGACAGAACAACACAGAACAAACACAAATGACATATCACACAAGACCAGACAACCAAGGACCATATGCCATTTTGGGGGGGCAGTTCTTATGCCTTTGCATTAAAAAGTCTGATGGCAGTTGGCATGAAAGAGAGTCTGTAGCGTTCCCTGCGCATCAGGGGGAGTGTGAGCCTACGGCTGAAAGTGCTTGTCCTATCCCGCAGCACCTCATTGAAGGGGTGGGAGGGATTTGCCAGCATGGAGTCCAGTTTAACCCCGATCCTCCTCTCCGCGACTGACTGCAGGCTCTCCATTCGGAGGCCAACAACAGAGCTGGCCTTCTTTATAATTTTATTGAGCCTGTTGAGCTCACCGGCCTTGATGCCCCCTCCCCAGCATACCACTGCATAGAAGAGCACGCTGGCCACAACAGACTGGTAGAACAACACCAGTAGCCTGCTACACACACCAAAGGACTTGAGCCTCCTCAGGAGGTACAGTCTGCTCTGTCCCTTCTTGTAGACAGCCTCTGTGTTGTCTCTCCAGTCCAGGACATTGGTTGTCAAACTCTTGTATTTGTTTTTTCACTTTCAAAGACCACCATCTCTCTAGAGTTACACAGACCTGTAAAGGTCAATTTAGAACCCCCTACAAAAACCCTGAGGGTGTCTGGAGTCCAAAGTAGACTCCAGGTACGTGAAGACACCCTTTTTTCAACCCAGGGCAGTTTTTTTTTTAATGCGTGAGTGGAGTGTCCATGTGTGGCTTTTCATTCATTAACAACATAGAAGAAAAGCACTGCCCGAGCACTTATGCTTGCACGTCCTACGGGTTCCGTATGTGAGAGTGGTTTGTGTGTTTTGAACGACGTTTTCTGTTATCAGGTCTCACTCGGGAGAGAAGCCCTACAAATGTCAGGACTGTGGCAAAGCCTTCAAACGCTCCTCTCTGCTCCAGGTGAGATGGCATTTAAAGGTAGTAAGAAATAAGAGATTTGTTGTTCAAAGTCTATTAACACATTAAGGCATCTTAAGTACAGATATATTAATACATTATATATTTGCATTGTCATAACATGCTAAGACCTTATGCTGCAGCACAGACTGTAATTGCTCTGTGGAAGCTACAGTAACATCATTATTACATAAATAATAACACAGTCTACTGTTATTACTATGCATGTCATTTTCTATTATGATTGTAATGTACAGTAAACGCATAGCCAAAATAAACCTCAGAAGTTACTAGGGTCAATGTGATCGATAATTCCACCCTTTTGTCTATGCTCCAGGTCCATCAGAGTGTTCACACTGGTCTGCGTACCTTCCTGTGCCCCTATTGCCCGCTCACCTTCAAATGGAGCTCCCATTACCAGTACCACCTGCGGCAGCACACCGGCGAGTGCCCGTACCCGTGCGACAGCTGTCCCAAGGCCTTCAAGAACTCCAGCAGCCTCCGGCGGCACAAGAACGTGCACCTGGGCGTCAAGCCGTACACCTGCACCGTGTGCAAGAAGTCCTTCACTCAGTCCACCAACCTGAGGCAACACATGCGCATACACACCGGCGAGCGGCCCTACGTGTGCGCCGAGTGCGGCCGGAGCTTCACGCACTCGTCCAACCTGGCGCTGCATAAGAACTCCCACGCGGCGGCGGCGGCCAAGGAGGGAAAGGCGTGCTCGGGGGGAGGAGTAGGCGAGCTGGGGGGTCAGATCGTGGAGGTGGTAGTGGGGTCGGAGGACGTCGTGACGTCGTCCATGCTGACGGAGATGGTGGGCTTCGTGAGCCAGGAGGGTGCCATGGAAGAGGTGTTCCTCTCGGCCGCCGCGGCCGCCTCGCCCGGCGGCCAGGCCCAGGGCCTCCTCCCCCAGCTGGCCCTCGCCCCCTCGGGGGGAGACAACATGCGGGCCATCGGCACCGAGGTCCACCTCAGCACGGACACGGGCGCCAGCTTGCTGCTCTACAGCTGCGGCAGCTGCAACCAGACGTTCGGCACGCGGACGGAGCTGGAGGAGCACCAGGCCATCCACATGGCTCCGAGGGAGCTCCGCGGGGGGGAGGGCGGCGGGGCGGACGTGGGGGGCGCGGCGGTGGGCATGGAGGTCGGGGTGGGCCTGGTGGGAGCCGGGCACCTGCTGGCCGACTTTGAGGAGGTGGTGGAGACCACCACGGTGACCGAGAACGGACACGTGGCCGACGAGCTGCTGGGCCTGACGGCGGATGGAGACAACGTGGTAAGTGATGGAACGGAGTCAAGTGACAGTTATTCATAATTCATTATAGTCTTCTTAGGGTCTTGTTTTAGTTTCACGCAATTTGAGATGTGTGTCAGCATTACTTCACTTTGTGAGCGTCAAAATGTCCCTGCAGAATTCCTTGCTTTATGTTAGAGGAACGTCCTTACCACCTAATTCTTTATTCTTTATGTTAGAGGAACGTCCTTACCACCTAATTCTTTCCCCTTGAAACTTTAATATTTTGGACTGGTTTCTGCCCGACAGCAGAGATATTCTCTCTCAGCACCCCATCGATGTGCCCTTGAGCAAGGCAATGAATCCCCGACATCTGTGACCCAACTCCAAAAATGTTTGCATTCTAACAAAATATGTTAACCCAAAGTTGTTGGGACTGTTGGTGACGTGTTATTATTTCCTTCAGAACATGGAGACGACCCAGGCCCAGTTTGACCTGTTGCAGAGCTTCACCGAGGTCACTCAGAGCTCAGACGGACAGCTGGAAGTCAGAGCCAGCGGCGCAGGGCTGCAGTGTGGCTACTGCAACAAGACCTTCAAGACGACCGGGGGCCTCACCAGACATGTCTCATTGGTGAGGCTGACTAAACAAACGTTGGGATATTGGTTGGGTCTGTCTGTTCAGAAGAATATTCCTCCTGGTCGAGTGCACTCCCATTCTTTTAAATAGACATCATAGGGCCTATGATGATTCTCTGCCTATGAAATAGGCCAATCACACAGTAACCACTGGCACTGACCAGTACCTATGAACCTATGAAATTAATTATTCAGAGCCAACCTGAAAACTATAGGCAAAAAATTAACCCATTAAAACCGGGAAAGCATCTGTGTATCATTTTTTATTTTTGCGTTTTCTATTAAAAAATCCGACCCGTCTGAAGTGAGTGGTGCAAAAAAACTCAGCTCCCCATCATGCACCTGTGCACAGTGTGAAGCTCAACAGCGCCACTTTGTCACCTGTTGGTACCCTAAACATACATACAGGCAGACATGGGGAGGGACCGGACATAGCTGGGCTTTGGAGTGGCTGCACCCTATGGTTGCACCACTCAAAAAATAGCAGATACTGTATATACAAGCTCACTTTTATATCTGCTATTTTTTTTTTATCTTGAAAGTGTGATTACTTTAACTGATGCCTTCTATTGATTTAGAAGGCATTATTTTGTGGAATCGGCCTCAGGTCTTAACCAAAGGGTTAAATTATATTTTCTTGTAATCGAAAATCAATTACCGGTAGTTCACCATCGCACCTCCCCCAACCTCCTCTCCTCTCCAGATGCACTCCCTGTCGTCCCAGTCGCGCTCCCAGTTCAGCTGCTCGGCGTGCGACCGCTCCTTCCCCCTGCTGTCGTCGCTGCTCACCCACCAGCACTCCCACACGCCCGAGCAGCGGCTCCTGGCCGAGGCGGAGGCGGAGATTGTGTGTCCCGCGTCCCTGTCGCTGTCCCTCCCCATGCCCTCCTCGCCCGGCCGCGCGGACAAGCAGCAGGCCGGCGGCGGCGTCCAGCGGGAGATCCACGTGGACATCATCGCCGTGGGGGAGGAGCAGGAGCAGCAGCAGCAGCACGCCAAGCCGGCCAAGGCGCCCAGGAAAGCAGCTGGTGGCGGGAAAACCGCCCTCGCCGCCGGAGGTACGGGTGTGGATATCGGAATAGATGTCATGGGGCGGGAGGACGGGCTGTTTTTTTTTTAACCCATTCGGGCCTGACGTCGAAATTTTAAATAAATGTTTTCTAAATCATTTTCTGAAAGATTTGAGGCACATTTTAAAGATTTTTCAAAAATAGCAGACCTACAAGTTCATAGCGCGCCACTCGGTGGCGCGCTATGAGCTTATAGATCTGCTATTTTTCAATAGCTAAATTATAACATAATGTTTGAAAAACCAAAAGGGGTTCCCGCCCCAAAATGGGTTACACCACCCGCCCTTTCAGAATGAAGTGACCATATTTGACTGAGGGAATGCCATCGTGCAACGTCCAGCTTTTCACCAGAGGAGAAAAACTGAATTTATTTATATTTTATCCAAAATGCGTTAATAGCACAGGCAGACTCTTCACATACTAGAGCATGTCTTAAATAAATAGCGGAGCTGAAATAAATGCATAAACATGTAGCTATGTGTAATGTTAGAGACCACAGAAGTGAACCTTTCAAGCCTGTTTTCTCAACTCGCTGTTTTCTGCAAGACATTACTCTGTAAGCAATATCTCCAAAACTGGTGGGTCAAACTGAACAACCAATATGTCAATTTGAAGCTATGATTCCCTGCTTTCATATGACAGAAAAACAGAAATTAAAAAACATCCAATGGCAGTCACTCAGTCAAATTTGGCCACGAATGGCCCTGTTGCACATACAGTATTAAGCATTAAAGGACCTGACTCGTTTCACAGATTCAGCCGTACGTCATTGTACATTAATACACCATTTTTCCATCAACGGTTTTATTTAGTACATTTTGTCCAAAGTATAAAAAGTAGACATTCTCATTTACAAACAAAGTGACATGATTACACCTGCAACCAAGAGGGTGTAATCAGTAATGTCTTCAGTGTCTTGTCTGACATGGATAACTTGTTACTTGTAACTTGGAAACAGTAACTTGGAAACAGTCTTTTGACTTATTCACATTGTGGTTCTTGGTCTGGTCAGCCATCTAGAAGTGCGTTTGTATGCATGTGCCCCAAACTGTTACCCACATAAGGATGTTATGTTATTTATTTCACAATCACATGGAACCAGAACCAGATGCATTGTTTAAAGTATATAAGAGTGCAAACTTTCAACACCTGTCCTGTTCACATAGGAGGCTTTTCTGAAGTAGAACACTAGTCTAAAACACTCAAGCACAAAATCAGACCCAATACATTAACTTGTGAAAAGTAAAGTATACATAATCATTCCAATATGTATGCAAGTCCCCTGTATGACATGTATGTCCCCTAAGGAAAGTAGACCAATCACAGTGAATTATATTGTGTGTGTGTGTGTGTGTGTGTGTGTGTGTGTGTGTGTGTGTGTGTGTGTGTGTGTGTGTGTGTGTGTGTGTGTGTGTGTGTGTGTGTGTGTGTGTGTGTGTGTGTGTGTGTGTGTGTGTGTGTGTGTGTGTGTGTTTACATTTACTGTGGTCAGCAACGCCTCAACATTGGTGTTGTGCTCTCCTTCTCTTTTGTTTGTCTCACATTCGGAATGAGTCATGAGGTGGTATTAAACTACTATGGGAGCATTTTCTTGTGTGCCGACTTCACGTCTTCCTTTTCGTCTTCAGAATGCCCCTAATAGCGCATGTGGTGTGGGATCCCTCTGAGCACCTTTCTAGTGTGAAACGTTGCGTGAAACCAACGAACCAACTTTTCTTTTTTTTTTTTTCTTTTTTTTACATGTTTCAAACATTGTGTGGCCCACAGAGAGACCATACCGCTGCTCTGAGTGTGGGAAGGCTTTCAAGGGCTCATCAGGACTCAAGTACCACATGAGAGACCACACAGGAG
Organism: Protomyctophum parallelum; assembly: GCF_964188405.1. Classification (NCBI taxonomy): domain Eukaryota; kingdom Metazoa; phylum Chordata; class Actinopteri; order Myctophiformes; family Myctophidae; genus Protomyctophum; species Protomyctophum parallelum. The sequence goes on along the minus strand of NC_139698.1, from coordinate 25,987,908 downwards.
AGAGGCCGTTCCGCTGCACTGAGTGTGGGAAGAGCTTCAAGAGGTCCTCTCTGCTCTCCATACACCAGAGGGTAACGTTCCATGTCTCTGCTGTCTCTCCTCTCTGCTGTCCATACACCAGAGGGTAACCTTCCATGTCTCTGCTGTCTCTCCTCTCTGCTGTTCATACACCAGAGGGTAACCTTCCATGTCTTCACGTACATGGAAGCTACATCAAGTTTATCTCTTTGCTGCAGTGATGAAACAAAGTGATAAGATGAGAAACAGATGCCTGATAATGGGCTACAACTTCCTTATGAAAACCTCTTCCCTGAAAACAAAAGTATAAATAATTTAAAAATAAAATAAATGAATAATATCGGGCCTGGGGACCAGCAGGGGAGATTGCACGGAATGGAATGGAACACTGAGGATTGTACGCATTTCTACAGTGTAGAAATTCAAACTATTTAGGCATTTTCCAGAGCAAGAACAACACATGGTAATACATAGAAATAGTCATCAATGATTAGATCTGGTTTCAGTATTAATTTCTGAATATATTTTCTCTATTGTTAAGGTTATTTTTGCAGTCAGTTTGTATTGGGGATGGGGAGGGGGGCGGGGGGCGCGAGACATGGCCAAAGCATTTCCGGGGGTTCCCAGCCAAAAACGTTGAGAACCCCTGCACTACAGAATGCTGTCTACATAATATGCTATCTAAACTACATAATTTAGTCTTTGTATACGCCTGCGAGGTCGTCGAATTATAAAACAGTATCTAAAACGTAAATTGTCCCGGTTGTGACATTCCCTCTCTCCTTCACCTCCCCAACCAGGTGCACACGGGGGTGAGGGCGTTCCAGTGCCCCCACTGCCCGCTCACCTTCAAGTGGAGCTCCCATTACCAGTACCACCTGCGGCAGCACACGGGCGAGAGGCCGTACGTGTGCAAGGAGTGCGGCAAGTCCTTCAAGAACACCAGCTGCCTGCGCAGACACAGTCAGATGCACTCTGGCCTACGACCTCACACCTGTGCCATCTGCAACAAATCCTTCTCCCAGACCTCCAACCTCAAACAGGTAACCCCCCAGGCAGCCACACGCATTATGAGGGCTGTTTTTATTTGGAAGGCCAGCTCAGTGGCCTTGTGGTTACAAGAGTGTCCGCCCTGAGACTGGAAGGTTGATCCCCGGGCTAGTCATACCAAAGAGTCTGGCACTCGGCATCAAGGGTTGGATTGGGGTAAGTCCCTGTGACATACTAGCGTCATATCCGGGGGGGTGTACTTGTTCATCAAGGTGCCTCACGCAGCCACGCTACAGAAACAGGAGATAGGCTCCTGCCCTATGGTCCTCATGGCTCTGCAAGGCTTACTTTTACTTTAGTTGGAAGCTTGGGAGGGAGACTGCAATAGGGGCAGAGCATTTTATATTATTTTATATGATTTTGAATTATTTTTACAATACATTAAATAGATTAGTTCAATTGACTTGTTACATCACTATTTTGATCCAATGTTTAGGAAAGGGCGCGGAATCTGTCTTTGCCCGGAAATATCCAATCTACAAGCTCACTAATGTTGCCCTCTCCCACCAGAACGGGTATGCCGGGGTTCCATGTTGTTGTTAAATGGTCTCTGTCTGCTTCCTCTCTGTGAACACAGCACGAGCGCACCCACTCTGGCGAGCGGCCGTTCCAGTGCACCCACTGCAGTAAAAGCTTCACGCACTCCTCCAACCTGCAGCTGCACCTGCGCACGCACTCCTCCAGCAAGGACTACAAGTGTCCGTACTGCTTCAAGGAGTTTGTCCTGCACTCCTACCTGCAGAGGCACATCAGGACGCACGGCGGCGGCGCCTCCCTGCTGGGCCCCGTGGGCGGCAGCGCCGCCCCCACCACCGCCAACGCCGGGGCGCTGAAAGACGGCGTGTCGGTGAAGGCCAGCGTGGGCGGGGTCACGACCACGACCACCCTCCTCAACCCCATCACCCTGGAGGCGTCGGGGAGCAGTGGCAGCCTGATTGTGTCCCAGCCGGCGCTGGACATCCCGCCCAACACCTCCCAGAACTACTTCATGATCCAGACGGCCAGCGGCCTGCAGCTCATCCCGCTGTCGGCCCCGACGCCCGCCACGCCCCCGCCGCCGCCGCCGCCTCCCCCCCCTCCCCAGACACAGAACTACCTCCTCCTGCAGTGTCCCTCCACCAATGGCAGCCAGCCCAGCCTCATTCTGGTCCCCACGTCGACCGCCAACCATGCTGCCTCCGGCTCGGAGACCCTTCCGTTGCTCCAGACGCTCCAGCCAGTGTTGAGCCCTGGCCCCCAGATCCCACACTTTCCCACGTTGTCCCAGCAACAACCGCACACCACTCAGCTCTACATCACCAATGGCGCCGCATCTCCGATGCTGGCGCGCCCTCTTCCCGGTTCCCTGCTGAGCAAGCCAATCCTGGGAAGGAGCACGCGCACTGCGAGGGGCCGACGAGGTCGCAAGCCCAAAGCAAGCCCCCAGAACCCTCCGGCTGTCAGCCAAGCTGGTGGAGGCACAGGAACCACGGCGGTGGCGAACTGCAACGTGAACTGCAACGTGGTGCCCTCTGTTAATGCTGCTAGTGTTACTGTAGCGTCATTATCGCCATTTTCATCTTCATCACCTGTGTCCCCCTCTACCCTTTCCACAACCTCCATCACGTTGCCAAGCCCTTCCGCCTCCTCTATATCCCTTACGACCCCTAGCTCAGGATCCTCCGTCACGGTTAGCACCACGGTGACCTCAACACAGATCACCGCTTCTTCTGCCCCTGCGGCCTCGGGTGGGGAACCCTGTGCCGCCCTAGAGGAAGTAAGGACAGAGGCGACAGGGAAGCAGTTTGTGTTGTGTTTCAAGAACGACACAAGGACAAACCAGCAGCAGCAAGGAGAGGAGGGGGGCGGGGAGTCGTACGTGCTGCGGTTCGACGGGGACGGCGACGTGGACGGAGCAGCGGGTGGAGAGGGGAAGTCGTACGTACTGCAGTTCCAGACGGACGGACAGAGCGGAGGAGGTGATGGAGGAGGGGAGGAGAAGCGGGGGGTGGTGTCGCTCCTGCAGGAGTGGGGAGGGGGACGGGGAGGAGGAGAGCACGAAAGCAGAGAGGAGGGGGTGGACGGGGAGGGGAGGCAGGGAGAGTCTTTTGTGCTTCATTTCCAAACCGAGGCCCAGCAGGGGAGCCCTTCCGACGGCCACTACACCCCGCGAGGCCCGGACGACGGCCTGGAGCTCTCCTGCACGCGCACCCAAGGCCTGGTGCCTCTCGACGGGCAGGAGGTGGTGTTCGAGCTGGAGGACGGCGGTGGTGGCAGCAAGATGGAGCAGGTGAGCGGGGAGGGCATGCAGATGATCGCGTTGATCGAGAGAGACGGACAATCGATGTCGGGGGACGGCGCAGGAGGAGGAAGGTGCGGCAGCGCCTCCCGCGGGAGAGACGGGGAGGGCGGAGGAGCCATGGAAAGTATATTTCAATTGGAAGGAGGGGAGGGGATCGTGATCATCGAGGTGAGCAGCATGGCGGACGGAGCGATGGACAGACGAGAGGACGGGGAGGGCTCGGAGAGCGGCGAGGGGACGGACGGGAGCGTTAAAGCGGCCGAGGTGAAGGAGGCCCTCGACGCGCAACTAAGTAACTCCACAGACGACGCCACGAGACACGGAGCGATGTGTAACTCGCAAGAAGCGCAGCTGTCAAACTGAGAGGGTCTGAGAGTCTCGTTGAAATGAAGGACGTTTGCACTTTGACCGGTTGGGTGATATACATATACTCTGCCGCATGCCGGTTTCATGCACCGAAAATAGCAGATTTGTAGATCCGCGAGCTCATAAACGCCACAGTGCTTTGCTGCAGTGCCATGCTTTGTTTTGCGCTGTGACAAATCCTGGATGACACCGACAAGTCGCATACGGAAGCAGAGGAATCGAATAATCTGACAATATCCACATGGGATAATTAAAATAAACAACCAGTATTAGGTGTGCGTTCGGATATAGGCACAGACACTGAGCGCACTGCCAATACAAACTAATAATAGGCGATTGCGCTCCCGGTGCACATTTCCGAACGCACCCTAGTTTTCTGTTGATTCTACTATATCTTGTGTATGGAAACGGTTATGAATTCACCGTCTATTGATTGATTACTTTATTACTTCGACAGAAATGTAAACCGCAACAGAGTACAGTCAAACAGTTTGTCTAAAAGGATAGCACCAAAGAAAAAGGAATTGCGGTCTTGTTTCCATTCGGCATGTATTCAATTCATAAACATGACATGAAAAATGACTAAATTCATCATCACAATGAATACTGTTGTGAGCTTGTATATCTGCTGTTTTCTGTGTGTCACCGGTGCGCAACCTAGTATAACTCAGGCTTTAGGTTGTTGCGGTCTTGGAATGAATTACTTGTGCAAGTTAGAAAAGTACTGTGCTGTAATAAAGCCATGGTGCCACAAACCTTAAAAGGTTGGTCAAATTCAGAGACTGTTTATGGACCTTAGAAAGTTACTTAATATATTAGTTTCCTTGATACTGTATTTGGAAGTTTGTTTCTGAACTAAATTATGTATTTGTGAATACTGTGTATAATACGGCACACTTTCAACACAAATTAGTAAATAGTAAATATTGCTATTAATAAAATGATGAATTAAAGGTTTTAATACTTTTGTCTTATTTATTGTGTCAACTGTCAACCCTCAACCGTGATTTCCAGATCAGGTTCATTTAATAAAATAAATAACGGGACCTTCTCACGCCCACGTCCCATTCATGTACGCCGGTGCGCAGTGCGTGCGCAGCATCCTCCGTTACGCAAATGGCGTAGAACGACAGCGCACCAAAACGCTTACGCGAGAATAAACGGAGCAATACTGGATCTAGAATTCCATCTCCACGCAGAAAGCGTCTTCGAGTCGTTCAATTAAACGTGCGAACCGGGTCGTGTTGGACCAATGGAGACATAAATACTCTGCACAACAAACGGCTGGTGGAAATTCAGTACATTCACAGTATTGCTTTGCATTTCATGTGATGTGAGAGCGCCGTGCTGCAGAAGGTAAGCGGATTCTCATGCTGTGGCTATGTGATCACCACCACCACCATATAAGGGTCTGGACCTTATTTTTAACTATGGTCTGGACGAGGTGTTTGCTACAATTCTACCGTTACGACCACCCTGCTAAATGCTATTCCGTACAAGCATGGCATGGAAGCGAAATAGGCGAACAGATGCACGGCACAAATCCCCCAATAATCCCTTCTGTCTGTTTGTTTTGGGGGTGGTAGCGTTGCAGTGATGTAGAAAGAAATGTCCACTGCACAGCATGGTTGGTACCAAGCTGACTGACTGACACTATGGGCTGTATTTTGCGTGTCATAAGTACCAGGTCTTATTACCTAACTTGAGTAAAATAAAGACCTGGAGGCGTGATCAATGCCATTTGGCTATTCTGAGTGGCCAAAGAGCATTGATCACACCTCCAGGTCTTTAGTTTACTCAAGTTAGGTAATAAGACCTGGTACTTAAGACACGCAAAATACAGCCCATTAAATAGACAGTGTTATTATTTAAATAACTATTTCCTGTCATAATGCATTAATATGTAATTTTGGCTTTAAAGTTTTTACCCTTTGCGGTCGACAACCATTAGAATGCTCAGGTAGCCACTTTAAGGGTGGCATTTATTGTGGTAGCTAGCCTTGCGACTGTATAGTAGAGTATTCCTGGCTGGCCACGCCCTCCATTTAATGTCTTTCCTTTCTGCATTAGTGCTGCCATTCCAATTGTATTTAAGAATTAAGATGTCATACAAAATACAGTAAAAACCAAATTCACAAAGGCCTATTTGGTGGGGACTGGGGAGCTATGAGCATTCCTCTAATCTCTCTTCCCCTTCCTAGACATTATTTGTGCATGTTGCTGTGCCTGGAGTGTGGAGAAAGAGCCTTGTAGGTGTGTAAAACCCTGCAGCCATGGTGAGGCTGGAGTTGGACCAGGTGATAATGAGAAGGTTGAAGGAGGATGACATACCAACAGTCAAAGCCCTCATCAAGGTGTGTAAAACCTTTCTTAAAAAAAGTTTTACCTCAGGTGTGTGACAATTTATAATAGACACCTCACACAAGCCACTGCATTGAGTTCAAAAGTCAATGGCTGGCGCCATCTTGTGAGGTCTACCACTATTACAACAACATGGTGTGACATGTTCTCAAGGCTGTGTGTGTGTGTCGCACAAAGTTCTTGGCAAGTGGAAGTTTTTGAACGATACAAATCTTGTATGGTAGTCACTCTGGCACTAAATGTTTTAAGACTGCCTGGGATCCGTAGCCAAATACATATTAATTTGGGAGTGCTTGAAAAAGTTGGAAACCACTGTCTGGGGCTACATTACCACAGTGTCACTCAAGATTGTTTCTCTCTCTCTCTCTCTCTCTCTCTCTCTCTCTCTCCCCTTTGATGAATTGAAAATGGGACCCTGATGTAAACAAGTCTTAGTGCTTTTTCTGGTTTTATCCTCATAGCAGGTTTTGTATTGGACCTGTACATTCCTTGAAATGTACCTCATTCTGCAATCTGTTAATACAATTTTCAATCGATCGCTACCTCTTTCCTACAAACAAACGCACCCCTCCAGGAGGGCTGCGAGGGCACGGAGAACCGCCTGGTCCTCCACGTCGTCACTCGGCCCCTCTGTCTCTTCATGATGGCCACCGTGGCCTCCGTGCTGCGCTGTCTCCTCCACTCCTTCATCCTGGCGCTGGCCGTTCCAGTCTTCCTCCTCATCATCTTCCTGAAGCTCACCATGCCCAGGTCCGTGGGCGTGCTGGGCACCACGCGGCCATACTGGGACTACGTGGGCAGCAGCTTCCGTGGCCCTCCGGAGGAGGAGGAGGAGACCCTGTCTAACCCTTATTGCAGGATCAGTGGCAAGACCCCCAACTTGAGGAAGGTTGGTTGAGAGTCTATACTGCATACATGTACTGTATATTAATTAAATGTATCCACGTGCACTAGCATCCCTATTCTCGGCACAACATTCACCAAAGATTGGCAGATCTATGAGCTCACAAACATTTTGCATTGTAAGCTGATAGCTGAGCTATATGATTTTTGCCTAAATAGATTTGGTGTAGAGGGGGAAAAAGAGCTGACCAAGTAAAGAGTGTTATTTGACCAAGTATTCACCTGTGACCCTACACATAACTCACAGTAGCAGACATGTACAATACAGTATGTAGAATATTATGTACACATTTAGAGAGTGCATTTGTCATGGTCAGCTGTTAAACTCTTTGAAATGAAGTCTTTGAATCATGAGCTAAAAACCAGCAGGAAAAAACAACAACCCTATAATAAAAAAAGACAAAGGTAGTAATTGTTTTCGCATCACTTTTTAGCTCAAATATGGTGTTTTCCATTGTGGTTGTTGCTCATGCTTGTGTATGTGTGTGTATTGCTCATGCTTGTGTATGTGTGTTTATTGGGTTGTTTGTGGATAGTTAGTCATCACAAGCATTATACAACATCACCAGATATAGTGTGTATGGCGCCCTGAACATGAACAGTCCTGTGAGCCTGGTGATTACTTTACAGGGTCACAGGGTTTACTTGCTTTGTTTAATAATTAAGTATTTTGGCCGTGCTGCTGCCATTCCCGTGTTTAGCATTAATGTTATATTTCTATCAATTTGCCAGCGGTGTTGTGTACTTGTAATGATGCTATTTTCATCTCTTATCAAGGCAAGACGCAGAATCCGAACAAAGGAAAAGGAGACGGAGATAATCGACCCGGAGAGGGAGCAAGCGGCCGGCCAGGTGTGGCTGGCCGAGTGCGACGGGGAGATTGTGGGCTGCGTGAGCCGGGAAGGCGAGACGCGAGCGGGCATCACCAGGATCTGCAGGTTGGTGGTTGGCTGCTGGTACAGACGGGAAGGCCTGGGCAAACTGCTGGTCCAGAGCTTGGAGGAGAGGGAGAGGGATTTGGGGACGCACAGGGTCTACGCCCACATCCCCTACCCCTCCAAGATAGGGGAGGTCTTCTTTAAGAAGCTGGGATACCGAGAGCTGGGAGACGAGGAGGGGGACGAGGACGAGCAAAAGCTGGAGAAGCCGGAGAAAGGTTTTTTGGGTTTCCCACTCACCAAAGTGTTTTACAAAGACCTGTGACAGGTTGGAGGGGCGGGCAGACGGACCTGTGACAGAGGGACTCACTGTAGCGGTGAACAGAAAAGAAGAAGAGAGACTGAAGGGAAAAGAGAGACATTACACCCGTAATACATTTTATGCTCACAGCCTCCATGAGATATTGTCATTTATGCTTTGATTTGAATTACTGAACAGCCCATCGTGTCATTTAAAACCTATATGTTTATATGAATGTAAATTAAGGGAATTATGTTACATGTCCTTTTGATGACATCAATGGGATGATACGTTCAGCTGACAGTTGAGTCAGGGATATGTGTGAGATTGTGCATTTAAAAATGCACAATCTCACACAATGCCCCCTGAGAAGTGAAATAAATGTATGCATGAGGACTGCAGCGGGCTGGGCTAATTACAATATGTTTTTCAGTTAATTTATTTGGGTTTTTATTTGTTATTTATTCCGGTATTCATTTGATGAATGTTTCAGTGATTATTTTTATGAATATTTTAATAGTCACATACGTTATTTAAGTGAGTAAGACTTCATGCCGGTACAGTAACAGCACCTCTGTGTTAGTACTTACATCTATAAGTTGGACAGGTGATCAGATTTCCATTTTAGTTATAGCCACACAAACTTAATAATTATGCTAATATAAATAAGAACCCCAAATCCAGATCCTAAGGTCAGGTACAATTTCTGATTCTGTCATCTCTGTATTTCTAAACTTACTTCAGGCATTCAGGAATTCCAGAGGAGTATTTGTAATCATGATGTTATTAATTGTATAATTATTTTAAGATGCACCTCAAGAACCTTTAAGAAGTTTGTAATAAAATGAAAATACATGAATTTGCAGTATTAACAGCCTTTTATCTTTTAGATAAAAGAGACCCCTTCTCTCTCACACACCCGACTACATGTCTGCAATACTGTATGTACTTCCTTGTTCTATTGATGATTTATTTTCTCACTCCCCACCATAGATTTTTCCAAATTTTGTTCTTGATAAGGGCAAGATTGTGCATGACTAGACTAGAATAATGTTGTAATCAATTACTCATAGTAAAAGAAAATGCCTTCGTACCCCAGGAAGTAGGATGCTCTCTGACTGGAGGACAATCAAAGCCAGGAAAAGCTAGCGTTAAATATTTATCAGTCCTCACCCCTCAGTAAATGTTTAATCACATTAAACAGTTACTAAAACAAACCTATTTACATTGACTTGCGAATATGGCTGACCTTAATGTACCTGTACACAAGCCATTGTTTGCTGTGATCATTTGTGCGCGCACTTAAGCACAGCGTGTAAATCATACTTAGCTGCGGGGGCAGTGACGTGACCTGTATGACGGTTGTGTGGTCATCAGGTGAATAACGTTTCTGAATGGGGTAGGCTTGACCTCACAGTCTCGTCTCTTCAGGCTAAACCTGAATATGGTGTCATTATAGTGACTCTACAGTTCTGCTAACCTCAGGCATACGATACAATTAGTGCACTTTCACATTCATCCACAGGATGTTTGTAGTGTACTACTGAGGCTAAGTGTGTGCGTGCAAGGGTCAATTTGGTTCATATAATGTAACTAACTATAATGTATTACTTGTATACCTCACCGGACAAAGGTTTTGTTACACAAAATCTATTGATCATGCAAACAACCTCTGTAGTGGAGAATAACTACCCTTTGCTTATCTGATTAAATATAGAGGCACGATGTAGTGTCCTAAAAAAGTATCTATTTTCCCTTCAGACACGCTTCCTGGTCATCATCAGGCATTTTTCTACATGACTGGCAACCAGGAGACACCTGTTAGCTGCTCCTCTAAGTGACTGATCGGTAACTATTATTGTTGTCAGGAAACAGATGTGAGTTCACGGCACTGGAAAGAAACCCTGTTTGTGACTGTGGTCATGTGTGTCTGCACGGTATGGCTGTGTGTGTGTGCGGTGTGTGAGAGAGCGTGTATGTGTGTGTAGGGTGTGGGCGGGTGGGTTTCGGAAAGTATGACTTGGCATTTCCTGCAGCCGGTTTCTGCCCCTGACTATGGGTTAAAATGCACAGCCGTGTCTGCCCATAGCTCACTGTACTAATCCACCGTGGGTGCACACACAGCACACACAGACACAGTGCATGAGAGGAGTGGTACCGCACAGTGAGGTGTGGTCGTGCACGTGAGCGTTCATGTGTGACCGTGAGATGACCCTGGTCAGCTGTGGTCTAAGCCACAGAGGTCGGTAGGGAAGTGGTTAGATAGAGTTTGCCATCTAATGCAATCTAGAAGACTGACATCGCCGTGCGAAGATGAAAGTATCTCTCGAAGACACACGCACGCACGCACACGCACACACGCAGAGTTCTCAGTGCATTGTCAAAGTAGTGAAATGTGACGTGAGGCTGGTCACAGTTGACAACCAGTCGTTCTCTCATGCAGACACGCAAATAGGCACAAATGGGTTTAAATGTCGGGGGCACCGCACCATCAGAGGGCTGCATGGGATAAATTTGTTCCAGATGAGGTAGAACATATAGATTGCGTTAATGACATACTCACACAGATGGCTAGTGCGCGCTCGCAAACACATGCACACGCGCACGCATACGCGCGCACACGCACACGCACACATACACATACTGACACACACTGACACACACACACACGCATGCAGATGAGCTCCAAAAACAGCCACCCTGGGAAACGGTGAATTCCCCAAACCGCAGAGTGCATGAGAGGGTGAGGGGAGCCATGGGAAAGCAGGGTGCCTGCGAAGCATGCAGAGAAACAGGATGGGGCCGACAGACAGAGAGGAGAGGAGAAGAGAAGAGAAGAGAAGAGAAGAGAAGAGAAGAGAAGAGAAGAGAAGAGAAGAAAACATCCTGATTTGACCAATTTGGCCCAGGATGTATGACAGCATCTTATGGTTCAAAGGCCAATTGTGGGTGGGTTGAAGCTTGAAAGCTGCAGTAGGTGGCGTGTGTGGCATGGCTGTGTTCGTGCACACACACACACACACACACACACACACACACACACACACACACACACACACACACACACACACACACACACAGAGAGAGAGGTTGGTCAAAGCTGGTCGCCCTGTCTAGCCTGTTTATATACAGTCAGTCTATGTGGAGACTTTGGATGAGGGTGGTCGGTCACACAGCGCTTCGCTCCAGATTGACACACTTTGGGAAAACCCTAAATCAGAAGTCTGGGTACTGTAGGTACTGTATAGGTGACAGCTAGGGCCTACGAGATCTGGGGGTACGCCCATGGTCCACCCCCCCCTCCTCCCATCCCCCCATCCCTGGGGCCCCAAAAGGGGGAAGACTGGCTGGGTGGAAAGGTTGAGAAGGAGGAGAAGGGGAGGGTTGGGCCTGCTAACTGAGCCGGCATCAAGGCGAGAAGGTATCTGGAAGTTTTTTATTTTAATGACCTGGGAAAACCAAAGTGGAGCGGCCGGTGACTGGGTGAGCTTTTCACCGGGTTTGGAAAGTTCCAGCCATTTGGCTGAGTTCACTGACGTTCGCAAGAAACTCCCAAAGGTTACAAAGCACGTCAAACACTCCTGGATTCATGTGTGGTCGCCCCAGTTGTTTTTGAACATTCTGCATTGTGTAATGTCTCCCCAGTAAAATCTTTTTATTGCCTCATATTAAACCCCATTATGGTCGCACTTCAATCATTATGCAATAAAGTTATTTTCCACCACACATACACACACACGTAGACTGTGTCTAAATTAGAGACAATGCTGTAAAGACATTACAAATGAACACATAATTTATGGTTTGAATTGTTTTGCAGAATAACAGCAACAGGATCCAGCTGTGTCATTGCTATCAGCCCTCCCCTTGGCCGCCTTTCTATCCAACCAGAGAATGTCTTTCTGAATGTAAGCTGCAGTTTATGTTTAGAATGTACTGTATGTGGTCTCTGTCCCCACCCTCATCACCCCCCACCAGCACCCCCTACAGTTACACTTACCCTTATCACAACACCTGCTCCATCATCTGTTTTGTGTGTCTCTCGAAATGATTACTAAACTAGACAGGTGAGCAAAATGGATACATTGTTGTATCAATTTATTTTTGACACATCATGTGCAGCGTTGTTTGCATATCGTTTAACAGAATAACATTTGCATATTGTTGGCATGAGACTAATTAGACTATTTATGCGTAACTTGGTATAGTAGATATATTAGAACAATAACCGTGACAACGTTCCAACAGTGTCTAGGGGCGTTATTAGTAAGTTTCAGTGATAATAGCACGATGATGAATAACTTTCTCCTACTTTAATTAATTGCTGTATATGTGAAACTGAGTGAGAGTGAGAGTGTTTGCCGACTGCTATATAAATGTTAGTTCATTTTATTCATTCAGTTGCATTAACTCAGTGATTCATTAGCAAGTGGTAAGCTATTTCAATCGACTTAACATATAGTTGTATTTTGTTTATGGTTATATATCCCAATTTTCCAAATGATCCATGTTCATTGTGCACCGGTCAATGTGTATATTAATGGGTCTAATCTGACTTTGTTCAGCCAAAAATGTGAAAGAAAGTAGGAGCATCAATGTTTGTAAGTAATTGTAAGTAATTTACAATGACACAATAAGGTATAATGCAGTAAGTCTCTGCAGGGGCAAAAACAAACAAAAAAACCTAAGCTTTAAAACAATATTTAATGTGTTCCTTCTTTTTCTGTCTCCGTGTGCTTTTGGGTCAGAAGAAGTTAATCTTCCACTATAAGAACGTGCGCTGGGCGTGGGGTCGAAATGAAACGTACCTCTGCTTCGTGGTGAAGAGCAGAGTAGGACCCAACTCCCTCTCCTGTGACTTTGGACATCTCCGCAACTGCTCCAGCTGCCACGTGGAGGTGAGGGAAGAATACGACATTCAGAAGATTCAGAAGCAAGAGTACAGAGAATGAATACCTTCTATTTATTTATTAAAGATCTGTTATCTATCTATATTCAAGCTTTATATCCAGGGATGAGTAAAACTATTTTGTAAGAAAGAATACCCATCTCCATTGGATCAAACAGGGGTTAATTGCATTGCTCAAGGACACATTGACATTACTGATGGATGATGGGTGGAGGGTTGTTTCTAAATTCACTTTGACCCAGTGAGATGGATTCTCCTCCATTCCAAGGCCATTTACTACAAGCTCCACCCAGTCCAGCCCAGTCCACATTCTCACTCCCAACTTGTCGGCCACTTGGTCGAGTGCCAAGGTGACCCTCCGATGCCCGGGTCTAGCATCTCAAGATCGCATTTAGACTAGATATAGCATTAGATATACCACTCCATTAAATTAGCCACAGAGATAAGATATTGTTATCTGTCAAGACTGTCATTGTCGGCCTGGGCCGTGGCTCAGCGGTCCAGGCACCTTGGCCGGTAATCCATGCAGTCTGGCAGTGTGCCGCGGGTTCGACTCCCGATCCTGACGGCATGTCACCTGCATCTCTCTCCCCATTTCCTGTCAGCCTACTGTCTATCCCTCCATAAAAATAAAAATAAAATAAAGGCGAAAGCCACAAAAAACATAATAAAAAAAATAAAAAGACTGTCATTGTCTCCATCAGGCCGAAGGCATGGGGAGAGAGTATGTTTTGCCCCCCTGTCAGTCCGTTCTTCCGAGGAGACCTCGGGGCAGACCAAGGCGCAGATGGAGGGATTACATCGACTCACTGGCCTTGGAATGCCTCGGGATCCCCAGGAGGAAGTCACTAACGTTGCTCTGGAGAGGAATGTCTGGAGCTCTCTGGTGGAGCTGTTGCCCCCGCGACCCGACTACGGATAAGCGGTTGAAGATGGATGGATGGATGGTTTGTTATCGCCTGGTTCCAGACGAATCTGGTTGGCCGTCACCATTTCGACCGTGAAGTTCTCCCACAATTGAATCGGGCCAGACTTAATCTGCCTGCGGCAATATGCATTGCAAAGGCAGATGCGAGGCTACATGCGATGCGAGGCTACATGCGAGGCTACATTTTCAGTACATTGAGGAATGCTACCCTTGACCAAACTACTATATTTGACGAGATATAGGACTTTTGCTTATATCACGCCGTCTCTGTCCCCATGCACAGCTGCTGTTCCTTCGCCACCTGGGAGCCCTGTGCCCTGGTCTGTGGTTGGTACGGAGGTGACGGAGAGGGGAAGCTCGACTACTCTGTCACCTGGTTCTGCTCGTGGTCTCCATGCGCCGACTGTTCTCTTATAGGCTGGCCCAGTTCCTCAGCCAGACCCCCAACCTGCGCCTCCGCATCTTCGTCTCGCGCCTCTGCTTCTGTAGAGTCTGAGGACGCTGAAAAGGGCAGGTGTACAGATCACTGTCATGAACTACAAAGGTTAGAAAGAGGGTTCTGCGTGTGTGTGTGTGTGTGTGTGTGTGTGTGTGTGTGTGTGTGTGTGTGTGTGTGTGTGTGTGTGCGTGTGCGTGTGCGTGTGTGTGTGTGTCGGTTATCAGGTATTGGCCAAAATGGCAATGGGCAACAGACAGACAGAAACATGAACATATGTTACTGTGTCTTTCTAGACTATACTACTATTGTTGGCAAACCTTCGTGGCTTACAGACAGAGCAGCTTCAAGGCCTGGGCTGATCTGTACCAGAACTCTGTCCGTCTGGCCAGGAAACTCTACCACATCCTCCAGGTAAAAAACACTACATAAATAACAAACTTAAAGCTCTACTAACAACCGTGATGGGGGGAAAGGCTAGTTGGAAATAAATTATATCTTAGGTTTTCACTTAAAGGACAACTTTAGTTTTTTTCAACCAAAGGTTCATGTTTTAGGTTGTTATTAGAGAAACTAAAAGATGAGTGTTCTTTTTTTTTCATTTGCTGCTTTCTTTCGTTTTAGGGATTTTAGCTGTTTTTGACAGGGGAGCGGGGGCATTCGAGCATGGGGCTAAATAAGTAGGCCAGATGTAATTTCTTGGGGTCTAGTATAGGACTATAGTAAATATTTAAAAAATAAATCGCTATAAAATGTTGTAAAAAAATACATATTTAGCCCCATGCTCGAATGCCCCCGCCCCCCCCCCCTGTCAAAAACAGCTAAAATCACTAAAACGAAAGAAAGCACTCATAACACTCTTTACTTTCTCTAATAACAACCTAAAACATGAACCTTGGTTGAAAAAAACCTAAAGTTGAGTGTCACAATGACATCCATGCTCTCTTTCTTTTCATGTTCATTATTCCCCCCTCCCACATTTTATTTCATTCATTTCTCCCCCCTTTTTTATTTTATTTTCATCTCTCTATCTCATCTCTCTATCACCTTCTATTTCTCAGCCTTGTGAGACAGAGGATTTAAGAGATACATTCAAGCTTCTTGGGTTGTGAACTGTCCACATCCGCATGGTGCTGATATGGAAGTGAAAGGTGTTGACCATTAGTGCAACTATACTAGCCTACTGAAAACTGAACTGAGATTTAAAAAAATGTGAACTGTGAGAATGTGAGAAAAGAGAGTTGACATTTGCTAACAATACAAATTATTGTTGAGAATGTCTTTCTTTTATAATAAAATTTGATTTTGTGAGAAATTGTGTTGCTTTTTTCTGTTATGCATTTATTATCTATTATCTGCTGCTATTGCTATTTTCGCGTTTAATAAATGGTAGGCTCTACCGCTCTAGGCTGCGCCCCACGGCCGCCGGCGCCTATACATACGAATTGCAATATTATTTCAGGAGATAACGGGTGCGCAGGTGCGCATCTACACTGTCTATTACGCTCACGTCGCATGATTCAACGCACACACACACACGGGCACCGCTCTCACGGACAGACACCGAATGAATTATTAACGAGTCAAGATGGCGACCGAGGGCGAGTACGAGTCGATCCTCTGTGTGAAACCCGATGTCTGTGTTTACCGGATCCCACCGAGGGCGTCGAACCGGAGTGTCAGGTGAGTGGCTCACCATGACCATCGCCATCAACATCCTGGCCCGTTTAGAAACAGCAGCCGTTGATGCATGTAGAGACTGTGAGCATCAACTAGAGCTATACCCCACCAGGGTGCCATCCATCATGCATTGCATCCTCACGCGACGCGGTGTCCGTTACTTATGTCGGTTGTGGTTGCGCGTAATTGCGCGTCGAAGGTCACGGAAACATAAACACAGTGTTTACGACTAGTTCTGGGCGATCCTACAGTAAAGGTTAACGTTAAATGTGTGGGTGATAGGCTGCTACATCCCTCCACCCATCCACCTGCTGTGTGTTGTAACCTGTCACTGTATGTGTGTCACTGCATGTCTGTCAGCCTGCGCTGCACTCCCAGTCTCAACACGCAGAAATACTGCTGACGGCGCACGAACGTGACTTTTAGCCAGGCAGAGATGGTTCAAGTGTGAATCACTTATACTCAGAGTCAGAAAGACCGTCACATATACGAACCAGCAGCACAATATGTAGCCTTTATAGGTCCTAAGAAATAGCCAATAAAAAACGTGAGGCATCGACGCGGTTCAGTGCTGGCCGTACAAAGATAAGTTGTTTGTTTACATACATACGGTGCAGGTTTTGGGTGGTTCAATGATCTCGCATCCTACACCCCTGGAGCCCGTTAAGACCAAACAGTAGCGGCCATAGGTCTGTGATTAGTGACACGTGAGACATGTTATATTATGATTGATTGTTTAACCAGCGACCACGCACTGCGTGTGTGTCGTGATCTAGTATAGATCTACTAGTAGTAGTAAGGGCGACGATGACGTCATAGCTCTAGCCCCCTAGGTCAGAGACATGCTCGTCCAATATATCGAGTCACGTTTCTCTCTCTCTCTCTCTCTCTCTCTCTCTCTCTCTCTCTCTCTCTCTCTCTCTCTCACACACACACACACACACACACACACACACACACACACACACACACACACACACACAGATTGCAAGCATTATAGGAATGAATTATGTAGCCTATTATTACTAGGACATATTTGTGACCCTAATCCACATCCACAAGACCACCAGCCACCATGCACCACTCTAATATCAACAGACATTTTAAAACAATTAGCCTAGTAGTTAGTATAACACAGATGGTGTCTCTATAGCTAACTAGTAATTCAAGCTCTAGTGTTATCACATCTTGAGTATTGCCCAGTCATCTGGTCATCGGCTACAAAAACAGACATACATACATTACAAATAGCTCAAAACAAAGCTGCCAGATTAGCTCTCCAGTGTTCCAACAGGACACACATTGCAGAAATGCACAGAAATCTATCATGGCTTACTGTTGAGAATAGATTACATTCACGTATTCTTACGTTTTTCAGAAATGTATTAATGGACAAAAAACCACAGTATTTCTTTGAACAGGTAGCACATGTAAGAGACGAACATAACCATATGACTAGACAAGCCAGTTTGGGTGTTTTGGTGGCACCTAAACCAAGAACAAATATTCTTAAATCTTCTATTATCTATAGAGCAGTAATAGGTTGGAATGCACTACAAAAGTGTATAACCAATACAAATACAAAATTCATCTTTAAAATCAAGTTAAAAGAACACCTTATGTAAATCATACTGCAGTAACCCTGGAAAAAGAACAATTCAAATGTATAATGTGTTGAAAGTGATTTTTTGCTATGTTTCTTAGTTTTTTATTTCTCCTATGTTTTTATTTTCTTATTTTATATTTTATTTTACTATGTTTTATTTTGAGTTAGTGTTTGTAAGTATTGCCTATGTTAAATGTTTGTCTGTGTCGGACCCCAGGAAGACTAGCTTTTGTCAAGGCAAAAGCTAATGGGGATCCTTATAAACAATAAACAATAAACAATACCATTTTCAAATGTTATAGACTAGTGGTTCCCAACATCTTCTCAATCAGGGCCCATTTGAAAATTGAAAAAATATTTGCGTTTTTTAAACACAAACTACAGTATCATGTTTTTCTCCCTTCCAAAGTATCAATTATTATTTTCAATTATTTGGGGCCCACTTGCAATACCCTCGGCTAAGGCTTGTGGTAAGAGTTTGGAAGTTGGGAAATGCTGTTATAGACCCATGCATATAGACCATTATACATTACACATAACAGTGGTGAAGCAGCTAGGACAGCTTTTTTTATTCAGGTGCTACAAGAAATGACTGATGTTTCGGATTCACAAAAATTGTGTCTGGGTGGTTGAGGTGCTATTGGGTCTACATTGGTTCTTTGGGGTGGTTGAGGTGCTATTGGTTCTACATTGGTTCTTTGGGGTGGTTGAGGTGCTATTGGTTCTACATTGGTTCTTTGGGGTGGTTGAGGTGCTATTGGTTCTACATTGGTTCTTTGGGGTGGTTGAGGTGCTATTGGTTCTACATTGGTTCTTTGGGGTGGTTGAGGTGCTATTGGTTCTACATTGGTTCTTTGGGGTGGTTGAGGTGCTATTGGTTCTACATTGGTTCTTTGGGGTGGTTGAAGTGCTATTGGTTCTACATTGGTTCTTTGGGGTGGTTGAGGTGCTATTGGTTCTACATTGGTTCTTTGGGGTGGTTGAGGTGCTATTGGTTCTGCAGTGGTGCTTGGGGTGGTTGAGGTGCTATGCTAGTATACAATACACTGTATTGTATGCTGAAGATGATCTTTGTACAGCAGCAGTGCTGTATTGAATACAGCACTGCTGCTGTACAAAGATCATCTTCAGCCCCTATATGGTTCTTTAGACTAGGTTCTCTGCTGATCCTTCAGCTTAGTTTAGGGACCTATGTAGGGTTCTATGTATAGCACCGAGCTAGAGGCAAGGCAAGGCCAAGCATTTCAACAACAAGACAATTCAATGTGCTTTACTCAGAAAATAAAATATATAAATCACCTGGTAAAATTAAGGCTAAACAAAAATATGTCAACTATCAGTACATCGCAAATAAACACATGAACAAATAAACACATGAACTTGTGTTCTTGTCTTCTCTCATGTCTCTTGCTTATTGCGGTTCCTTCCTATATGACTCTGCTCCAGCGACAGCATGCTGCTGTCTACATCTCTCATTGGCTTTGTCTCTCACAGGGCAGCTGACTGGAAGCTGGACACTCCTGATTGGACAGGACGCATGCGTGTCACAGCCCGTGGCAAAGTGGCTTACGTGAAGCTGGAGGACAAGATTTCCGGTGAGAGAGAGAGAGAAAGAGAGAGAGAGAGAGATGTGATATGATATGATATGAGTATCATGATGATTCATCCCTGTATTCAATGTCACTTTTTTTAAAGGAGACCTCAGACCTGGCTGCATGCCATGGTTTTTATCTTTTTTCATAAATGTAGTAGCCAATTATCTTTTACCCCATTTTACTCCCCAATTCAGTTTTAAGCGAATTGATTCCTCCCCAGTCCCCAAACACCCCCCCCCCCCTGTTGTATCCTATGGGCTCGCCTGCCAGTGAGGAGCCCCAACCTGGAGGCCGTACGTATAGAGCCTTCGTCCTACTCCTCCCACCCAACACTCCCCGCTGACAGCCTGCCGTTATGGGATCTAAACAGCCGATATGTCCCTCTGGGTTATGGGATCTAAACAGCAGATACTGTATGTCCCTCTGGGTTATGGGATCTAAACGGCCGATACTGTATGTCCCTCTGGGTTATGGGATCTAAACAGCCGATACTGTATGTCCCTCTGGGTTATGGGATCTAAACGGCCGATACTGTATGTCCCTCTGGGTTATGGGATCTAAACAGCCGATACTGCATGTCCCTCTGGTTTATAGCAAAGATGTCATTTGGAAACATGTGGTCATTCCTTTGGGTTATGGGAATGATGTCACTTGTAAACACATCTCTTTGCAAGTTGTTTTTATAGGCAACAAGCGGCGGAATGCTACTCACTCAGTACACCTTTAAAATACTCAAACGTTGCCGACATTTTGGACACAACTACCTGCAGGCCGAATACACACGTTCAAGAAAAACAACATTAAGATTCCAAAAGCCTAGCTAGCTACACCACACTGGCCCAAAGAGGTTTGAAGGTTCCGTAGAGGCCTGCGCTCTCAAAAGTGGAGCTGTAGGGGAAAATATATATATATTTTTAATTTTAAGATATTTTTATTTTTTATTGATAGGATACAGTGGAGAGAGACCGTAAACAGGGAGACAGAGACTGGGAGTGACATGCAGCAAAGGGATCGGGATTCGAACCCACGACACCCTGTCAGGCATGCGCCTATGGTATGCGCCTGGAAAAAGATAAAATGAATAATAATTATTAGTGCCAGAATTGGGGAGTGGCTATGCTATATTCATTTAAATATTAACTATAAACAGAAGCTATAAGGTCAAATAAAATGAAGGATCATGAATTTAAGTGAGGGGCGCCTTTTTATTTTGTACGTCACAGGGGGTCCATAGACTTGGTTGCTGCATGACGAGGTGGACGCCAAGAATCCTGTCTTGTTTCTGTATGAAACTGTAGAAACAAGCTTTTGCACGCCTAGAGATAATAAGGCGTATGAACTATGAACAGGTGCGTAGACCAGTGGACATCAATGATGAGGAAAAAGATACGCCCGCACACCGAGTATCTGCTTTGTACATGCGTTTTACTTTAATTAAGGCAATGTTTCGGTGCCTCCGGACCTTCTTTGGGTGTTGCCATGCAAGGCGTAAGAAGAAAATGGCACCCTTTTCACATTGGCCTATTATAGCACCACCAGGAGGCCACAACCTGACCTGCCCTGGTGGAGACCTGTGCCCACGAGGGGCACTTTATCCAGTTGAAACTAAGTTGCCATTCCCAGCAGAGGAATTATAGGCGTTGGATCAATACTGTGACTCAAGTACTCGGGGGTTGAGTATGTTGTCCACCACTGATGGTTGTCCTTCTCTCCCACAGGGGAGCTCTTTGCCCAGGCTCCAGTGGACGAATACCCCGGCATCGCCGTGGAAACCGTCAGCGACTCCAGTCGCTACTTTGTGCTCCGCATCCAGGATGAGAATGGTGGGTGGAGTTTGTTGCTAAGCAGTCAGACAACTGTCAAGAAGACAAAACTGTACAAAAAGAGGAGAGGACAGAGTCAAGACTCTGATGCAGACCGCATAGGTCGAAACGTTAGTCGTTTTTGTATAATAGCACGTAAATAAAAGGCTTAAAATGTCCGTGCTGCTCCAGTGTCCTCTCCTCCTTCTGCATTAAGTGTCCTTCTCCTGTGATGCACCGGACCGGCCGTTCCAGGCTTGAGGCCCGTTGGTACTAGACTCCCTTTGTACAGAACTATCCAAATAGGAGTAGGCAGTAGCCATGAACCGCAGAAGTATGTGTATTTTGTATTAGAAAAATCAAACTAAACCAGCTAGTGCCTCTTGATATGAGGTAGAGGTAACTACTGTAGACTACAAATGTTCTTAAAACCTGCTATTAAGAGGATTTTGTTTGTAATTCAGCAAACATCTTGTCCTGTGTGTGTGTGTGTGCGTGTGTGTGTGTGTGTGTGTGTGTGTGTGTGTGTGTGTGTGTGTGTGTGTGTGTGTGTGTGTGTGTGAGTGTGTGTGTGTGTGTGTGTGTGTGTGTGTGTGTGTGTGTGTGTGTGTGTGTGTGTGTGTGTGCGCGTGTGTGCGTGCGTGCGTGTGTGCGTGTGTGTCAGGCCGCAGTGCATTCATAGGCATTGGCTTTGGAGACAGAGGAGATTCCTTTGACTTCAACGTTGCACTTCAGGACCACTTCAAGTACGTGCAGTAGCTTCTCCATCATCGACCATTATAAAACATAACTGATGCAATAATATGTGGATCACCCACATGTCTGTCCAAACAGCTAATAGTAAAGACTCCATGGGTCACTGTTGTAAGTGACCAGATGTAAGTGTCAGGAACAGGAATAGAAAAGGTGGATTTAATTATTTTAATTTTTAGATTTGTTTTAAGTTTTTCTGCCTTTATTTGATAGTTAGAAGTGAAGAGAGGGAGAGAGACAGGGAGAGACAAAGGTCGTCATATGAATAGGATTCGAAGGCGCTGTCAGGCCAGAGCCTACTGTATGTGGCATGTGCCTGGACTGTATACTAGGCCAGCGGGCACCCCCAAAGTGGAAGGCTTTGAACCTGAACCTGAGATATTGCAATTAATTGGTCAGCACACTAACTGGATGAGCCAGCAAGGTGCCCCAATGGAATATCGCAGGTGATTATAATTGTTCATTGTCATTTGATTCACTCTGCACTTCTTTCTTTGTCTCTCTATGAACCTTCTTTCTCTCCGCTAGGTGGGTGAAGCAGGACGATGAGTTCAGTAAACAGGCTCTGGCCCCGGACACTTCCCCTAAACTGGACCTGGGCTTTAAAGCGGGACAGACCATCACTCTCAATATTGGGGTAACAATTAATATACTAAATTGTTTCATGGTCTGTCTAATAGTGCTTGTCTGATGCCTGCCATTATTAGAATTATTAGTTGAGCCTAGCAAAATGCTAGTGCGAAATGATTACGCTTGCATGTTTTGTTTTGTTTTTGTCTGCAAATATTCCAAAAGAGAGTGCTAAAAATGCCAAAACAAACATGGCTGAAAGATGGTAGATAGTAGATAGTAGAATGCCTAGTTTGCATTGCCTTTTTAAGCAGATTTCCTGACAGTTGAAAACTTGACAGTTTTTCTTTATTTAGACAGTATAGAGAGAGAGACATGGAATTGCTGTGTTATGTATTCTGAACCTGGTATAAACAGCTGCTGTGTTGTGGTTGGTTGTTAACTCATTTACTGACAGAATTGATTCTCGCTACGTTTCTGCCACGTCTTTTCAGCCGGACGTTTTATTTTGAAAACCCCAAATTGACAACCCCTGAACCGTTAGGCTAACTTTAGCCATGATCTTTTTATAAGTCACCTGAAACGTTAATATTGTAACCGCAAGGCAGCATTATGAGCCGTGAACATCACCGTCAAAATCAAAGTCGTCCTTGGAATGTCAAGCTCTTACCATGTAGTCCACCATTTATTGATATTCTTGAAGTTTACTGAAGATGTATCTGTTTTTTCCCCGCACGCACGCACGCACACACACACACACACACACACACACACACACACACACACACACACACACACACACACACACACACACACACACACACACACACACACACACACACACACACATACACACACACACACACACACACACACACACACACACACACACTCCAATTCTATTACCGCTCTAGCAAGAAAGAAAGAAGCCCAAAGCCCGCCCTCAGAGCTCAGGGGGCTTCGGGCTCCTCCCTCCTCCTCCCTGCAAGGGAGGAGGCGTCGCCCCGCCGCCAGCTTCCAGAACGACCGATAATAACAACACAGAGCCATCTCCAGAAGGAACTGAGTCTGACACAGGTACAACATTTTAACAAAGACCCTTTTCATAATTCACAAATTATGTCTGCCATAATAATCTCTAATACCCAATCTATCTGTATCTGAGTTATTGAGTTATATAAATTAAATTTCTCTATTTTCTGCTACTTGTACAGTATATGATGTATCGTATAGCACCTAAGTCTGACGTCAATATCGGTAGAGGGCGCAAATGCACGGGTTCATGTACTTTTTTATTTGCATTGTAGTCCCCATAAGGGGGTTTTAGAACGCCTCATATAAGAACTGTGTTTGAAAAATAAACATTTCATCCCGGCCGTTTCACTCATATGGATATGAAGAATCAACTGAGTGAGGGAAAACGCTATTGTTACTGCTACTGAATTAGTTACATTTTCGCTAGAAACGGACTGTATCATACCTGACAATAACGCAGAGGCATGCTTATACTTCCGTGAACCAGGGGAATCGAGGGGATGAGTGGCGTTAGGACTTCGGAGCTCTATTACATTCTATTCTATTTTGTTCTGTGTTGTTTCTAAGGTTGCTTGCTAGATCTGGACGCTAGTAACTCTACCTCAGTGGCTCCGAACAGCTTCAAGCCCACAGCCAGCTCTGACCTGTGGGGAGACTTTGATTCAGCGACTGAACAGTGAAAGAAGATGACGGGAGATTCTCTTTTCGTTTTCCTCACCTCTCTTGTCTTTTCTATGAATTGATTTTTTAAAAATTATCATTCCAATTGTGGGTACCCACCACCCAGTAGGTATATACGTCTCTTCCAGAATCATCTAAAACCAGTTTTCTTTCTGTGCAGTTCTGTTCTTCTGACTCCCACAATGCCTTTCTCCCGAACAACACCTTGCGCCACATTCCACTGGACTGCACAGTCCACTCCCATCCCTGTCTCGTGCACCACGTCCCCTAAATCAGTGGTTCTCAACCCTTTCAGCCGGTGCTCCCTGAGAAGCACTTAGAATGTAGGAGTTGAGGCATTTCATTTAGTTTGACTCAGTTAGATATTTTGAAAATAGCTGATCTACAAGCTCACTTGCCCCCCCCGGGGGTCCCGGCCCACAGGTTGAGAACCACTGCCCCTAAATGTTATACTTTTCTTAATGGACGTGTGTGTGGCAGGGAGGTGACACCTTCAGCCATTTATAATTGCATATCACGTATTTTAGTTTCCATAACTAGACATGCTGGTAATTATGGAGACATTTCCTCCAGGAAAACCATAGGTCATACCCTCCGCCGCACCTTGGCACACTCCATCCACACCGCTCTCCTCTCTCTCTCTCTCTACACCTTTTTCCATCTCCGTCCATCTACTACCTCCTTCTCTCCGTCGCACAAGCTTCCATTTCTCCACTTTCCCCCCATTCCATCTTTTTCATTCACGCCTTGCCCGGGTGCCCCCCCGCCCCACCCACATCCCTGTTTTTTACATTTTATTTCCTAACAACCAGATCACTGAGAGGGTGAAGACTGAGGGCTAATCGTAAAAAGATGATCCCTTGGGGACATATAATGAAACTAATAATAATAATCATATTAATTAATTTATGTACAGAAAATATTTATTGTATTATGTATATAGTGTCAGTAGATTTATTGTCCTTGGTGTGTGTGTGTGTGTGTGTGTGTGTGTGTGTGTGTGTGTGTGTGTGTGTGTGTGTGTGTGTGCGCGTGCGTGCAGGCGGGTGTGTGTCGTAGCTCATTTTCCTCCAAATCTAATTATATATGCACTGACCGGCGATGCCAGTCTGCCTGTCTAGGTGGTTACACATTTCTAATGGCAAAACGTATTATATGAATATGCTTTAGGTGAAGGTTGCAGCCACTCAAATCCATCCTCTCACTATGGTCGCCTACTGTATCTGTATGTTAGCCCAGCTAGATATTAGTGCTATCTGGCACACTCTAGTGTTATCGTCTGGAACTGCAGCCCCCATCCTGGTGCAGATCTGCAGAATGATGTGTCAGTTGAAAAGGCAGTTGTGAAGATAGATATTTTATTCCTAGCCCTGGGTCAAAGGAACTGGTCACCGTGACACTGTTTTTAGTCACAACCTAATCTGACTGACAGAGCATGGAGGAATACAGAGGGAGAGAGAGAAAGAGGGGGGAGACATAGGCATTTGAGATTTGAGGCGTCTGTCATGGCAATAAAGCCTGTACTGCTAGTCCACTACCAAAAGCTCACAAAGGCTCATCGTTTGTATAATTACGTGTTGACCTTGATGAGGTCTTTAAGAGCAGCCAGATTCAGCGAGAGAGAGAGAGAGAGAGAGAGAGAGAAAGTCCTTCATCTCAGCCTCTAACCAAACAGAGGGACGATTTAGTTCACGTTATGTCATGTCCTGCTTAGAGGGGTTTGTTGATGCCTGCTGTGACTCAGTGAGTCACCTCAGTTCAACAACCCCTCTCCCTCCCTCACATCTCTTGTGCCCCAGGGGTCAAGTTCACCACCTCTGCCCTTTCGGCCGGGTTGCACTTTACAGTACATACTACTACATAGTAGAGGCTTATACCCGTGAGCTAGTTCAAACTACGTATCTTTTAAGATTTACAGTAGCCTTTGTTGTTCTGGCTCATAAGAAATGCAGTGTGCGACCGAGCCAGTCCATGTGAGATGCAGAGTTTCAGCTCTTTTATGGTGTTTACGAGTTGATACAGTATGGGAACGAGTCATACAGTACATCACACGAGACCTGACAGATGTTTGATTGATGTACAGTATACAGTATGTGGACTGGGCCCAGGTGGCCCCAGTGTGTGTGTGTGTGTGTGTGCGTGTGGAGGAGTTGACCACATTCAACCCGGCGTCCATATTTTGGGCATGTCATAAGCAAAACGTTCGAAAATAAAATAAAACCATTTAAAAAAAATGTCAGATCTATAAGGTCA
Organism: Protomyctophum parallelum; assembly: GCF_964188405.1. Classification (NCBI taxonomy): domain Eukaryota; kingdom Metazoa; phylum Chordata; class Actinopteri; order Myctophiformes; family Myctophidae; genus Protomyctophum; species Protomyctophum parallelum. Next base: position 25,961,502 of record NC_139698.1, on the reverse strand, counting down.
CAGCGCCTAGTATCGTGACGCGTTCGTTGTGACCCTGCAGATCGCCGATTTTCATGCGCCGCCGCCGTACGATAAAGTATAATATAGATCTTAAGTGGTTAACTCATGTCGGTCAATGTTGGTTTGGTGTAGAACCACATGTTATGTCCCCATTGGTGTTACTTGTTAATTACACTGTATATGTGTATGTAAATGTATGTAAATTAAAATCTAACGAGAAATAATATAAACAGACGTCTCCTATATAGCAACCAGTGAAGTGTGGTGGCTGTTTTCTTTCTCCATCGAGGAATGAGTGTGGATATGATGAACAATTGATTATAACAAAACAGGTTTTTATTAGATATGCAAAGTGCACATAGTGATACTGTAATAATTGCATTGTCAACAAGTGTTTTACAGATCATACATAGTACTCAGTACTGTAATACAGCGGTGGGTGGCTTCCATATACAGTATCTGTCATGAGTCATGACCACCAAATGTATAAAATTGGAAAGTCTTTGAATCTTTAAAGAATAGATTACCATGGGGCCAAATGTGAGCAGAATTGTTTCTACACGCAAGTCATTGAAGTAGCCTACAGATGTCTTGCCCTCGCTGTTAATCACGTAATGACTTTTACAGTGCATAATAACTTAATTTTAACGTAACAATTTGCCGTTTCCTTTTGGCTTTTACAGTGCTGTGCTTCACCATTCACATGATTCCACCCAAAAACACTTACATGGAAACATAGCTAGCGAGGTGACGCATCAGAGAGGCTATGGGTTGATTCCCACAGAACACTTAATGGATCGTAAACTATGAAAGATATGATCTGTGTCGTACTAAGTCACACTGAGCAAAGGCTGATCACACCCTCGACGCTCGCAGACACACAGAGTGAAGAACAGACTAATGCAAGATCTGAGAGATGCTGTATGACTCACAACTCTGGAGAGGGAGCATGTGTGAGTGTGTGACTGCATACATGTGCTTGCACGTGCGCACGCGCATGCACGTGTATTTGTTAGTGTGCATGTGTATGTGAACATGCATTGCATATGCATGTGTGAGTGTGCATGCAAAGTATGGATACCGGTATGTTTGTGTGTGTGTATATGTGCATGAGCACCAGGTGCTGAGCGGTGGATTTATGGTGTTATGGGCTGTTTTTATGACGACGCCCCTGGGTCACGTCTCCAAGGGACTCCTGCTCGATCGCTGACCGCCCGCCTCAACTCCGCCATCTTGGCCCCATCAGGCCTTGTTTGGCCAGGGTTTGGGGTTGCTACGGAGATTGCGGCAGCGTTTCTTATGGGTTGACCTCTGGAGGCGCTTGGGCCATCCTGAACGCTCTCTGCACAGCTCAGCTGGAACGGAACGGAGTGGAGGGAAGACAAGGTTTCTCTGTGCACTGCACACACATTTACACTATGTACTTTATGACACTTGGGTATGTCAGTTCAAACTGGTAGCTAAAATCAGATCTTTGGCTTATATCTGGATTGGTTTGATCAAGTCCAAACAGAAAAAGAATGCATGACATTTTAAAATCAGATTTGTACCGTAAGTGTTTTTCTTTTTGTATTTATCAGATCCTGTGTCAAGGTGATGCATGACCTTTGACACGATCTAAATGTCCCAATAGAAGAGCATGGAGACAAAATACAACCACCCCAACTGTATTTTCTTAATGCAATATAACTATTGCATTAAAATAAAGTATAATGCTGCTTTAATAGACATTTACCGGTAGTTCATTCATCTTGTCTTATTTGCTCACCTCTGCGGTACTCCTCATCTTGGCACACTGTCCTTGTGCAGATCTCATTGTTGACGACGTAGACACGAGAGAGGCTGAGGGCACAATGCGGAAACACATCACATGAACTCACGAGAGAGAAACCTACAAACGTAAGTGCTTCCTTTGAAGCTCAAAGCAAACCTACTATAATTATGTCTTTGTTGCAAACTGGAAACTGAGCTTGAAACATGGCTGGAACGTACAAACCACAGTAGAAAGTGCATATAGTGGCATACCTCCAAAATCAATCATCATGACTTATCCACCTGATAATTCTTCATAGGGGGACCATCAGATAATGGGCCCCTGGGCCACTGACATCCAAATTTGAGCTCATCTAAATTTGCAAGAAACACTAGTAACACAATCAAAGTGTTATTATGATGCTATTGTATGAATGAGAGTAGATACATCGGAGTAGATCACATAATAACATTGCTATCTACCCCAATTTATCTAAATGGATCCCCACATTGTAATTAAAGCGTGGACATTAGAACATCTAATGTTGTTGTTTTTACACTTTCTTTTTTGATTCCTCCCTCTGGATATGGATAAACTGAGGGTTTAAACACTTGCAGTAATGTATCATGATGGCTTGGGACTTTTGGGCTTATTTTTTTACTTGAATGAATAAGCCCATTGTCTGACAAAAAGTGCTGCAAACCTCGCCACTGTTATTAACTTTGCGCAACCTCAATTTGGACCTTCGCCATGACCTTGACTTAAGAAGAATAAACTGAAATGAAAGAATTAAAGCACGGGTGGGCCGCTATAAAAGTCGATAAAAAGGCAGGCCTGTCCTGTTTTATGCGAACATAGTCTGAATTTGCCTGTGGTTGCCTCAACCTACAACCTATTAAAGTCTGGTGACGCGAGGTTAACAACCTATAGACCATTGGCACTTCAGTAGCATGAGCATAGATGAGTCACAGGGGGAGGTGCAGGTGTTTTTCATAGGAAGACACTCAAGACAGACATCACCTGTAGAGGCAGAGACCACCAACATATCTCTTCATGGGCTGGTGAATAGAGTACATCCTGGTGCATGGATACATCTCCTCCCTGCAGTCTGGTAGAGATCATAACAACACAGCAGGAGTACTGAATGACAATGACAAAAGTCAAACCTCGATGGATCCCCACACTATTTTCTACGGCCCTCCATCTACTCTACTGCAATCTACAACTAATACTAACAGTTGTCATGGTGTAGATATAAGCAATCTAGATAGATGTACATTTAAATAACTTTGTGCGTAATTGTTCCCCCTAATCACTGGGGAACGTAGAAGAAAGCATGATTGATGAAAAGATTTGAGACCCCCCCCCCCCCACAAGTTCAGCCACTCACTGTTTGGTGGTTCATTATTGGTAGATACCACAGCATCATCTACGAACAGAGAAAACACCAGTTCAGCTTGGAAACACATCAGTGTCTGAGTCTGTACCACAAAACTAGAGAATTACAGTACATGAAAAAATCAAAAAATATAATAATATATACACACACACACACACACACACACACACATACATACACACACACAAATTTCCAGTAATAAATTGTATAGTAGAATTAACCACTTTCCCCCTCGCATCCCTATTTTGGGAAGGTTCTACGCGGAAATGTTCAAAATCTTTCCAAGATTTCAGAAGACACTGGACCTACAAGCTCAAAACACATAATGCAGCATGTTGTGAGCTTATAGATTGGCTAATTTTCCTAAATATAAAATGTGGTTAAAATAAACCCTAATAATGGCCTTTCAAACAACACGGTTTGTGTCATGCAAGTCAACATTATTGTCTTGATTTAAGGGCGGTGTTACCATACCGGTCTCCTGCGCTTGGACCACAGCTGTGAGAGCTGCAGGAGAGAGAACCACATCAATGGAGGTCTGTTTCAAAAGTGTTAAAAAACCCACACACCTGTAACTCAAATATACTCCAGTTCATGATGTCTATGTGATCTGGCATGTGCCCATTGATTACTTTAGTCTTAAGGCCTATTCATACTCCAGTTGTAGGTGATAAGGTGACCTCAAGGTGACTCACTTATCACCGCGGCGTAACGTCATGTTGTACAGTAGTTTTCAGTGGTCACCTTATCACCTAAAACTGGAGTATGAATAGGCCTAGTAGTATGAATATAACCTGTACTACTGTATAGGTTAGTTGGGGTTGCTGTTGGGCATCTAGTCCATTTTTTGTTTTGTTTTGTTTTGTTTTCAACATTTCAAGGAAGCCGTTAATTGGTTTCCAACTATAATTCACCAAATCTGTGTGTGTGTGTGTGTGTTTGTAACTCTGTGGTCAAACTGTTTCTCATATGACCCTGAGGTGTACAGTACCGAATATGGCAATTCAGATGCACCAACAGTTTCTGAGAACCGAAAAGCCACGGATATCTGTTTGTCTGGGGTCTGAGGAGAACACACAACGTTGAATGTCAAATAAAGATGGCAAACACAGCTTTACAATATGTCTCATTTTAGTTTGGCCTATCAGTGGCCACTTTGGACACAAATAACATGGCAGCCAAGTTCCAACATCTTTGACTTCATTACCCAAGAGTCTCTGCAAGCATGTCCGGGCAAGGATGCACTGTGATTGGCCAGTCTTCGCTTTGATGCCAGTATGAAACTCTAATTCTGCAGAACTGAACTGCACTTCCTGGGAAATCTGTTAGTGTGGAAAGATTTAGGCTAGCTCCACAACCCAAGATTTGGATGTTGGATTGGTAGGTTAAACGGTGAGTTAAGTGTCAAAGTCAAACAGTTTGTGCCTCCAGGGCTAACCTAAATCAAACAGTACAGTATGTTTGTGTTTTGTTTGTTTGTTTGTTACTGCCTGCACAGAGTGCAAAACACTGATGTTGGCCTACAAAGCAACCATACAAACCACCCCCATCTTAAAAGTCTGATCCAACCCTATTTCTATGTATTTCCGTGTGTGTTCTGCTTACTGTAAATTTGTCTGGATTAAGAGTGTCTGCTAAATGCCTAAATTGTAAATTGTTTGTCTCCTCGGAAAGTGTGAATAATATTTACCAATGTCATTCTGTTACTCTTCTATCATATTTGCCATTTACCAGCATAGCAGTGGTTGCCTGACAACCAACTAGCCAGTGACCCTCCGGTCTATGGGACCTAGAATCAATTAAACGGGATGATTTGTGTTCTCTGTTTGGCAGGGTTACCGTGGAGACCGCAGAGAAGCAGGACCACTGGAAAGGTGCCCATATCCTCCGCTGACTTGTAGACGGGGTCGAGTTTTTATGAGCTGGAGAGGGAAAACCGGAGAAGAAACCCAAATTGGTATGATTTCACACAGAGGAACTGTTCAATATCCTGTCTCCATATTTTTTTAAATACTGTTTACATTTCCTTTTGACACAGTGCGTGTGAATGTGAGCCAAGTGTTCCTCACAGTGCTGGGTGACCGGGATGTTTCCCCTCACCCAGAGCGAGTCCGCTGACATGAAAACACTTAAAGAGTAAATGTAGACTTTGTTTTTTAATGCTTCCTTAATCACATGAACCCTCCTAGCGTCCATACTCTGGGTATGTTAGCTTACAATAGGCGATTCGGCGAACTGCCTGCACAATATAGGTGAACATAGGGGGGAAGAGATTTGCTATTGATGGGGAAATGGAAATGGACATGGAATTGGAATTATAGAGCCCTGGGGGTTTAAGTTTCTGTTATCCAACAACTGCGAGTGTTTTTGTTTTGAGTTCACCTTGAGGCTCAAATTGAAGTTGGACATTTGTTATGGGGGAACAGGACAATATGCTCACAAGTTCAACATCATACAAGGCTAATTAATGAACACAGACAGATCTTTCTTTCTTTCACTTTACCTTTGCACTTGAATTTCAACTAAACTAAAATGAGATTTAGGTTACCGGTACTCTGTCGTCTTCATTTATGTGCACAGTTTTCAGATTCCTACTCTTATTCGTCTCAGACTGTAAACATATTGAAGAATATTGTGTAATAATGAACAAAACAACGTTTTTCCAAAAACTTTCCCCTGTACGTCCATTCCTCTCTCTCTCCCTCTCTCCGTCCCTCCCTCCCTGCATCATTCCTCTTGTGATGTGTCAATGCAACTTTGGCGTCCAAGGCGTGACTTCTCTCAAAAGAATGTGTTATTTTTTGTGCCCTGTTGTAACAGCCCACTGCCACCACCCCTCCGTCCATACACTTTCCAGTTTTTCTCTCTTTATTTTTTTTAATAAACCGTTTTCCTAATAGTTACTGGCCCATACAGACTGGTCATAATTTACGACCATATCTCCTTGATGACGGCCGGTCATGGTTCTTCTGGAGAAATGTTGAATGGGCGGGTGTGGCCTGCGTGGTACCAGGCATGGTTTGATCTGAGTGCCAGATTGACATGTTTTTCACTCTCTATTGTTACTGTACGCATGCCATTGCATATCGCATCACTCCAGACTTTCACATCATAACATCCACATTCCCACCTTCACATTTCACAAACCAAAAGACATAGATCCGGAAAACACAAACAAAATGTAATCCACCAACACATGATATGTTCATCACACCTCAGTGAAAGCTACTCCCTCATCAATGTGTTTTATATAAGTCGATGATCTTTTTTCAATTGCAGATGTTCAGTCCTGCGATTCTGTGTGTGTGTGATATGTGAACAAAAAAGAAAATTAGTATAATCATTTCATACTCACACAACCTTTTGCTGTCGTACAAAATCCTCTATGGTTTTATGAATCTTCTCTTCTCTCCTTTCCTCTCCTTTCCTTTCCTTTCTTGTCTTCTCTCCTCCAACCCCCCCCCCCCCTCTCCCCTCCCTCCATGTCCTCCTCCTACTCCTGTCCTCCTTGACATCATATTATTTTGCTCTCCTCCCATGAGTCTGGGAGAAATTTAGGGAGCAGCAAAAATCTGTTAAGTTGTGTTAAGTGTTTTTCTCTCTCTCTCTCTCTCTCTCTCTCTCTCTCTCTCTCTCACTCTCTCTCCATCTCTCTCTCTTTCCCTCCCCCCCTCTCCCTCTCCGATTCCCACACCCGCCGTTTGCAGTCACATGAAGCATAAACTGTGTATTTTTCAGTGACTTTGATGTCTCTCTGGTGTTGGCCAAGTCCCTTTAATCTTAATGGGACCACCTGGTTAAATTACATAAAAACTTGACCAGCCATTTTAATAAGCATCTGTGCACAGTGTCTGATTACCACACACAGATTACCCTGGTTGTTTTGGAAAGGCACCGCACCGCTCATCAAAGTGAATTTTTCTCTCAGTGAAACGGTTGTGCTGTGTTCGGCTGCACAAATCCAGCAAACATTGTGCTTCATGAAAAACGTATAATCGTACAAATCATGTGTATATATTATTGCTGCATGACAAATCCACCCCACATATTTGGTCTTAATATAGACATACAATGGAAGAAGATGGCCACATCTCACACCGTTTTCCCCCGCTATCACTCAACTCTCAAAAGGCCCCTGCGTCAGTTTAATATAGGCTTGAGAGGCTCTAGAATATGGAATTATCTGCCTTTACATCAGTGGGAGTTGTCTTATCTTCAATTCAAGAAGGTTCTAAAATCACTTCTCTTAACCACCAAATACTTCCCTGACGATCTGCCAATTTAACCGGTTTTGTAACTTTTATTTTATTGTGATTTGTTCTGCTGTTGTCTTGCTGATTTGTCCATATATACTGTATATATATTTTTCCCCTCTGAGTGATGTGTTTTTAATTGTAATAGATCTGCATATTCAATGTTGATTTTAATGTAGTTTTTGTACAGATGTTCTTGGAGAATGCCACTTCTTAAGTTCCTGGGGTTCTCCTTCACATGTATTATTGACTTTGTGTAACATTTATTATTTTTTTGTAAGTGAAATATAAAAAAACAAACAAACTCCCTCACAACAACATGAAGACAACAAGATCAAAGCAGACGACTGAGATTAGCAAATCAAAGGAAACATTTTACTGCTCAGCACAGCACAGCATGCAATCGCTGCAATGCTTTATGTTCACCAGCAGGTGGAATAATGCACATTGAAAACACACTATTTCTGGGCTTTAGAAGGCCTTGTTGCCATTCAGGGTTTCAAGGGGGCAGTAGGTTAGATGCAGGGTGTATTTATTTGACATTAAATTGCATTAAACATGGTTATATAATTTTAAAAGAAGTAAGAACACATCCGGAACATGATTTTCAATTACAATTCTACAAATTTCACTTATTATAAAACCCACTTGTAATTTGATGTCTGTGCCAAACTCCGAACCTTCTTATCATTGGCCCTCATTGGTTTTCTAATTCAGGTTTTGTTGTTCTGTTGTTTTCCTCCAAATGTTTATGTTGGTTGTTTTTCTACCACTTTTTTTTAGGACAAACACAAATATCCGTACAATACACCACAGAGGGGAAAAAAGAGAAAGAAAAGTAAAATAAAAGAAAGAAAATAGAACTTCACAATTCTGTGTTGGTGTTGAAAATATTGCACCATTAATATTTTCATGTGCTCAGAGAGAGAGAGAGAGAGAGAGAGAAAATGTTTTTCCTCACAATCACATCACATCAAAAATCACACCCGTGTGAAGTGACTGAGGGGCGCTCTTATCATCGTACATCATCATGACATCATGTAAAATAGTCCATTCATTGTCAATGGGAATTTAATGTTTGTGTAGGACAAAAGTTTGTGCATACACCAAAAGCTGGACATAGGAGGGGCTTAGCACCCCTAGCAACTATACTTCACAAGCAGGCAGCAACTGCCAACCAGCACCCTGCATTTTCTCAAGAACATGCACATTCAATAAAAGTTGACTGCGGTTTTCATACATTTGGACAGCACAGCAGTGCATTTTTGTTGCCATTCCCACTGTCTAACAAAAAGGCTATTTTCCTCCTGTGATTCTGTCATCACCAATGATTCATAGTCCAGAGTCCAGACACACTTTTTTTTGTACTACATACTGTTGGGTAATCTACTATTTTCACTTTTGTTTGTTGTTGTAGTAGTAGTAGTAGTAGTAGTAGGCTACAGTAGGCCTACAGTACATTATGTAGCTTTAAACCCCTTATTTAAAAAAAAGTTTGAGCTGAATCTAGGGGGAAGTGGAACTAGGTCAGAGAAGCTCCCTCTGACGTTGTGCCCATGGGTGTCTCTCACTCTAGAGTAGTAGCAGTTTGACAGGTACTGATCCTCTGAGTATTTTGAAGACTAGACCCATTGCAAGTTTCTGTACTCGCTGTCTTCGTCTATCATGAGCCCATCTCAGCCGTCTCATCAGTTTGTTTTGAGAGGTCTGTAGTTTTGTTTTAGTGAAGGGTGTTATTGAACTATGAAGTGCAAGGATAGTCAAAATGGCACTGGGGACACACCCTGTCCCTGACCTCTCAGTCTGTGCGGTAACCACAAGGGCTGCAAGCTTGTAATCGAGATATACTATAAGATATTTGTCCAGAAATATTTGACACAGCCTACACTCACTGCCACACTGAAGGTATGCTGGTTGAGCAGAGGACACCCTAACCACAAGGCCACTGACCTGGTAATGAAGATATACCGTTCTCTGTAAAATAACACTATTTGGCTCAAAATAACATTTTACACAGTCTACAGTTCTACACTGGAGGTATGCTGGTTGAGCAAAGGACACCCTAACCACAAGGCCACTGACCTGGTAATGAAGATACCGTTCTCTATAAAATAACACTATTTGTCTCAATAACATTTTACACAGTCTACACTGCCACACTGGAGGTATGCTGGTTGAGCAAAGGACACCCTAACCACAAGGCCATTGACCTAGCTGGTAATCGAGATCAGATACATGAATGACATTGTTGTAACAGAGAGTGCTTGAAGTAGGTCGGTATAGCCTACTCCCTGGTAAGCGGGGTACAATTCTGCTAGATTTTTCCCCCCGTCATCTATCTAAGATCTGGACATGTACTTAAGAACATGTCCACCAACATTAAAATATCTCCGCCAGGCCGGAACGGCCAGTGGTGTAGGGGATTATGTTTTTGCCAAATCGGCCTCATGCTGTCACTATAAGAGGCTACTTCACATTTTGGCCAAGAAATATCCCAATATATAAATATAGGCCATGCCCATACAAAATAGCCATTTTGCGTTTTCTTCAAAACATTTTTTTTTTGCTACTTTTCTACATTGCTAAATTGTTTGAGTGGTGCAACCACTCCTTTAGACAGCTATGTCTGTCCCTGGGTCCCTGGCTGGCTGGCTGGCTGGCTGGCTGGCTGGCTGGGTCCGAGCACAAAAATAGTGTTTGGTTGGTTTTCACCACCATGTCTTTATAATAACCCCCTGTGGTGCCCAATACGTCTGGGGACGTCTTGGGCACTCTATTCTGAAAGAATCCATGGGCACAAAATGTGCTGTATATGATTTCAGGTGTGACAGTATACAGTGACAGTACAGTAGAGTAGAGGGACCCCCTGGGGACCCCCACACTGTAAGTGGCGTCTCGCTGGAACCGGGCCGGCCCCCTGGGTGCGTTCCTGGGGGTTTGGATGTTCCGGGGTCCCCTCACGGTAACTCTGTCATTTCTCGACCGTTTCGGATGCGGGGCGGCTCGCCGGAACCGGGCCGGTACCCTGGGCACGCTCCTATGGGTGTGGAACTTCCGGGGACCCCCACACGGAGTTGCACCACTCACTTCACACAGGTGTGATTTTTTAGGGGTGCTAGCCCCTCCTATATACAGGTTTAATGTTTGTTTTTAGTTCAATGTTAATGTTGTTTTTAGTTTAATGTTTAAAAACACCATTGACAATGAAAGTTTACGTCATCTTGTCCCTAACACAAACATTAAATGCCATTAACAATAAAGAGAATTTAATGTTTGTGTTGGCACCCTTTGTTTTACATCACCATTACATCACCTAATCAACATGAGTTAGACTAGAATATATTAGCGCCCCTCACTTCACACAGGTGTGATTTTTTTCATAATTATATACCGTCCGAGTGGGACAGCAAGGCGGGTGTCTCGCACGACTGAACAGTCTACAAGTAAAATGGTGTTGTGATTGGGGACTGCCCATAATTCCGACATTCTATAATTCCAACTACGTGGCTTTGCGTGTGGTTATAGGGTTAGGGACAGGGTTCGTAATGCAGTGAGTCGGACCAATGCGCCGTCGGAAAAATGCGCCGTCGGACTAATGACACAGCACCGTTGTGATTGAGAGAAGACTTTTGACATATAACGACCGGTCCAAACAACCTGGGTACATTGGACAGCTGAGGCTTGTTGTGGCATGAAGAACACGACTGTATATAACGTTGCTTGTCTTCATCTTCCCAGACATCAGAACCGTCTGTCCGTTGCCACAACAGGCTCGGTTGTTTACCACTGCTTCTGCATATGTGACCACAGCATGTGGAGTTTCTGCGTTTGCGGAATGCTCTGGAAAGCCTGATTATCTCAATAGAGTTGTTTCCGATGCCCAATTATTTAAAACTCTTGTAGCCTATAATAGAAACGTATGGTTAGTGTAGTGTAGTGTAGTGTGTGATGCTATACCATATTTCCAAATCATTCAAGATTTGAAATGTCCTGTAAACTGATCCCAGTTTTTGTCGGAAGCATTTGAAAATTGTGTGAGCCAATAAACTGTCTTGAAACTCTAATGGAAATACAACTCCTGTCTGTCGACTCTTTGCCCCAGCCACTCCTAACATGCCTTTCCACCTCAACGCAGTCCCATGGCTACACAGTACACACCTGTTGAGTGGCATGGTTGCCATCCTGCCACTTCATTCATCAGCACATAATTCACCTGTTGCTCCTTCACTCAACAGCTTGACTCATTTATGTTATCGTGTGTTTCTGTTTTTGGCCCCCAGGCCTTTTGCTCCTAGTGTGGTCGGTGGTTCTGGTTCCTGTCCCAGATTTTGCTCTTTAGCCTGCTTCGTGTTTTGACCTTGTTGCTAGACTTTGGATTATTGGATTATTGCCTGCTCCCTTGAATGTGTTTGCCTGCTTGGACTGCCTGTAGGTTTTGATCCCTGTGTGTGTTCCTCACTTTTTTGTTGCCTTGTGACACACACTTTGTGATGTGACAAGGCAACAGAAATGTGAGGCAATAAGTGGTTGCCTGCATATGTTGTTAATTTCAGTTATTAGATTTTTTATTTATTTTTTGAGTGGTGCAACCACTCCTACAACCAGCAATGTCCGTGTACCTGTGTGTAGTGTGTACCTACCTGTTGTCATGAGCACGAGTGATGTGCGCATGCGTGAAATTGGAACGATACAGAGAAGAAATTGGAACGATACAGAGAAGAAATTGGACGATACAAATTGGAACGATACAGAGAACCAATAGACGGGAGTTGCACCACTCAGTTTTTGGGTTAAAACAAAAAGTATTTTGTTGAAAGATTAAAGCACTATATTCTATACTCCTTGCTCAGTATATGTTCAGTAACGGGAGTCTCCCTACATTTGCAGGGGAGTTGCAATGTTTCAGCCAATGAGGAGAGAGTACCGTACTCATTTATCATCTTAAATTCTGTACAGTTCCCTCTCCTGATTGAATATAATTGCTATTCCTGACCTTAATTTAGCAATTTCTTTCATCTTTCATTTCTTTAAAAAAACTATATTTAACTCCAACACAGCTTACTGGTGTCCACGCGTGACTGTGTGGCCGCACAATGTCATCATCCAGTATGGAGACGACACAACGGCGATGGGCTGGATGGCCGGTGACGACGACACCCACAGGGACGACGTCGGATCACTGACACTGTGTCAGAACAACCTCGCTCTTAACGTCAACAAGACCAAGCACGCCCCTATCGTCATCGACCGCGTTGCAGTGGAAAGGGTAAGTGACTCCCTTGGCGTACACGTCATTTAGGACATTCAATGATGGTAATAAATATTACGGTCGTTGTCAGTCATTTCTGTGTATTTAAGTTTTTTGTCATATCTGACAAACACCCCATGCAACCTTTGTTTACAAGGCCTAAAAGCCACACAATTCAATCGTTAATCGCAATTATTTATATGACAATTAACTGTTAAGTATAATTTGATAATTGTGACAGCCCGAGTCATAGACCCTGAGGTGTGCAGTGCTGTCCGACAGACCAACGGTTTCCAAGTGCTGAAAAAAGATAATCTGTGCCTCATCATCGGGTCTGGTGAGGACCAACAAATTCAAGTTGTACGCATCAGCTTCCCTGATTGGCCAACACAAACCGTCATCTTTACGGATTGCCGCTTTGCCAGTATCCTGATTGGCCAACCCGACTCGTCGGGCTAACTGATTGGTCGAGCTTCGCGTAACGTTTGTGCCGCATAGCCAGTGCAAAGTGACAGCGAATAGAATGGAACGGAGAGTATGAGAACGTCATAGGGGAAGAATGTGATGCCAGTCGGGAATAAATGCCATCATACACACTATGACCTCCTCTGTCAACAAGACAGACTAAAATACTACAGACTTAAAGACAAATACTCAAATATTATTGTAAAAACTATTAAAAAAATCACACCCGTGTGAAGTGAGGGGCGCTAATATATTAAAGTCTAACTCTTAAATGCCATTAACAATAAAGAGACAATATGACATGATGAGGCACAACATGACATAATGAGGCACAATATGACGTACATTTTCCCTTGTCAATGGCGTTTTTAAAACAGACATTGAACTAAAAACAAACTTTAAACCTGTATATAGGAAGGGCTAGCGCCCCTCAATAATTATTAAAAAAGTTATAGATAATTGTATGAATAACTGAAAAAAAGTTAGACTGATTATTATGTGTTCTTGTTGAGCGGTGCAGCCGCTCCTATGCACAGCTGTGTGTGTATATCCATTTAAGCAGGGAATGTGCTTGTAGTGTGCATGGAATGTGATGATTTGATTGGCTGATGTATGATGACGTTCTTGTTGTCATACATCATCATCATGATGAAAGGCACCGCCGTGATTTTTGTTATACATTTTTGCTTTCTTATAAAAACTTAACTGTAGTCTACTTAAAAAATGCGCTACATGAATGTAAAACAACATAGCCTTCAACTATGCAATTATATGCAATAATGCACATCAAAGTGCAGCAGTGGCTGAAACAATCGTCACACTCATAACTCATATTTCTTGAGCTTGATCTCAGCCAACCTTTGTGTTGAAAAGCATCTTTTCATAGGAGACCGTTATAGCTGCACAGAGAGGGGAAGAAACCTGACGCTGCTTGAGTATCTGTGAACCGTACCAATATAAATATTGTCACGCACACACGCACGCGCACACGCACAGAGCCACTGACAACAAGACTGTATAGCTGCCACGGCACGCACACTGCAGTTCAAGAGGGGGAACACTCATCAACCCCTTGGCATATCGGGGCTACAACATAGTCTCCGGTGGAGGGTGAGGGGTGGAGGGGGAGGGGTGAGTGACGGATGAGTTGCCCTAACAAGGTCGGCCGTGTAAGGCTGATGACAACTTGACATATGGACCAAGGGGGTTAAAGGCGTCGGGGGGGCGTCAGGAGAGAGGAGCAGGACGGTCCCGCCAAGGAGCACACCGACCTGCTGTCGTATAGCCACTAAGGAGGGGATTGAAACAGACAGAGGGAGAAGGAGGGGAATGAAGGAATGCAGCTGAAGCAGAATGGGAAGATAGGCATGCCAGATTGTAAACACATGATCATCTCTAGACTTGTTTATCGGCTGGAAGGCAATAACGCTTCTTTACAACGATCGTTTCCTACCACCACGGCCAGCCCCCAACAGCACGCTCTCTCCACATGACCTCCTCTTCACCCCGACACCCTCCCTCGTCCCCTCCCAGCCTGTCGCTTTTCTGAGATATTTCTTGCCCCTTTCCACTTTCATTCTAAAGTATTCTGCACTGCACTGCACTGCACTGCACTGCACTGCACTGCACTGCACTACTGCAGCGCACGCACAGCAGCAGCCATGCTATTCCGACGGACACGCACTCGTTCAATCCAAATGCACGGCCTTCATAAACTGGATCAAATGGCACGTTGCGCCAACTTGCGCGCATGGCAGCATAATGTTCCACTCTGTGGGAAAGAGCTCGTTCCTAACAATGGCCTTTTCCTAATCCTGCTGTAGCAATGAAACTACAGCTGAAACGAGGCTGGGGGCAATTGACTTTACCGTCTAATTACTAACACAGAGAGGGCAGAGCAGAGATACACGTATCATCAGGCCATGATGACCCCAGTGCTTTGCAGATACATTTCCAACGCTGGGCCATCCGAGCCATTCTTGCTCCACTCCAGGCATGATCCATCTTTCTTTTTACGTGTCTGTCTGTCATTCTCAGAGCCTGTTTCATCCATCTATCTCTATTTTCACATCGCTTCCATTTTGTTTACCTGCTTTCCCCCCACATGACATAACTGATATTATATCCATAACACCTGCTGTGAGCCTATCAGTCGCTGTTCTTATGTCTTGGGACTCTTGGTTGCTCTGGTGTGCTGTGTTTAACCACTTCACTGGTTAAACCAAAACAAGGTATTCTACAGTAGCTGTACAGTAGCATATTAAGCTAGCTGACTGCCTGGGTAGATATCAATGAAGTAGATACCGAATACTGGAAAGCTCGCCTCAACACACAGTAACCCGCCCGGGCAACAGTCTGTGGAACTGCTCAGCCTGGTAATCCTACACGTAACACAAGTAAACTATGCTTAAACAGTTAAACCGGTGATAAAACCGGTGATAAAACCTAACCCTATTCCTAAACTTAGCCCCAGTAAAACTATGCCTAACGCTAAACTTATTTATATAATACAAATACAAGAATACAAGAACCGCCCCACCGGAGCGGCAAGCAGTCTGCGTGAGGTCGGTGGAAAAAAATGAGCATACCCAGTTGAGATCTGATGTTTCTGCCATGCGAATTTATCTATTTAGCCTATTTAAAAAAAGAAATGTAGTCCTGACTCCTGAGTGTACCAATTGTACAAATGTGGTCACACAGTGTTCATTCTGTGTGTGACGGGTACAGACGGTGTGTGTGGTCGTTCACCATGTCCCATCATCCACTCTGGCTGCGTGTTGAAAGGTCGGAGGGGTCAAAGTTGAATTTGATTGAAGAGTGGTGACAGTGGAAATGGCTAGTGCCAGAAGTCCCAATCACGGCTTACCTTTTTGATCTACAACCCAAACTTCTTTATAACGTTCCGAAGCTTAATCTACATATGAAGTGGGTTCTTACTGGTTTTCAGATTTGTGGAGGCTTGGAGCTGGTTTCTTTCTCAGCTATTGGAATTACATAACGAATCCGATATCCCTTTAACTGTAAGTGGGTCAGTTCCTTGGTCCCTGAGATGGCGGTTCATGGGTCTTCATATACTGTAGTGTAGACAGCTCCCTCAGTCTGCATGCCTATAGCCGACAGTCCATCTAACCACCTGTCTCTGTGTCTCTGTACTAGTCTAACTAACACTCAGTGATTCTCACCTTCTGTACCCTTCTAAACTTTTGCAAGTTGCTGTGCTACTATTGCACTGTGATGCGCTCCACTCCACCACTGGGAGGAATTGTGCATAAAATGTGGGGTTTTTTTGTGTTTCAAAAGGCCCTTTCAGATCTATGTATAGAACATATAAAACACCAGACACTAGTCGTTCAGCAGTCTGAAGCGTCCGTCTAAATATCATGCTACAGTATCAAAATCACATTATTAACATTTATAGTTGAGAAAAAAACGAATCTACAAAACAAAACAACATGAAACATCTGAGAGACGCATACGGGTATTTCGGGGCCTGGCCGAATCCGCCATTCCTTCGCCTGGTGAAGCAACAAGGGAATCATGTGACCTTGATACCCTTCCCCTATTCGCTCATACTATGACATGACGTACATGTAGGCAGAAGAATACTGTAAAATTATTTGGTTTGCTATACTTGACATTGTAGCAAGTTCTAGCAACAATAAAGAAAAAGAAAAGGCTGTAAATTCAGTAATCAATTATAGCACGCACTGAGGTGCCTTTGTGCTGTATGTCTCTCTCTCTCTCTCTCTCTCTCTCTTTCTCTCTACATATATACACATATAAATATATCATAAGCCTAGTTGCCTTTTGGAAGGCAGTCTTTAGCTTTTTGGTCCAGGCCTCGAGTCTGCAGAACTGTTTGCCAGACAGTAGCAGCTGAAACAGTCCAGGAATGGAATGACTAGGGTCCTTGGTAATCCTAGAGATTATACCCTAGAGAGATTACAGTTGCTGTCATTGTACAGTGCTAAACAGACATTAATTGAAGACGCAATCGATGCAGGATTGTTGATGATCTCCACTTATAGTCCAGTTATGTCCTGTTTCTCCAGGTTGCATCATCGACTCTTTGTCCTCGCAGGCTCTCACTTAGATTTGCACCTCATCGACGATCCATTGTTGTGTTTCCATCTGCCAGGTCCATCATCACTACAGCAAAATGTCACATGAACCCCCCCACCACCCTACCACCCTAGCCTGGCTCCAGCCCTGAATCGCTACCGTTAAAAAAATATGTCTTGGCGACTCAGGTCTTGTCACAGCAGCTGATTGGCCATCAGCCCCGTCACTCGACGGCGTCAAACAAGAAACATGGCTGCCCCTACTGCGGTAACTCACAACCATATCAATCTGGCTATTTAATCGACCTATGATAAATAGTTTCTTTACAGAAATGATATAGGTTTTTTAAACATCATTATCCACTTTTGTTTACATGCTAGTAGCGCTCGTTGTCTGTGTTTATTTGGTTAGCAACCGGCTTAGCCATATGGCCACATATTGATTGACAACAACGTCATCTGCTTTCCTACTATTCTGATTATTTGGCATGAAGACTGCCGCTTTGACAGCTCCCATCCCAGAAACCGCTGCCGTGGGAATGGCTTTCAGTCTGAATAATGAAGTGGAACGAAATGAAAATTCAGACTGAGTGTCAGGATATACCCCCACGCCCCATGTCACCGCAAAACACCCACCTGTCCACCCGCTCTCTCATGTTTACTGGAAATAATGGTATCCCGAACAACAGCAACCAGTCTACAGGGAATATCAAACACAAGCATCTGTCTAAAGTGGGCTAAGAGGTGTTAAGTGAGAAGTGTTTTAATGTAAATGTCACAGAGACGTGCATGTAGTCGGCCGGCTGTTCCTTGCCCACGTAAGCAGGGACCCGAGTAGACAGGAGTGAGACAGAGGGTGAGAAAAGGAGACGTGAGTAAGGAAATATTACTGAAGACAAGGGGATGGGGGGCCAGGGAAGAATGCATGGGTATCAACAAGAAGGCCTTCCAGTTATAGACATGATTACATAAGTCCCCCTTCATGTATACAGTGATAATTACATCAGAAATATTTTAGTCCCCCAGACAGTAATAACTGCAGTGCTATTGTAGACATTCTTGACATTCTTGATGTATGCACTACAGTAGAAGTCATAACTAGAGTAAAGGCGGTTGTACACTGGTGCGTTTGCGGTGTTTTGCGGATCCGAAAGTGGTTCGCTATCACTACGGAAAACTGATTAAATTAAACCCGGTAAAAAAATACTTTATACAGACGAAATATTCGGCGGCAGTGCGCAAATGTGATTGACATAAAGCGAGGTCGATTTTTTATTTTTATTTGCTCTGATATTTGCCAGAAAAAATGCGCAGGTGTGCAAACACCTTGCTTAACCCAACTTAACACATTTTGAGCCCAAGACGTCCACAGACGTCCTGGGAATTCCCGCTATGCAGTGCCAAAGACGTCTGTTGACGTCTAGGCAAAAAAACTAAAAGAATTATGTAAAAAGTGGGCACCCTGGGTCACTATTTTGAAAGTGTTGTGTGGGCACACAATTTGTTAATTGTCACATCACAGGTTTAGAACTTAGAAGTGTAAAAAAGTGCCTGAAATTCTTTTGCCGAATAAACTCTTTTGCGGTTTCAAGAAGGGTGGAAAGAGATCTATAAAGAAGGAAACAGAAAAGCAGATCAGATATCCATATGAGCATTGTGAGATATAGATACAGTGCATGATACATAAGGTGCGTGGCTAAAAATAGCAATAGAATGAGGCAGTTAAAATAGCAGCAGACATAATAACATCTGTATCATGCCTGGTACGGGAAATTTGCTGACCTCAACCGCAAAGACATGCGGTGGGGCGAGCGAGCAGACAGCCGGGCGCACCAGCGGATGCGAACAAAACATATGATGGATGCTGTGTCAACATCAAAGATCATAGCCATCCATACCATGGCCTGTTTCAGATACTGCCACATGGAAAGTAGCTCCGCAGCGATAAGGCCATTGCCAGCTGTCCAGAAACTTTTGAGTAAAACTCAAAGTTTCAAAAGTAAAATTACATTTCTTAATACTCCCTGTCAGTCAACGGTAAATAGTTAATTTTCATGTCACCCCAAGAAATTGGTAATTGCATCATTGCATCCTTGCATAATTTTTACTTTTAAAAGTTCCTTTTCTTTGAAAAACTGGAGCAGACTCCTTTCTTTTGTTTGTGCAGCCTAAATCCTCAGTGCTGAATTAAGAGAGCAAATGGAGTGTACAAATGGAACAGGCCGGTTTGGTTCCATTTGTACACTCATCAGAGTTAAATTCTGTGTATTCAACGTACTGCACAACCCCGGGTAAAAAAAAAAGAAAAAAGTCAGCACGCAAATCACGTTATGTGAAACTTAAAACAAGTTACTTTTTGGGAAAGGGTAACTGTAATAATAATACTGAATTGGTACTCGTTAGTCGTTACTGTGAAAAGTAATAGGCCTACACTGCCCTACAGTGGTCTCGCTGCACGCGTAGCCAGACAACTATTCCACAATCTCCGAATGCTACAGTATATACTGTAGAGTATCCAACTACAGCTCGCAAGAGCCCAGTAACGGAAGCTGTCTCTGCTGCTCAGACCGGAAAGATATTCGACCAATCACGACGTGGTGCTCACGGAACTGTAGTCCCTTTGGAAACACAACCGAGACGTGAGCATAGTCATACGAGCGGGAGATTCATGTTATGTGTGAGCGGATAGTTTAAAGTCTCATGGAATTAACACAGTCAAAACTAGTGAAAGAAGAATAACGTCGAACTGCTTCAACACGTTAGTAGTCACTAGCATTAGTAGTTATAGCAAGGTGTTACAGACCAACAATCAGACTATGAAAAACTGATCAAATGCTCCCCCCATAACCTGGCCTTTTTACTTCTTTACACCCCCCCTCCCGGACCCACTGCCTGTTTTGAGGTGGAGCCACGGAGGCAGCCTGGATCCAAGGACATTAGCTGGCCTGGCGCACATAGATTTTTATAAGTTAGGATTAGGAATACAGTGATAACTACAGTAGAACTATTGTACCGCACCTTCATGCATTCATTATGCATCTATCCTGCATTGTTCCTGCAGACTACTCTCTTTTGAATGCAGTTCCAGTTCGCATCGTAATAACAATATATTAGAAGTTAACACACAACTTCTATAGTGTCTCTTTCTTGACCACCTGTTTACGTGACGGGGAAGGCAGGAGAGATGAAAGGAAAGACAAAGGCCCCAAGTGACACGGGAGGAGAGCCAGAAAGAAAGGTCTGCTATCGGATGCCGAGATAGAATGAAAGCGAGAGTGGAGGAGTGCGTAAAAGAGCACGTGCGGGTCGGTGACCCTCCAGATTGTGCCGTAACAGTCATGTGGGTGCCAAGGCGGCCTACATGGTGCTGGAGGTGTGGAGCTTTGGAGCTTTGGAACTGGGGGACCTGCAGGATAGCGATAGTGCAGGAGAGAGAGGTGATGATGTGAGGGGAGTTTAATAAATGGGCCTGCAGTCTATTTATAAAGCCATCTGGAGTGGTCCTTAGCTGGGGTTAGCGCAGGCCCCACATACGCAACACCCACACGCTGCTTATTAGCAAATCGCTACCAGCGGGGCTGCACTCCAGCTCTGATTCTGTGCTCGCAAAAGTTGAGAGGCAATTTGCTTTTACTGTCAGCAGTGCAATCGAGAGGATGTGGAGGCCAACCCTAGCAGCAACTAATATTTCTGTGTTTGTATTTGATTAAAATCAGCAAAAACCTGTGCACAGTGATGCATTTGCAAACATGCAACTATGCACTGTAAAGGATACTGATATCAGTTTGAATAAATAGTATGCTCTACTGTAAAATGTAATTTAATATGGTCACATTTACAGCTTCACAAACATAATTTATAGACGCAAATATATTTTGAAGGCTTTGCACTGGCAAAAACATTACTCAGCATCTATGCGTGCAAGGCCTATCTGATCTCTGAGTTGCCCCTCACTAACAGTATGGAGGTCAAACCTGGAAGTTGTGTGTCTGTAGTCTGTACTAGTATTTCCCACGTGAGTTGCCAACTTCACGTGTCAGTCAATCATCATATAGTATACAGAAGGTCACATTAACTTAAATTACAGGTCCAGCAAAGTTCGTGGCTTGCGATGTAGGTAGAGCTCTCAGGTTATTGGCCTCAGAATCTGGAAGAAGTTCACGCAGTATTGGTGTCACTATCACGGTGTATTGTTCAATCCAATTTTAGATACGGCTCCCTGTTCCAAAGCACCTGTTACCCTGTCAAAAAAGTCATCACTTTTCTTCCATAGCTGCTCTTCAGCATTGCAGCAGTGTTTTGCTTTGGCCTGCTGTGAGACAAATTATTTGATTTGTTGGTTTAGTTTTAATGATGGAACAATTGAAGCAATACGAATCAATATGACATAGGCTATTACATCGCCTTCTTGTATGTCCAAAACTTTTACTTTTCAGGAAAAGACCCTGTGTTCCAATGTAATTATTATTTGTCACAAGGTGCAGACCTTGTGACAAAATAATAACTTTTCATTGGTTACATTGGTTTCATTGGTCACAAACACTAATAGGGGATTCACACTGAGACGGACTGAATCCGTTTCATTGGAACCGTTTCCGAATACGGTTGCCTGGTCCCCGATGGCCATGATTCACATTACCCGAGATTCAACAGCGCACCCGGGTACACTTGCATAACACACTTTAATCCTCCTGATGACGGTGTGCTTGATGGCTGGCGCGCACGTACACTGACCATCAACTGTGCGACATTGTCTCAAATAAATCCAGACACACTGAATTGCATTGCCTCTTTGCCGTTATACTACTATACTGTCAGCCTGCCTGCTATTCACTGTGTCAGTCAGTTCTGTGCTCCAGTGTCGTGTTTGATATTAGTTTGCTATGGATTCTACTATAGCATTATTATTATTTTGTTTTACTTTGGAAACTATGCCAAGCAAAGCCCAAGAGCCACGTGTAATAAGATCAGCGCGTACTGCGTGTATACGCAGATTCAACAGGAGACGGGCGGCGTTGAGAAATGAGCTGGTGTTACGCGTTGTGCAGCACTGCAGCGGCTGTGTGTTTTCTTTTGTTTTCTTTTGTTTTCTTTTGGCTTGTCGACTAGAGATTATGTCACGTTCTTTAAAAAAAACAGTCCACTTCCTTCTTTAGGTACGCATGCATTCACATTGGAACGATCCGTATCTGAATACACTTCAACGGTCCAGAGACCCGCCCCCCATGTGGTCCCGGGGACGGTTGGGCAATCCGCTCCCGGGAACGGTACGCATCATTCACACTACCACAACATCTGCCAAGTGGTCCCGAGTGCGCACCCGGGACCATAGTGTGAATCCCCTATTATTAAATGCTTACTGTGTCCGGGTAGCTCAGTCGGTAGAGCTCTCGCCTTTGGACCACAAGGTCATGGGCACCATCCCGGGCACCGCCAACTCAGCGTATGAGTAGCACGGCTTCGGTGCGGGAAGTACTGAGAGCTGATGGTAGGTGTGGCGCACCTCCTCAGCAATCCATCTCCCATGGGTCTTACAGGGGTACTCAACTGGACCACCTCTCTGCGGACCCTAGGCAAAAAAAAAAAAGAAAAAAAAAAAAGTTTTTTTTTTATTTAGTTTTTTTTGCATCAGGTCAGGCCAGCAAAAAAATCTCTCCTAAGCTCAGGCCAGGCCAGCCACAGTCAATTTCAATTCAATTCAGGCAGTCTTGCTGCAGCACAACTACATTGTGTGTCTTATGTTAATGGGGGGAAGAAGTTAATAATATAAATAACATCAGATGGTACATTTCTCATGTGAAATTGCTGCAAAGGCCCCCAAAATGTCCCCCAAGGGCCCCCAAAATTCTGGCGTGCGCTATGCGCGCCCGCGCAGTGTGATTTGGATTTGGAGTTCCATTCCGGGCCTGCACTCTGCACCCCATTATTGGTTGGTTGGAAGGGGATCTGATTTGTATAAGCTTGGCTTGACCATACTAAAGGGGCATAGAGCCCCGCTCTCCGATGGACGCCGCGCATGGGACCGGACCTCGGTCTTATTCAAAAAAATATTTGTGGACCTTCATCATTTCTAGTTGAGGATCCCTGGTCTAGCACATTGTAACGGGGACAGACTCCCGCGTGTTACCGGCTGATACCGACAATAAGCCACTCCCGTCTCCCAAACTACTTAATGCTTACTATACTAGTCTGCCATGTTTTTAATCTTCTGTAGTTTTTCACTAAAAGGGGAAAACAAACTAAATCAGCCCATGAAAAAAGATAAAAAGATGACAATACAAGGTTTCTTCCTGACACTGACAAAGACATGGTTGTGCAAGTCAAAGTGTCACGTAAAATAAACCTCTCACCTGAAAACGAAAGAAATTAGACTATAATTATGGGCAAAATAAATTTATTTTAGTTTTGTTGGTTTTCACAACAAAGTGTCACTGTTGCACACACACACACACACACACACACACACACACACACACACACACACACACACACACGGTAACTCTGTCCTTTCTCAACCGTTTTGGATGCTGGGCGGCTTGCCGGAAACGGCCCGGCATCCTAGCCGTGTTCCCATGGGTCTGGAACTTCCAGGGACCCCCTGGGGACGCCCACACGGAGTTGCACCACTCACTTCACACGGGTGTGATTTTTTTATTTAACCTTTATTTAACCAGTAAAACACATTGAGACTGCGTCTCTTTTACAAGTGGGAACTGGCCAAGTGGCCGAAATAAAATGACACATTTGCTGTCACATTATAGAACAGCAAATAAAACATCCATGATACACCTCAAAATACCTATGAAAAAATACAACAAATCACCAATCAAGTGCTAATCTTTTAGTGGCAGGGCAAAATACACAATGTACGAAATATAAACAGATAATATATATATAGGCATGAACAAAGTCTAATATCCAAACATGTGCAGTTGTTGGACTGTGCATCAAAGATGATCCTTTCAATGCCAATTTTAGTCTGGACTGAAGGCCAGAAATGTTTTACCCCCCTCGGATTTGAATGCTGGTACGACACACCGTAGCCAAGCATTTGATCTGAGGTTTAGACCATTTTTGACCAAATCGAATTTGGAGGAAATATAAGACAGCAGATTACCAAGAATGGCTTTTTAAATGAAAATATACCAATGTTGCAGCCTGCGAGATGTCAATGAGAACCAACCGACTGCAGCATACAACGTGCAGTGATGTGTTCTGAAAGGTGAGTTATGAGTGCAGCATGGTACAGGGGATCAATTTGGCCACGGTGGAGGAGACCTATAAATGGTATCACCATAATCCAATTGGGACAGAAAGAGACCAGTGACCAGTTTTTTTGCAAGCTGAACAAGGAAAACAATTAAGCCTTCAATCTGTAGAAGAAGCCCAAAGTGAATTTAAGCTTTTTGCACAAAAGCTTCTTATCCAAAGCGACTTGCAAAGTGCAAGATCAGAGTAAATGGGGTGAACCTGTCAGTCAACAGCAGGCCAGGTTAAAGCGGTCAACTAAAGTCTGCCAAGTGCTGGCCACGGTTCAAACAAACCCAACCCGAGGCACTTTACTGCATGGTCATCCCTCCTCTTTTCCTGACCTTCTTATAGTTTTGTTCACTGCCCTGTTGAAATGTAGGAAATATTCTTAAATAATGGCATCTGTGGACAAGCATACATACTGTATGTCAAAATAACATAGAGTAAACTAAAGTAAGTTAGCTTTCAAACTGGTGGAAAATGAGGAGTGAAGTGTAGTCCTTAATTTTGCCCCAAAGATCTGAAATTCTGTACTATTGTCATCAATCTGCATTGGGCCCTCTTTTCAAGATCATTCACTCTGGTGACCTGATCTGAATTCTGCACATAAAGTGAACAACCGTTTCAAACGTAGCAGTTAGGTTGGTACAAATTAGTTTATTAAACTTGTAGTTTGACATTCAACCACAGATTCTACAGACATACAAGTTTGGTTTACAACATTTTCTTTTCTTCAACTATTAACACTTTCCTCTTAGATATGCATTTTAAAGTGCTAGTGGAGCTATTTACAAAAACTGAAAAGTAGTGCATCATGTAACATATAATTATTATGTCATGGTAAATGTAGAAAAACCTTTTACATTTCCTGGGAAATGTGCGCCGTCCGAGTTGGCAAGCCGTGCTGGACGGAATAGGTTATCACAAATTTGTACACAAAACATTGACGTCACCCCCACCCCCCGTCCCCGACTCAACTATATTCCTTCCTCCTTAAATATTATTTGGAGAAAGAATCAAGAATATTAATTAATCGATCTGACTTAATTACATTAAAATTAGTAATAAAAAAACAAGTGGAATGTAGATTTTTCTGTTGGGAAATGTCTACATTTCTCCTTCCATGCTCTCAAGCCAGCTCTCTTTCCTTCCTTTCAAGCAGTTGCACACCTTTTACACACAGCACACTCCATACATCCATACATCTCATACCAGTTTATTTGATTATTGCCTAATTTATTTAATTTAGAATAATACATATATAATTTAAAATGTTTGCCTTGTGTGTGAACTCGAGTGCATGACAAATAATGTAGACATTTCCTCTTTTTCTACATTTACCGTACCATACAATATATACATTAGATTAGAGATGTCCCGATACTGTATCGGTAATTCGGTATCGGCCCTTATTTGTCATATCGGGTCAATATCGGTGAATATCGGTGAATATGCCAGTCTAACCAACGATCCGACACAGGGGTAAGGCATGGTAAATAAAACGTTGGGGCATGCTTTCGAGTTGCCCAAACTGCAAGTGCACATTTGAGCACTGGTATTGGTATCGGTAACACAGAAACGGTGGTGGGATCGGATCGGGAACAAAAAAAAGGGTATCGGGACATCCCTAAATTAGATTGTCATGTTATACACAAAACTATGTCAGCAATAGTTTTCATCAGCATGTCAAACATATACACTCTGTAAAAAACCCCAAAATATCTTCTGCTACAACACAGTGCAAATAGTACTGATAATGACCTATATATATACTCGTAGAAACAGTTAGTATAATTAAAATATATAGTCTCCGGACGTAAAAACAAACAGCATAGTATAACAATACTTGAATGAAGCGCTTTAGCATATTTATCTCTCTCCTCTTCCCTCCCTCACCAACTCCTTCACCCCTCCCGCATCTCTTATTTTCCTGGCCTCCTTCTCTGCCTCCTCCTCTTTCTTCCTCTCCTGCTCCTCCGTGGCCGTGGTCCAGGGTCCTCCCAGGTAGCTGAGGATGTCCTCTGGGCTGCCGCGGAGCTTGGGCTCCGGATGGAGCAGCTCCCGTATCAGAGTCATCACCAGCGTGCTGAGGCCCTCGAACTGGGAGGGCGGTTTCTCGGGCTCCTCCGCGATCACAAGATCGTCCGTTTCGTCGTCGCCCCCGACCCCCCTCCTCCTCCTCCTCTCCTCCGCGTCCCGCTCCCTGTCTGCCTCGCGGTCGAACCACGCCTTGTACCGCCGGTAGCGGAAGTCGTCGCCAGTGCTCTCTCCCCAGGGGAAGCAGCCGGTCAGCAGGGAGTAGACCAGAACTCCCATTGACCAGCAGTCGATGCTGGTCTGTATCGTTATCCACTGCTCCTCCAGCTCTTCTTCATCCTCCTCCTCCTCCTCATCCGCCTCCTTGTTCTCTTTCTCCTTTTGCCTCTTCTCCCACTCCCTCTGGATCTCCTTGGAGGGCTCCACCTCGGGCGTGCAGAAGGGCGAGTCGTACCAGACGGCGCGCACCTCGGTGCCGACGGCGCGCGTCAGGCCGAAGTCGCCCAGCTTGACCCAGCGGCAGCGGGGGTCGCACAGGAAGATGTTCTCCGGCTTGATGTCGCGGTGGACGAAGCCCAGGGTGTGGAGGTGAGACACAGCGCCGCTCAGCTGGGACATCACCCTCTGGGCACGGTCGTCCTCTATCCCGTTCTGGAGAGAGAGAGGTAGAGAAGGATGGGGAGTGAGAGAGAGAGAGGGAGAGAGATGAGAAACGTTCCTTCTCTGCTAATTCCAATTTCATTCATTATTTTTAGTTCAATTGTATTCATTAATAAGTATGACTCTTGATTAATCTTCTACCATTCCTCATACAGTAACTCTTGTCCCTTACTGTATATCTGGTCTCTCACATGCACTTTCTATGCGTGCACGCACGCACGCACACACGCACGCATGCATGCACGCACGCACGCACGCACGCACGCACGCATCCTATTCTTGGTTGGTTGTAATTTTGTTTATTTAGTCACTTTTATGACTGCACTAAATGTTCCATTCTATTGCGTTGCGTTCTGTTCTGTTCCGTACACCAACTCTAGGCCATGTGTCTGCCTGGTTGCCTGCTGCTGGAACTCCCTGCTCCACCTCACGTATGCCACTGAAAGCTGTGAGAGCGATCTGTCCTTATCAGCTCTCTCTTATAAGCTTTACTGGCACACAACTCAAATAAAATACAGCGGCACACTATGAGGTGCGGGAGGTCCATAGGGTTCCAGCTAAGCTTATCTTACTCTTAGTAGCTAGTGTTTTTGCTGACAGAGGCAAGAGCACCACAGGACAGAGGGTCCTGTGATTTAGATACGCTTCCTGATGCCATCGATAAATCCCCTGGGGATGGGGAAGGGTGACGAGTTGGATTACAGCAGTGAACCGCAGCTAAGAATGGAATCCACCTGAACTGAACTGCTTCTGTGTGTTACAGTCAAACGAAGATTACTACATATTACAGTTAAATGAGGGTACAGGATTGAATCTTTAAATTAAATTAAATGGTGCATTTATATAGCACCTTTTATCCAAGGCTCTTTACATAGATAGCATTACATTCACCCATTCACACACACATTCATACACCGATGGCGGCGGGAAACCTGCATGCAAGGCACCAGCCTGCACATCGGGAGCAATTAGAAGTTAAGTCTCTTGCTCAAGGACACTTCGACACTAACTCTGGAGGAGCCCGGGTTCGAACTGGCAACCTTGCGGTTCCCATCCAGCCACTCTACCCCTGAGCCACCGTTATGTGATATTTAACTAGCTTTAGTTCTGGGATGAATGGGCATCTATTCTATGCACAAGCTTCTATTCTGCTCAGACTTCACAACGCACGCACGCACACACACACACACACACACACACACACACACACACACACACACACACACACACACACACACACACACACACACACACACACACATGCGTGTGCATTAAGAGCCTATCGTCCCCCTCATGATTAAAGCCCTAACGACCACACCAGAGGGTCGCCATGCAACTCCTTGCAACATGGAACTCCTTGCAAGTAACCATTATTCCCAATGGCAGTTGCAAGGAGTTGCATTGGTGAGGTTTGTTTTGTTGCAAGGAGTTGCGAGTAGTTGCAGCTGGTGTGGTTTGGGCCTTAGACATGTGGCACTCATGGGGCGCCCGCTGGCCAAGTGGTCCAGGTGCATGCCACATATAGGCTTTGGCTTTGGTCTCTCCACTTGCACCCCATTAGACCGTTATCACACCATCGAATGGGGCCAGTATGGCCATACTGGCATACTCACTGTTTCAGTATGTCATTATCACCGATTGAGACGGGTGATAATGTCATGTCCTGACGGAGGCGCGCCGTGTCTGGTGGCCTTGAGCCACGTGAGGCACCGCCAAGCGATGCGCTAGCCGAGCGAGTCGCCTTGCTGAGCGTTGCGAAGGCCACCAGACCCGACTCAGAGTTACGAGTTATGTCCCGATAGGCAGAGAATAGTATATATTAGTAGACCCTAGTTTCCATGCGCCGACAAGAGTTGGAAATTGCAGTATGACAGTATGGCCATACTGGCCCCATTCGATGGTGTGATAACGGCCATACTGACCCCATTCAATGGTGTGATAACGGCCATACTGACCCCATTCAATGGTGTGATAACGGCCATACTGACCCCATTCAATGGTGTGATAACGGCCATACTGACCCCATTCAATGGTGTGATAACGGCCATACTGACCCCATTCAATGGTGTGATAACGGCCATACTGGCCCCATTCAATGGTATGATAACGGTCGAATCCGCTTCTCTCTCTCCCTCTTTCCTGTCCATCTTCACGTGATACTATCAATAGAGGCAGAAAAGCCAAAAACGAAATCTTAAAAATAAAAAAGTAGGCCGCTCCATGGGGCCTATACACGTGTGATGATGTCACTTGCCCCGTTCACGATGACGTTGTAGAGGTCTCCGTAGAGGCCGGCCTGCTGCGCGAACACGTAGTAGGTGGGGGTGGAGTAGAAGATGCCCAGGGCGCGGGTCAGCGAGGGATGGGTGCAGTAGGACAGGGAGAGGTTGTATTCACGCAGGAAGGAGAAGAGGGAGGTGGATTTCCGCGGGGCGAACTTCAGGGCCATGGGAGTCCCTGCAGGGTGGGGTGAGAGACGCCACTGTTCTTATATCGGCAAGTGAGTAACTTAATTGAGCTTCACGCCAAACCTTCACGTCAAAGGATAAGCCGTCTACACCAAGGTTTATCTGTACTGTAACTATGTGTCTATATACTGTATGTATATGTCCCACAAAAGCAGACCAATCATGCCTTGTCTGGTCGTGTCTTACTGTATAGGTCATCATGTCTGGTCAGAGTAAGTCTTGGTAGTAAAAATACGGTATGTGCACTCCACAAAACGGCACTGTAGTTAACGATTTGTTCGCCAGCCAAACCGAACACTTGCATTGTGACAATCTAGTGATTTGATATAGCAAAAGATTGGACAAAGGAGCCCACTCGCACTGTCTTGTGTAGACTCACATTTGCAAAGGTTGACAAAGTTACAATGACTGTAGGTAGGCTGACCCTGAGGACATACCCGAGCTCAACGTAAATTCCGTTGATGGAGAAAAATTGTCATCATCAAGAGAATGTGACGGCGATCCGTCATTGACGCTGTGAACCAATATAACTTCCCCGTAGGGAAGGATGCGAGTGCATTAGCTGTCCCTGAAGATGCAGAGGCTACACCCCCTGCGTTGCGTGCAGCAACCCTATCCCCAAGAATGTAGTAAAGCACTTGGTTACAGCAACACTGGCGCTAAAGGTTAAGTGAGCACTATATAAAGACAGACACATCTACGCTGCCAACTCAACTCATTAGAGCTCTCGCATGTACACAGTATAAAACTCCTGCAATGAAGACCGCAATGTACTCTTTTACAGCTTCATTTGGTTTAGTGTACACTCTATGAGTTATATGTGGATGCATTGACACTGAGAGGACCTTAGTGTGCAGCTCTTGCATGGACAGGAAACCTGAAACATCTAAATGCACTGTGGTGGGCAGATAGAATGACACTCCAATTAATTAACGAGATTCTTAATTGATAACTGACGAGGGTGCAATTCAAGCCGGATGCTTAATGTTGGATCTGTATTCCACCCGCGTTCGCCCTTCCGCCAGTCCCCTACACCAGGGGTTCTCAACCCCTGGACCCCCCTGGGTCCCCAAATTATTAAAAGAAGTACATTATAGTACATGCATACACCTTCCCTAATGATTATATCTGGTTTCAGTATTTATGTATGGTGTATTGTCTCTATTATTAAGGTTATTGTAGCAGTCAATTTATATTAGTGGTCGTGAGGGATTGCCAAAGCATTTCCGGGGGTCCCCGGCCAAAAACGTTGAGAACCTTGACTCCTGAGCATTGGTCCTTGCACAAACAGTTCTTGCTTTAATATTGCTTTAACTGTTAACATGCCATATCTCATGTTCTTGGCTATACAAACTTTCACGTTTCAAGTGTTTATACAATTTAACAACACACCCACCTCTCTTCTTGTGCAAGGCGAGCATGACCTTGCCGTACGTGCCCTCCCCGAGCTTCTTGACCAACTTGAAGTGTTCGGAGGTGACCAGGCTGGACAGAGACTGGGATGAGAGGAAGCACAGCTCATCCAGTTCCTCGGCTCCGGGCTGCACACACACACACACGCACACACACACACACACACACACACACACACACACACACACACACACACACACACACACACACACACACACACACACACACACACACACACACACACACACACACAAAATCACTGTCAGATTAAGATTATGTAACGATGCTGTTACTGTACATCAAACGGAATACATAATCTCTAGCGCACATTTGACGACCACGTTGACATCTGTGAGTGGGTTTAGGGTTTTGCAGAACATTGTAACGTTACGATCCATGTCACTCACCACACGCTTACTGACAAGTTGTGTCATGAACATTGCGCGTTTCATTTCAGAATGCAAATATAAATTCCATTCAGTGTGGGTTACGGTGCCAATGCGTATACAGTGTCAGGCTGGCAAAGTATGAGGAAGTGGCCTTTTCTTGAACCAATGAAGGTTATGTATTCTTTGACGTACAAAAATAATGAAAGTAGCTGAAAATAGACAATCTATAATGTCACAACATCTAGCGATGAGCTTATAGATACAATGCAGTTGTGTGAATTAGAATATTTGTTCGATAGCGTTGTATTCATCAAAATAAGCTCGACTGGACTGGTGGGTCAGCCAAAGGCTGACAACATTATAGACATTAACTGAATTAACACTATCTGCAGGTCTAGCATATGACCTCGGCCATTCTCCATTGTCTGGGATAAATGGATGATGAAGGTGATGAGTTGATGAGCTGATGTCTTATCTAAGCAAACAGAACATGTCGTCCTGTCATTTGATTCCCTATGTATAGTACCCCACTGTGTGTATGTACAGCATGCAATTTCTATAACGCACATCCTTGCTGACTTTCTTTTGAACTTGATCCCCTGCCACATACCACCGCAGGAGGGGGGGCACCGTGTGAACATGGTCCCAGCAAGGATCACAAATTATGAGATAGATCACAAAGCTTTAGCTTATTTTTACCTTTGACCTTCTGCACAGTAACTTGTACTGTACACGTACAGTACAAGTTGCATAAGAGAGCATATACATGTACTGTAGGTGTCAACCGGTTCGATTTTAGTTTAAATTACACTGTAGGGTCACCGTCGACAGAAAAGGAGCGCGTTGACAGCTCTGGCTGGGTCACCGAAATCTGCTTGAAAAGTAAATACTTTTATTCTTTAAATGAGATTCATTGAAGATAATAGTCGTAGTTCCGACCATAAACGATGCCAACTCGCGATCCGGCGGCGTTACACCCATGACCCGCCGGGCAGCGCCTGGGAAACCAAAGTCTTTGGGTTCCGGGGGGAGTATGGTTGCAAAGCTGAATCTTAAAGGAATTGACGGAAGGGCACCACCAGGAGTGGAGCCTGCGGCTTAATTTGACTCAACACGGGGAAGCTCACCCGGCCCGGACACGGAAAGGATTGACAGATTGATAGCTCTTTCTCGATTCTGTGGGTGCATGGCCGTTCTTAGTTGGTGGAGTGATTTGATTCCGATAACGAACGAGACTCAGGCTTGTTAATTGTTCTCCATAGTTAATTGAAGACTACGAAGGATAGCCCAGAACCTTTTATGAGCTGAAACTTTCCAGAACCCTCGAAGTTCAGATGAATTGATTTCGGTACAAAGGACCCCAATGGAAACAAGTCATAGGCTTTCTTGGGTTTAAATTCCTCTTATCAGACTTTGTATTGAACTGTACTTTCCTGTGCTTTTTTTTCCTCAAATATTAAAATATTCAATCAATCAATCAACGATTCTTTGTTTCCAGTATACAACTGTGGAGGTACGTCATAAATATGGCAACCTTCCCCGTGTTTCTTCACTAGTCCAATTCAGAAGAACAGTTTGCCGGCCACTGCTACAGAGCTGACAATGAGGTTATATCTTCCCTTCTTCTCTGGAGTCCTGCCTCAAAGCAGACCAGAGGTAGAAAACTGTCGTACCCTGATGTCATCGCTAGGGACACATGCATCAGTAAGCAGGACCTGGGGATGGTAATGAAGGACCGGGAAGTTTGGCGTGGCATTGTGAAATCCATGATCTCGACCGCAGTCGAAAAATGATGATGACGTCATAAAAAACTACAAAGTAGCAAAACTACAAGCTCACACCACATCCAGATGTGAAGTACAACTACTGACTCCTGGTACCCAGAACTCAAGTCAACCTCCTGAGCAGGGCCCGGGCCCATATAAGGACTTATCTGGAACCCAGCCATAGCGTATTGAAACAAATAGAAACTGTGAAATATGTTGCGCATCATGGTACAGCTCACTTAGTTCTTGTAGTCTAACAGATCCATAACCATAATAGACCTGAATCAGGTCTTCCAGGACATCCATCCATCAACAAACACTGGCAGACTTGATGAGTGATCAGGCTGTGTACAGCTGTCTGTCATTTGTGTCTTGCCACTTGACAAAGCCGTGCATGTCATGTGGAGCCAAGAATAAGGTTGCAGGTTTAAAGTTGTCTGAATGCGTTGCCTGGTACGAATAACAGCGAGGCAGTTGCATCATGTCAAACAGAGCTGATGACGAGCATGTCAAACTCAATGGCAGACGGAAGGATTGATATTTCTCTAGAGACATGACATTCCAGAATTAGATTTCTTTCTTTCTACATTATTCAGCAGTTGGTTCTGATCAAGCAATATGATTGGCCGAACTGTTTGTGTTATCGTGCGATAACATTCACAGCTAAGAGTTGTTAGAAAAGTGTGTGGCACTGGAGAATAGAATTAACTCTTCTTAAAAATCAAAACGTGATATCTGTCTAAACGTTCTCTAACTGATTATTGTTGTTAATGTTAAAGAGCTCGAACTATTCGCATTCTGTAATCATTGCTATAGTATAGAGTGTTCATTCAGACAATGGGTTCCCAGCAAAAATTGAGCGAGAACACTAAAATCGAAGCTGATAAATATGTTCTCTCTCCTGATTGGATGAAACTTGTAATCCACTAAAGAGCTGTTACTGTTCTTTCAAATGTTTTGTTTCAACCAAACAATATCACTTACAGTGCCTTTTAGTTGACATAATTATGTACAGTAGAATACTTGAGGTATAAATCATCAAAATGAATACATTTTGATGATTTATGGCACGCACCTTCAACTTGTGCCTGTGGTCCTATGAAGTTTATCTTTGCCTATTTTGAATATTCACCAGTTTTGACTGAATGTTCGCCTATTACGATACATGTGGTTAGATTAAATATTGCCTATTTGAAAAATGGGACATGTTTTTTTTGGGTACTGCAAAATTAATGTTCCAAACTTTGTTCACAAAATAGTACTGTTTTACAGCAATCTATCTCCCAGGGGTCTTTAATATTACTAATTGTAAAGAGGATAGACTATCTTGTTGCTTGGCTGATACCAATTACAAGCCACTTACTGACCTGACCTGACCTGCTTGCTTACTTACAGATATAGTACTTACTTACATACAGTGCTTGCTTGCTTACTTACTTACTTATTGAGTGATATATAAGTAAGTAACTGTTGCTTTCTTGCAACCACATCTTACCAGGAAATGACCTTGTGTTTTCCTTAATTTGCTTTAAAGAAAGAAAACAAAAAAAATAATATAAGAAAAAACATAGTGAAACTGGACAAGTGAGTTTACAACACAAATCTATAATTTGTTCAATGGATGTGTCATAAAAACAATATAAATTACTTTTATTGCAGCATACGCAAGTACATTAACAGGAAAAAAAGGCTACTTTCTATAGATGTTAAGTTAATCCATTGCATTCCAAGCAAATACAACACATTGAATCACTTCAGTATATGAATCGAAAATCTGTTATAGGTTCCCTTCACACAATGCTTCTGATGCAGAGCTCTAGCTATGATTATTACATTTTTAACTGTTAAAACTTGCCTTTCACACCCCAATAATTCCATTACACAGTGCCTATTACACAATGTCCTGGACTGCAGGATTATTATTTAATCATAATGGTAACTGGAACTCAGAGTAGATGGGCTGTGTTTAAAAAAAGAGTTCCCAGATTTTATTAAGAGCTGTGAGGGAGCTAATCTAATTAGCACGGACCCAACAAATCCTCACGGTTCTGTGCACCACTCAAAGCATGGCATCATCACTAGAATTTAGCAACAACAAATGTGAAAATGGAATCACAATTATCACAATAGCATCCAATTACGCTCTTGGCAAAAAAAACACATTTACAGTTTGATGCCTTAGCTTAAATCCTCATCTCTATTGTGTTACCCCACTGGGACATGAGCAGATGCATTTGTTTTTCAAGTATTTGTGTTTTATGATAATATGAGGCACTTGCAATATCATTTTGAAGTCAGTTCAACTCATGTCAGTGAGAGACTATAAGGACATTCAATTTATAGATCATTTTGTGTGTTAGTATAAAGTTTGCATGTTGGATTTGTGCATGTAGCCTTCTGTATGTATTTGAGACTAGAATTCAGTTTTATACTTCCTGGGATTTTAGTTTGTTAGTGGAGGGACAGAAAATACTGTCAAGCAAGCCATCAGAATGCCAATATGTTAGTGTATTAAGTATGTATTTTTGTGTACTGGTGGTGGTGACTGATATGTCAAGGTTTATACTCACTGTCATTTTAACAGTTTTCTTGGTGTCTGGGTCTCTGCTCACTGTGCCTCGGTTCTTGGCAGCATCTAAACAAAGCCTTGTCAAAGGACAGCTACAGCCCCTCTACACTCAAAGTCCTTGGCTGTAGTTGCCGGTTAAGCTCAAAGAGTTTAGTTTGTGTAGTGTGTTGGCTCTGCAGGTCCATGCAGTGATACAGCAGCTTTATAGCAGAGATGGACACATGTGTCTCTTTCTCAGGAGACCTGAGCTGTGACTGTGCCTATAGCCCGCTCACTCACTCACTCTTGCTTGCTCCCGCCCTCTAGCGCTCTCGCGCCAACTCTCATAATCACTTGAGTCTGTTTTACCAGCTGTAAGGTATGTCAAAAATCTCTCCCTCACGCTCCCTCTCTGTCTCTGTCTCTCTCTCTGTCTCTCCCTCTCTCTCTCTCTCTCTCTCTCTCTCTCTCTCTCTCTCTCTCTCTCTCTCTCTCTCTCTCTCTCTCCTTCTCTCTCCCCATCTCTCTGTCTGTATCTCTCACTGTACCCAGCTCTCTCTCCCTCCTGCAATACAGTGTTAATGTCCCCAATAATATCCGACCTGTCATTCAGACTGTCTAACTCGTCACTTTCCTGCCGGCACCCTTTAATTAACTCCTTCACTTCCCTACTTTCTACACAGCCCTCATTCCTCTCTCTCCTCTCTAATCCTGACAAATTCAAATACCTCTCTACTCTGCCCCATCTCAGTTACATCTCAGTGGCTCTCAAAGGTTTTCATTTCAAGGAACGACATAATTCGGAGAGAGAGAAAGTTACATTCAATTAATGAGCTTTAATATCAACTAGAGCGGTGCCTGTTGGGCACTGGCCTACTTGGACCGATGCAAGTTGTAAATTCATGCCCCACCCAGTTTTTATGTTGTTATGTCTGTGTCCCTTATATGCCCATATATGGAGTTATTTGTCAGGCATGCCAAAATATGCATGTCTATGCAGATGTCAGAATATAATTTTGATGTCAGAACAGGCCAGCTCCATATGCCTGGGCAGGGGACCTATATATCCAGACCCTGGGCAGAGGCTTTTGTGCTGGTTCTGGTCAACCGGCGATCCGACAGACTTGATTGACACCGGGCACTGCACTCCCTGTGGTGGTGTGGAACACATGTGTCGATGTGTTGAAGTCGGTGGGGCGAACGGTTCTCGAGTTACGTGGATTACAAACGTACACACAGAGACGTTGTGCATTTATCTAAGATAGATCTTGTTCTGTTAAATAATCTGGTGGACCATTAATCAGAATGTGCGTAAATTTTCAAAATACACAAACACAAGTGATTTTGTGTGGGCAGTTCATTCATACTTCATGCATAGGAGTGAAGGCTCTGTTGGGAATCAACCACATGACAGTAGGTTCATGGAGTATGAGGCCATTAACGCATACTCCATTGACAGGTCCTTAATCATAGCGGCTGTAATCCTACACTGTCCATACACAGAGGAAAGCCTTTGGCCCAAAATGTCTGTACTCAGTGTACTGCATGCATGCTGCATTTATATCCCCTACTATAGCCTAAAAAAACAAGTATTTTTGGATGCCTCTTTCTTGCTTTGGGATGATGATGATAGTCAGGTCATAGATGTAGATGCAAGCTGCAATCAGAATCAGTTTTATTTGTCAGCTCACACAGTTTTACAGGTGTAAAGCGCGTAAAGCAATGGGTGAAATTCTTGTTTTCCGTGCACGCTCCATCTTTTTGTAGTATTCCGTGAGAAGAGTGAGTCAATGTTTTGTCAGTCCTCCTAATACTGCACATACTGTACTCTTTGATTTTACAAAGACTGAGAGTTACGTGGCATCACACATATAAATTGATTATTACTTAACACTTAACACTTACTGTACGTATAGGGTTTATAGAATTAAACCGCATCTTATTCGACCTCATTGTCTCAACCCCCCCCCCCCCCCTCCCACACACACACACACACACACACACACACACACACACACACACACACACACACACACACACACACACACACACACACACACACACACACACACACACACACACACACATACACACACACACACAGTCACACACACACACTTACCAATTTTTGAGTGGTGCAACCACTCCTACAACCAGCTTGCAATGTCCTCGTACGTGTTTGTGTGTCTGTGTGTCTGTGTGTCTGTGTGTCTCGTACTTGTTTGTGTGTCTGTGTGAGCATGAGTATGTGACTTAAAAATAGCAGTAGGGGGCGCCAGAAACAGTGAGAGGGGTAGTGACTCTAATGAGAGAGAGTGAGAGAGGTAGTGACTCTAATGAGAGAGAGAGATAGAGAGAGAGAGAGAGGGGGGGGGGGGGGAATTGCACCACTCAGTTCACACGTGTGTGATTTTTTTCTCTACAAGCTCACACTGTGTTATACTTTAACCACTAGTATACAGTAGGCCAACATGGACCATCATATTTTACAGTATTGGAGGACTGATTGGAGGGCAAGCATGTTTTCAGTACGGCGTTTCATCCTGATACAGCAGGTCAAGTCCACTTTGGGCTAACCACATGTGATGACAGCCAAAGAAAACTCAGCACATTAGCCGAACATCACACGCAACATGGAGCAGGGACTAAAGCCTTTTTGAGAAGAGCAAACATGTTTGTCTGCATTACAACACGCTCCGATTGAGTCTGGATCATCTAAATGGTTACTGCTGACAGCCTGGGGGTGCTCACCAATCTGACTGGAACTATATACGCAGTTGCCCCTGACCCTAGGAGGAGATCCACTTGGAAGTCACTTCGATATAGGGAATTAAGCAACTAGTCGACTAGTAAACTAGTAAATCCACTAGTCGACCTTGTTGGTACGAGTTGACTAGTTGATAAGAAAAATTAAATAAAAGTTTATTTTTTATTTATTTTCACAGATTTTGTAGGCCTCAAGATCAGGTTATAGTCACCAATGTACTGTACACAGTTTTTAAATGTACAAATATATATATTTTTTTACATAATAGGTAGTTAAACAACTAGTCGACTAGTCGACTAGTAAACAATGTGTTGTCATTGTGTAAAGCAACAAATACACCAGATTCACATCTGGGTCAACTTCTTCTGTGACCTTTATGAAATCAGCAGCAGCCAACAACCTTGAAAGTAAAATAAATCTACGTCGTATTATTTGGGTTATGCTTACTCAATAAGACGCTAATGCCATAATGCATTTACTGTATGCATTTAAATGCATTGCATTAGTTGAGGAATTGCCTAAATATGGTTATCATAGGGCTTTTAGAGAGCATGGAGGCACACAAATTGTTAAGTCATCCTATTTCTCTTCCTTCCTTATTTTCTGCTCTCACGTTTAAAGAGATACCACATCTACAGTACAAGCCAACAACGCATCACATTACAGCACGTTGTGAGCTTGTAGATCAACTATTTCTGCTATTGAATTGAATGCTATATGCTGAAATATACGGGGCTCAAGTGGTTAATTGGTTCATTCTGCTGTCCAGCAGAGGACACCTTTTATGAGCTCTAGTCTGACTTTTACATCTGTTTTGGATATAAGATACAAATCTCTTTCTCTGAGCCGAGACCCTCTTTAACTCAAATCCGCCACCTTCTCTCTGTCCAAAAGCCCTGACCTGCATCCTGCCCCTTTCCAACTTAGAGCGCATTATACCCTATCACCACTGAGTGACAAAACTAACAGCTGAAACCCTGCCTCACAGAGCACGCCCCCCACACTGTGCACCGTGTGCGCCGTGCCAGCTTTTCAGTTTCCTAGTTAGTGCCAGATGCCGCACCGGGGCAGGGAGACTTTCTCCATCTCCCTCTGCCCCCGACACCCTCCTCTTCTTTCTGTCCACTCGGATGGATTTCCCCTGATGCGACATACTATGGCACTATTATTGCCAGAGGCCTCTCAGGCCTGTTATGTAACGCAAACAT
Source organism: Protomyctophum parallelum (assembly GCF_964188405.1). Taxonomy (NCBI): domain Eukaryota; kingdom Metazoa; phylum Chordata; class Actinopteri; order Myctophiformes; family Myctophidae; genus Protomyctophum; species Protomyctophum parallelum. The sequence goes on along the minus strand of NC_139698.1, from coordinate 25,921,816 downwards.
GGACAGCCATGGCGACAGGGCCCCGGCCAGCACTCGGGTTTCCACAGCTGCTTGTGGGGTTTGCGGGGCCCGGCCACTGGCCCCTGGCCGCTTCCATGTTTGTATATCTGTGGGGCGTCTTGGGCCCCTAGGTCCCTGCTGTGGCAACCTGCTCGCCCACGCTTAAAACGCTAACAATAAACACAACTAAGTGGATGTCAGGGCAACTCTGCTTTCATTCACAAACATGCATGCATGGCCTGCAGAAACATACACGTGTTGTGTATATGTGACACATGTACTGTAGAAACATGCCATTACACACAGATATGGTATGCATGCATTTATGAATGGCCATCACAGTTGCAGATGTATAGTATATACACAGCGGATGTATGTATGCAGTCACAAATACACACAACGCTACAGTATGTAAGCACATTACGAATAGACAGGCCACGAATATTAAAAACAAATACACATACCGTAGGTTACTATAGAGGCGTACACATGTGGGCATGGACACACACACGCACGCACACACACGCACACACAGTTGCTGACAGGTACGGAGGAGTTACATTACATACTTCTCTGCTTTTCAGTGATTCTGCTGTTTTTTGGTCACCGAATACTTGTAATGACAACGCTGTCACCTACAAGAGCTTCTCCTCTGTCCGCTGTCATGAAAGAGAAGAACATGGCAGACATGTATCCTGTACGTCTTAATTGCACTGCAGCAGGGTTGTCGCAATGAACTATCATCAAGTTATTTATTTACCACCTTATGCCCATTCTAACCTATTATTAATGCATATTAATAAATGTTCTGAGAATAATGCAAACAATAATAAACTGATTGTCCAACACTTTGCAATGATTCAAAATCTATACCATTAGGTATTGCCACATCTGTGAGTTTTTATCTGGATTTCCATGTTGTGTAACGCGAGGATGACTGTTTCAAAACTGTATAGGGCATGAGACTACAGTTTCAGGTCATTGAGATGTCTTTCTTTTTTTTTTTGCAGTAGATCTACTTTGTCAAAGACGCTAATTATAATTATCTAATTATAATACCTGATGTCTCGACAGCAAACAGAGATTGAATTCAGAGATCAGTTTTCACACCGTACCTGCAAAATGGCAGATCTAAAAGCTCACAACGCGTGGCAATGTGCTGAAATGTGATCTTTTAGATTGGCTATTTTCTGCAAAGATATTTAGTCTATAGCAAAATTAGGAGGGAACTTGGCTAGTATAGAAACCTTGTGAAATTGGTTAAAAGGACAAGAATGCAAATACATCTGCAGTACTATTATGCAATAACGATGCATGAACCTTCTATGCATGTGTTGTACATATTACACCTGGGGAGGATGTACTCAAAACTGTTTCATGTCAAGGATGTCCAAATTAAAATACTGTATATTTGGCCCCAGACCCCCATGAGAAAGTATTTTGTGCCAGGAACCCGTCTGGGACCTGTCAGTCAATACATATAGCCTACATATACTAGGTTTAAAGTGACTAAACAGATTTTTGATGCATTTGCTATATTCACTGTGAAATGCACGCACTCACGCGCGCGCACGCACGCACGCACGCACGCACGCACGCACGCACGCACGCACGCACGCACGCACGCACGCACACACACACACACACACACACACACACACACACACACACACACACACACACACACACAGATTGCAAGCATTAGGAATGAATTATGTAGCCTCACACACACACACACACACCAGCAGCAGCTTCTTTTCACCTTACTGCGAGGGGTTTCACTGGGAGGCCGTAACATGTGTGGAGGTTCATGCTGTCTCTCCCAGGACACAATCCTCAGCCTGCGCAGCTTCCCACCCAACACTGACAAAATGTGTCGGCCCCCGTGGAATTAAATACGGGTGTCTGCGGTGGCGGGTGAGTGTTTTATCTCTACACACTCGTACTTTGTGTCTTTTTTTTTAATGAGTCTAATTATCTTGGTGTCAAGTCAGTCCATATACTCATATACTGTATGATTGACTGTGTGGTTTGATGTAAGGTTATTAATAAAACTTGTGTTTTTGTTTGTTATATTTATAGTTTCAAACACAAAGATTCATGATATGTTGTTTATGCATTATGCATTTTGTCAATAAAGATTCCAGTCAATTAATCACTCTTCAGGCATAGTACAATTCCCTGCTTGATGGCAGTTGAGTTGCTTTTTTGGTTCAATGTCAGTTATTGTGTTTCAGTAAACCGCCCTCTAACAAAGCTGGTGTGATGGGTGGGTGTAATGGAAATGTGCTTTGTTTGTTAGTGGAAGAGCCAGCTCAGTGTCATTATGTTTCCTTATAATCACAAGCCATAATAAATGTCTCCACAACAGAGGAACACAGGCCCAGTAGTAAAATAGTTTGTTTGTACAAAGTAGCACTGCCTGCCATGGCACCATGCCTCCCACAGGGAGCGCAGGCCAAGATAAAAGGATAAATAGAAGCATGATAAATCGGAGTGCTTGTAACACACATGCATGCCATCTGTTACAGTGTCGCTCTGGTCCACGGGGGCTTAACACATTGTACAGTATTTATGTTTCCACTGAGGATTGATGGAATTGACACCAGAGCTAGTTGGAGGCTGCCTCTTTGTGGAGGGTTTATGCTACAGCATGCATGGCTCTTGTCCAATGGTTCTCCTCTCAAACTTAAAAATGACAGGGTCTCCCCTTAACTCTGACAGTATACAAATTGACCAATTTTGTTCCATTTGTACACTGTCATACTTGTAAGGATCAATTTAGAACCCCCCTAAGGAGGAGGAGTATTGGGGCCACTTGCTTTCTGAGGAATCAGATGACCTACAGTAAGTCTGGAGAGACAGTGTCTGCTTCTGGAAATCCCAGTGGGAAAAACAAAGAGACAGACTCAGAGACTCAACCTGTGGGCCAGGGCCCACTGGTGGGCTGTGAGAGTATTGCAGGTGTGCCCCCAAATAATTGACAAATTATATAACGTTACATTAATACTTTATTTTATTACTGTATTAACAAATACATGTTAACAAAAAAAGACATGGTATTTTTTTCTTTTAAACCTTGATTATTTGATCTGAAAATGTATGCAGCACTCCCACACGGACCACTGTGGTCAGCAGGAAACTAAGCCAAATAATATATTATAATATTGCTGTGTTCTGAATAGCACATACAAGGACAATATCTGTCTGTAATGATATAAGAGTTTAAAGCCAGATATTTAATTAGTGACTCTCAATCTTAGATCAATAAAGCAAGCAAGAGGTGCTTTCAGCCAACTTCGCAACATCTGGAAGTCCAAACAATTTATTATAACCTCAAAACTAAAACCAAAACAGAAAGTCTACAACATATTTTGGCCAAATAAGATCTCAAATTAGGAACTTTATTAAGACCACCCTGAGATAAAGAAATGCAGGTTAAGATGGCTCGGTCATGTGTTCAGGAGAGGATGCCTAATGAAAGTTACCCAAAGTTGCCTCGAGATGGACCCCAATTGGGGGAAAAAATAGGGGCAGACCAAAGAACAGGTGACGGACTGATGTTGGAACTGAATGAGATGGGTCTTTCCTAGGACAGACCAAAGCATGAGACAGGCTTCAGTGGCAGACTGGCAGTGTAGCCTATGATTGTGACCTTATGCCCTAACCAGGACGAAGAGGATAAGTAGGTAAATAATCTTTGTAAATTTTCTTTTGATCATTTTTAGGCATTTTTTGTTTCTTTTGACTTTTCTTTGAGTGATATGCAAGATCTCGTCCCTCCCGGCTACCCAGGTCTCCATAATAGTACAGAATGGAATGTTGGTGCGTAACCGCTCTGTGTAGTGTAACTTCTTGAGAATACAACTAAAATCAATTGAACTGATGACCAAGGGATATTGGGATTATCATGTAGTCCATGCAAACTGATTCTGGTCATAAGGCTATAATACAAAACATGAGAAATGAAAATTATTCTAATTTAACGGATAACCTATACAATATCCATTATGCGATTGCAGACCAACATATCGAGTTGCATGTCTGGAGGAATCTTAAAGTTGATTTACATTTGATAAGATTCTAATCAGAACAGTGTTAATAGTTTGCAGAACATTGCCAACTATAACTATTGTAGGCTAGTAGTGTGTGTGCAGTCTGTGTGTGTGTGTGTGTGTGTGTGTGTGTGTGTGTGGTTGTTCAATGCTCTGTCGGATGATAGTATGCCTCCCGTTGTTCAGGCCTTATATTTTATGTCCTCAACTTGTGTGGTTTGGTCCCCAAGACCAGACGTTGACAGTGTTTCTCAAGTGGGGTCTGGGCCCTGCAATGAAGTTTGACACATTCATTGCAAGCTTGTATATCTGCTTTTTAGATTAGATTGCGGTCCGCAGCGAATACACAATTTTACAGTACAGTACAGTACAGTACAGTACAGTACAGTACAGTACAGTACAGTACAGTACAGTACAGTACAGTACAGTACAGTACAGTACAGTACAGTACAGTGTGCAATGTTTCTGCTCTGGGGTCATGTCTTGCACAGAAACGGAAGCGGAAGTTCGGCCATCTCCTCCTCCTCGTACCATTCAAGCTACAACAGGGTCAGTACACACTTCATTGAAACATTTATTATGTTACGTGTGGACGCTGAGGCGACGCTGTCGCTCGTAATTCGCAAGTAGAGGTTCCGCTTTGCTCTCGCGCAGGGAGCGTCGCTGTGTGGGCTTCTAGGATCCGACAGTAAACGTTTTGTTGCTGCTTGATGGTTAGCATCAACTAGCCTGCTAACTGCTAGCAGGCAACCTAGGACCAAGTTACCAAGGAGGCGATCGTGACGTCACAAACGAGTGCCGTATCTAGCAGAAAAAATGTTCCAGATTCCTTCATTGGCATGAACAAAAACCGTGAAGTTGTCATCGCTGATAATTTACATGATATGAAATGTTATCAAACACATGTTCGAAAATAACCACAAAAAATAGCATATCTACACATCAACACATGCATCATTATGTGACACATTGTGTTGTGTGCTTGTTGCTTGATTGATTGATTGAAGTATTTTTTAACAGTTTGCGGAATTACAGTACATTTCAAGCACAACTCAATACAAAAACTTAACTGTGAGTGGACGACCCAATAAAGCACTACACTTAGTTAGTTTACAAGAGGGTCCACCAATTGTTCAATTCATCATATTTTTATTTTATTTTTTGATCTGCCGTTGTGTCTGAAACCAAATTGCTCTAGTCTCAAGAGTTAGATTATTGTTAAACATCTGCATCACTTAATTTACAAGAAGTCCACACAATTATAGAATGTAAAATATTTTGTATTTCGATCAACGTTTGCCTGTTATCTAATGGTACCAAAATCAACACAGCATGGAATTGTGGCCAAAATCTTATCCAACGACAAAATATTCTTTCGTTTTGGGGTCTGCGAGGCTAAATCTCATTGAATGGTGGTCCGTGGTTCAAATGCCAAATTAAATGAATAGTGGGCCTTGACATGAAAAGGGTTGAAAATAGAACTGGAATAGAACAACAGTGCAACTTTGTGCTCTCATCTGGGATGCACAGTAACCGTAACAGTTATGATGATTTCCTGTTTTTGGCTATATAGATGTGTACAGTATGTCCAAATGTTATGATGAAATGGACAAGGTGGACCCATAGCTGTTGTGTAGTGCTTTATTGGGTCGTCCACTCACAGTTAACAGTTTTTGTATTGAGTTGTGCTTGAAACGTACTGTAATTCTGCAAACTGTTAATACATATTTCAATCAATGAATCAACATGTGTATTCAGCATTGCGCCTCTCATTGCATACAGCCTGAAATTAACCGGAACTACAGTACAGGGGTACACATGCACACACTTTCGTTTTTAGTGACGTAGCCGTGGCATCCTTGGTGCGGTTAGTTGCAGGCAGCGTTAGCAGCAGGGCTGCTCTCAGCCTCTCTATGAACGTTAGCAAAGTGATTGATTCTGTGGTTCACGTTGACAGGTAAAAAAAACCCCTCCACGAATGGCTTCTTGTTGCTTTGATTCTGTGCTGCTGGGGAAACGAAACGAGTATAGCGACAGCTGGTGTTTGTTGTTGCCTCAGTGTTTAGTGTGCTTTCCAAGTAACGTTACTTCCACTTGTACATGTACTTTGTGTGTGCCCAGCCCTTCTCTCTCTCTCTCTCTCTCTCTCCTCCACCCTGGTCTGGAGGATGTGTTGTAAATACTGTATTACGTCTGGGCAGCTGGGCTGAGAATGGAGTTGCACGCTATAACGCTATAGCCTATATCTGTAATTTCCACATGACAGCTGAATGGTAACATGCTGTAACGTTCCTGTCGTAATTGCTCAAAAAGTCGCTGCTAAAGCGTTATATACTCCGATTGCTGCACGTACAGTTGGCAGTTATTGTGTTTTCCTTTTTTGTGTTTTTTAGACATTATGTTTATGACTTAATAAACGCTGTGTTTAATTGTCGGGTTGCTGATCCTTGCTAGTTTCGCTGGGCCAGCAACCTCCTGTCTGCTAACTTTGTGACAGAAAGCTGCTCTCTGTCTATCTGTATCTAACATTAGCTTTTGACAGGCTAACTGGGCGGGGGTCTCTTGTTCATGGGGTGTTGTTTATCTCTCTGCTGGCGATAGGAAAGAACGTGCTAGACTTTGTTTAGTGCCCACTGTTTTACATACTAACTAGTTGGTTGTGCCCTAGGCTTAGATATTCATGTGTTTTACGAGTTACTGTCTGGGCGTGTGAAGTATATAATATTTATATTGCTCAACTATATATGTAGCCTACTTGGCTAACGTGAAATCACCAGGCAGTCACTAGTCATGACTTGTTGCATGTTGTCTTGACTTAAGACAACCGTCACAGTGCTGTTGGTTTTTCATGTTCAAGGTTCAACATTGCATTGCATTGTACATTATATACACGGTGTACTGTACAGTACGATTATTTGGTTTTATGTAACACCAATAATAAGCGCAAAAGTAATTGAAGATAGCAGCATTCATTCATCGAAAATAATTAATATCTACATTAGTCATAACACATTTTGGTAGTGCTCGAAGGTGCTGTGTACATAGGTCCTACTTCTAAATAATATGATCCATATATGTTTGCACTGCGCAGTCTGTGTAAGTAATAAGTATGTATGCTTATATAATGGGTGTGTACATTTGATTTATTGTGTGCATATAGTGTACTATAGTCTATGCTGTGTCATGTAAGTAGCACGTATCATATGTGTGCTGTGTTTAAATGTACATTTCTGTGTGGATATTTGAAAGTTTTAAAGTGTTTCTTTGGTTTGTCATTAGTGTGTCAAATAATTCAGTAAAGTATTAAGTAATGAGACGAAAGCAACTTGGATATAACCTACAAGTTGCAATTATCTCCATTGACAGTCCTGCAACATTGCATAATTATGCAATTATGCAGGACGTTCTGTTAACGAGCGCTCCCTAGAAACAGAAATGCGCCCAGGGCCATAACGTGTCTTAGGTGGATTCATTTTTCATTCACAGCCTTCAGAGACACCAAGGATAAACCAAACTGTCCAGGTGCAATATTGGTCAGTTTATGGTTGTTTAATACAATAAGAAAAGCATTTTCAATGGAGGGAAATGCAACTTGGAGGTTATGGACACTAGCGTGTGACTAGAATATATATGAATGAACACTGCTGAGTTGGACCCTAGCATTTATATTCTGGGGAAACAGAATACTTAGTAAAACTACCGGTAACTAACACTTGGTAAACTAAGTATTTTAGTCTTTTAAGTATGTTAAGTGGTTCATCTTTTACTAAGACATGTAAGACCAAGTGGGTCGCGATATTTGACCTATTGTTTTCATAGATGTCTTTCAGGATTGAATTTGAGAGAGATTTGGGTCAATGAGTCAACCAAGACATGACAGTAACGGGGTTAGCCACTTTCAACCCGTCATCCCTATTTTGGACATGTCATTGCCGTATGTGAAGTGTGAACATTTGCAAAAAATGGGAAAATAGCCTGGCTATTTTATTTTGGCCGCTTGTAGGCAACGCGGCTCAAGCGTGTCCCTTATCTGCAACAGTAACAGAGGAGGCGTATCTGAACTTTGGTACAGTGTCTTTGGAGTCTCAGAGCTGACTTTTGGATCGGTTATCACCTCGTGTTATGTAATACTACTTGGTCTCATATTAGTTTGACATGTCTTCCTTCACACATGGGTGCTGCAGCTGCACCTCATGGGTGTGTTTTGATTTTATGAGATTTCTGCTCTGAATTTGTCTGGCTTTATCTAAAGAGACGTCTGAGCATGCACAAGTTGTCCTGTTCACACTCACTTTGAGATCATGGATGTAGTATTTTACTAACATTCACTTGAATGTGAGGAAGTTGCATGTTTCAGTGCAGCAATTAAGTGTGCTGTAATGGTGGTTCTTCTACAACTGTGTGGTTTTTTTATGCCTGCAACATAATATGTTGGATGTGGTTCTTGTTCATTGCCATTTGCCAATATTATTGGCAAATGGCGATGAACAAGAACCACATCCTCCTCCTCCTTGCAACCAAACGGCTGTGAGTAGACCCATGAAGAAAGATGCATGTAGTTGCAAGCAACCATTGCATTGAACTAATTGAATCACTTTGGTCGACTTGTGTCTACATGGGTCTACTCGCAACAAGGACATCACACACCGCTGGGACGAACACTAAAACCGGTTTGTTGCGACTCGACTCGACCCATTGGTGTGATTTGGACTTTACCTATGCATGGTAGTCCTACATTAAATATCATAGAACACTGCTTTGCAACAAGTGTTTCAAGCAACAAGTGTTTCTTTGTGTGTCTAATTTGCTATTTACACAGCACAGCCGTTCTCAGCCTCTGACATGACGTCTCAATGTGTCTCAACTCTCAACAGTTTTGTCCCAATAAACCTGAGCTTCTGCGTCCCAATGTCGCCACGGGGAGAAACCGGCTGAGACAGAGCACTCCGTGAACGAGTGGAGCTCGGACAATAGAGGCTGAGACGCCCAGGAGAGGAGAGGAGAGAAGCCCCCCTCGACCCCGAAGCGCTCTTGTGTGTAACAGGTGTGCATGGCACTCTCTCTTGATCTGAGCCTCTCTTGATGCCAAGTACTGTATGTGTTTGAGTTTGATGATCTGCAGAGCCTGCCGTTTTTCACACCTCTCACTCTCTCTCTCTCACACACACACACACACACACACACACACACACACACACACACACACACACACAGCCATTCATTGTCTCTCAAGGTCTCTTTTTGTTGCCAGCTCCCACTCTTTCTTTTTCACTTCTAGAGCCAGTCTTCTCTCCTTTTCTATTTCCTCTCTCTCTCCCTCTCTCTTTCTCTCTATGCGCCAACCACCTCTGTCTGCAGCCCTCTTGTTAGTATTAACGGTGTTCTTTGCCCTGGGGTTATTTGCTTTGTACTGTATTAACTATGTTTTACAACAACCCTGTACCCACCCCCTGTCCCCCCCGTCAGATTACAGCGAACCCGACAGCCAGACGGTTGCCATGTCGACCTCATCGCTACGGCGACAAGTGAAGAACATCGTCCACAACTACTCAGAGGCTGAAATCAAGGTTGTAGCTGTCTTCCCTTATCGTAGTGCTACTTATTCATATCAATGATCCCCAAATTGCCACACATTTGGCCACGGACCCCCTTTTTGAATATGTTTTGTGTCAGCCAGGGGCCCCCAAAAGAGATTTGTGTAAATTTCAATATTTTCCTTTTTATTATATATTTCTAAAACTGTGAGCTTGTACATCTGCTATTTTTGAATAGCCAAAGTATAAAATATGGCTAAAAGGGGTTAATATGATTGTGATGCTGTATTACCAAATTTTGCTGGGGACCCCCTGCAGATCTACAAGCTCACATTCGTGACTCGTGGTGGTGAGCTTGTATATTTATTATTTGCTGCACGGTCGCAACACCAGCATGCAACCAAGTACAAATGAGGCTTTAACCAGCACACCTGACGCCCAGTAGCGGCCCCACTCCCTGATACCACCTTGTAGCAGTGGTGCATAGTTGGGTTTGTTTGCACAAGGATAAACCGTGGAAGCAGAGTGATTACAAACCACAGGAATGAAAAGTGAGTGAGAGACAGAGAGTGCGAGAAAAACATGTTTAGTAAATAGTGCGAGATGAAAAGCTTTTGAAAAAAAAGAAGCTTTAAACAAACCCTAGAAAGAAATGAACTGAGCACAACAAAGTCCCCAAAATGATTTGGATGAGAGAAGAACAACAATAACGGCTCGTTTATACCCCGCTGTGTGCTGGTGTCGCTCGCCCCAGTCGTCCGAAATAACCGATCTGCAAGCTCGCTGTTTGTTGCATCTCAAGCTGGTGGATTGACAATATTGTTTGGTAGGCGATACCACTGTATGACGAAGTACATAGATTCAGTAATTCAGTATTATATGTGTGTACAAACGGTGTAGAACAATGTATGTGAACTCCCACATCCAGGATATCTACTTTAATGAAACTATTGGAATGCAAAAGACTCCCCTCCACTCCCCCTTTATGTCTGCACATAATCTAATCGTGTTATCTATTTATCACACCATGACTCTGTCTTTATCTCTCCTCCTCTCTCTCCCTCTCTTCTACAGTATCTGCCCCCCCCATCTAAGTTCAGTTCAATTAAATTAAATACAAAGAGGCGTTATTGGCACAGAAACTTTGGAAAGCATACATTTGCATTGCCAAAGCAAGTGTCAATAAAACAGACCATACATTTACAGTTAAGGATATAGCCTAACTATAGTAAACAAAATGTATAAACAGCAGTGTAACATTTCACTTTGCAGTGAAGTCTGTGTGTCCATTTCTCGCCAGCCTGTGTTCTCATTGATTTTTTGCAATAGAATATCGGTATCGATGGCTCAGCGTGTGTACGATTTGTAACAAAATATCTGCCTTAGTACCACAACAGGGACACCAGTCTGAAAGTGGTTAAAGCGTCCACCAAATGGCTTCTGTCATGGATAGGAAATGATGAAAGTTTATCCCCGCTGTTTACCTGCAAATTAAATGTCCTTTTATGGGACGTTTATGACTTGCTTAGAATAATATTGACTGAGCAATGCGTGTGTCCCTGACCTGTGCTGTCCAGGTTCGAGAGGCAACATCTAACGACCCATGGGGCCCCAGCAGCTCTCTGATGTCAGAAATTGCAGATCTGACTTACAACGTTGTGGCCTTCTCTGAGATCATGAGCATGGTGTGGAAACGTCTCAACGACCACGGCAAGAACTGGAGACATGTATATAAGGTGTGTATGCAATAGTGAACCTGGAGAGTGTGAGTCAGGAGAAAAATAATGGTAAATGGTGCATTTATATAGCGCCTTTATCCAAGGTGCTTTACATAGATTGTGCATTACATTCACCCATTCACACACACATTCATACACCGATGGCGGCGGAAAACATGCAAGGCACCAATCAGCACTTCGGGAGCAATTAGGGGTTCAGTGACATCTATACAAGGAAATACCCCTGCATGATGGAGAATACAAATACAAATGATACTTTTGGAAAATACAGATATACGCAGGAACAGTGCTGTGCAACTGTGTGGTTTAAAGAACCTGTGCCCTAAAGTGGTATGGCGATCAGTTGGGTGGTGCACACGCATGTAGCTTATCTGCACGTGACGTGTATTACAGAACTACTTAATGGTATTTTGGGTCGGTGTTTTGTAATAATTTAAAAGAAATAGCGGATTTGTCACGGACCTGGTGATGAGGCTTTTGACACCGTGAACCACTCCATACTGGTTAACAAGCTTAAAGCTATTGGTTTTGATAGCACATTAGTGAGCTGGATGCAATCCTACCTGGAGGGGAGAGAACAGATGGTGGAGGTGAACGGAACACTGTCCCCTCCCCTCCCAGTGAGCTGTGGCGTCCCACAAGGAAGCATACTAGGGCCTTTACTGTTCCTAATATATGTTAATGACATGACTTCAGCTTGTGACTGCAACTTGTTCCTGTTCGCAGATGACTCAGCACTGCTGGTCTCGGACAGGAACAAACTGCAGGTTGAAAAGACCCTCAGCTCTGAACTCGGTAGAATCTGCACCTGGCTCGCTGATAACAAACTATCCTTACACCTGGGAAAAACTGAATCCATCCTCTTCGGATCAAATAGTAATCTCAGCAAGGCAGATGGCTTCTTGGTTAGAGTGGGTGACAATATTATCACACGAAAAGATCAAATTACCTACCTAGGTTCCATCCTGGAGGCCAATCTTTCCGGTGATAAGATGGCCACCAACGTAATCAAAAAAGTCAATCAAAGAACAAGATTCCTTTACAGGATCTCCTCACTGGTCAGCAAAAACACCTTGAAGACCTTAACAGGAGCCCTCGTACAAGGTTTCTTTGACTATGCATCCACCTCTTGGTACCACAGCACCTCAAAGGCCCTTAAAACAAGGCTCCAGACCTCCCAAAACAAACTGGTCAGGCTCCTACTTGGCCTCACCCCCCGAACCCACCTCACCCCTGCCCACTTTGACAGGCTGGGATGGCTTAGGGTCGTCGACAGAGTACAGCATCTTGCAATGGGTCTGGTCCACAAGATTCGATACACCACCAAGATACCCATGTACCTGTCTAAATACTTCCTTAATGTAAACGAAGTCCACACCCACAACACCAGAGGGAGTGCAACAAACCATGTACAACCCAGATTCGGCACAAACAAGGGACTAAATTCTTTTCGCTCCTATGCCACCAAAATGTGGAACGCCCTACCAACAGTCATTAAGACATGTGAATCCCTTGACTCCTTCAAAACCGCTCTCAAAGGGCACCTACGGATGGCTGCAATTCGAAACTGGCCTCTGTAAAATCTGAATCCCCCCCACCCCCCCACCCCATTTTCCCTCACTGTATATTGTATCTTTTCCCTTTTTTGCTTCCCATATGATGAATTTAGCTACATAGAAATGTCTATTTGTATGTCTCTAAATGTTTGTATGTCTTTAAATGTTTTGATGAATTGAACAATGTGGACCCTGTTGTAAACAAGTGTAATGCTTAATTGGGTCGTCCACTCACAGTTGACAGTCTTTGTATTGAGTTTGTGCTTAAAATGTACTGTAAATTCTACAAACTGTTAATAAATATTTCAATCAATCAATCAAAGGCGGACGCTTTATGATGGCGTAACCGGAAATCAACCAACCGCCGGCTTGCAAGGGCTTCTGGGAAACTGAGTCTAATGCAAAGTGAACGAGGGACATTGATTGATTGATTGAAATATGTATTAACAGTTTGGAGAATTACAGTACATTTCAAGCACAAACTCAATACAAAGACACTTGTTTACAACAGGGTCCACCATGTTCAATTCATCAAAACATTTAGAGACGTACAAATAGACACTTCTATATAGTTAAAGAACAGAACAGGAATTCATCATAAAGGAAGCAAAAAGGGAAAAGAAACATACAGTGAGGGGAAAAGGGGGGGGGGGGGGGATTCAGATTTTACGGGGGCCATTTTCGAATTGCAGCCGTCCGTAGGGTTTTGAAGGAGTCAAGGGATTCACATGTCTTAATGACAATCTTAGCTCGCTTTGCTCTTTGTATATGACCCGGATCACGGAAGTGGCTTTTTTGTCGGCTCAATAACAAATCATTGGAGTGTTTTCAAGCAGTTTTCATGGATCAAAGGCTCAAATACTTGGGCGTATGCTCCAAAGGTAATGAAACAATCCCGGCAGTCTCGGTATATGTCATATATTAATTTAAAGCCCTCAAAGTGTTAAGTTCAACAAGATCTCTCTGTTAAATTCTTGCCACTTGTGAATTAATTTCATGACCGTTGAACATAATGTCTGTTGTTCACTGCTTTGTGTTTGGGGTGTGTTTGGGAGCAGGCTATGACACTTATGGAATACCTGATTAAGACGGGCTCAGAGCGGGTCGCACAGCAGTGTCGAGAAAACATCTACGCAGTCCAGACGCTCAAGGACTTCCAGTACATAGACAGAGATGGCAAAGACCAGGTACACACACACACACACACACACACACACACAATGACTGAGCAAAGAGCACAGGCCCACATTGTCAAACGTGCCGCTCCAGGCTCATTCAAGGTTGCTCTTACAATGTCTCTGTCTGAACTCTTGTACAAATACAACAATGAAAGTGGCCACTGATACATTTCCTTATTGGTTGTTATCACGAGGCTACGTGCCAAAGTGGTAACAATTACTACGCTGCCAAATGGGGTTATCTGCACAAGAAAAAGACAAAGAACGGGTACAATTGTGTTTGTCATTTTGTTACTATCGGACAGAAACCTTGTATCGCAGTTTCTTTTGTGAATCAATAATGCTCTCTCTACATCGTACTATAGCTTCGTGCAATGGTCAAGAAAATAACCCATCTACAAGCTCACACTTCACATTGTGAGCTAGTAGTTTGGCTACTTTCACTGCTGTTTACTGAATTCCGTAAGTTATGTGGGTTTTTAAACGCTGAATCAATGGAAAGTAATGAAAGACTTGTGACTACATGAATAACTACATTGGATTCGTCAAAACAGTGGTTCTCAAATTGGATTCTAGGGACCCCCTCCTTTTTAGAAAGTATACAAATAACGGGTCCATTTGGTTCCATTTGTATACTGTCAGAGTTGAGAGTAGACCTTGAAATGTAAAACTTTGAGAACCATTGCATTAGAACACAGGTAACTGTTTTAGACATACGTACAAGGTTTCCAAACTTTTTTTTTCCAAAGAAATGAAATAAAATCCTGTGCGTTGGATTGTCCTTCATCATGTGTGCTCTCTGTCCAGGGGGTGAACGTGCGAGAGAAAGCCAAACAGCTGGTGACGCTGCTGAAGGACGAGGAGAGACTACGAGAGGAGAGGATCCATGCCCTCAAAACCAAAGAGAAGATGGCGCAGACCTCCAGTGGTGAGAGAGACCACTGCATTCATATTAGTAGAGGAGATCTTGAATAAACAAGAAGGTGGCCGCACACACCAATAGCTAGAGTACCAATATTTATTAGGACAGCAGGTAAGACAGGAATATCCAACGTTTCGGCGGTTAAGCCTTCATCAGGGAATCTTATTCATATTAGTAAACAGAAAATACATTTTCAGGTCGATTAAAAAATGTCATCAGGTCAGGAGAGAACTCAGCCCTCCGCTGGGTGAAACTGAATTTGACCCATAAAGGTCTACCTATACAGTTCAAGAAAAGAGGACTTTTTTGATAGGCTCCAGTTACACCAGTGTTAACACCTGTCTCCAGTATACTTACCTACATATCTCATTAGATACTCATTAAAAAAAATCCCCACTAGTTTAAATTACGATCTAAATTGCCTGACACCTTTTTCTTCCATACAGTAGTTGGGAGTACTGTATGTGTATTCAAGACGGTTTTTAGCTATCGTTTTTAAATCATTATTCAAATGCAGATATGCATATATCTGACTTTGGACATGGTTTGGGTAAACCGATCTTCATTGCAACACTGGGTTCACTTACACCTGAATTATTTCCGTGTAGCATGATCCAGTTTCAATCCAAAGACCCAGGAGTCGAGTTAGAATGCATTTTAGTTTCAAGTATTGGTGTACGCTACTAATCCAACAAGTATAGACTCTGCTATAACACAAAAATAGTAAACATGTTGTCCCCCAACAGTGATGTACTGTAGTTGTTATGACAATAGTTTCAATGTAGGCAACTTCAACACTGCAGCAGGAACATTAATTAAACACAGTGGTGGAAAGTAACTGAGTTCGTTTACAATTTTTGATAGGTACTTTTAATTTACTTGAGTATTACATTTTTTGCGCCAGTGATTAAGCATCACATGTTCTCTTCTTTGCTCTGCGACGCGCATAATAAGAAAAGTAGAAAACACAACACTAAGTGCTAGACCTCCCCTAGCAGCACAAAGTCAACGTTGCTGCGTGACGAACAAGCAAACGCACAGAACCACAGACGTCCCCAGACGTTGCATCACTGTGAAGGACAATTAGGACTTATTTAACCAGAGGAATGTCATAATAGGTGAACATTCTGCGGAAATAACCGATCCGCAAGCTCACAATGCATCATGTCAGACACGTGGCGGTTTTATATGACGTACAGTATATTGTTAAACATTGTTAAAAAACACTACTTCGGCTGTGTCCAAAATCACATTTCACTCATGTCCGAATGTATGTCATAATTACTATACCCTATAGTGCAGTGGTTCTAAAACTTTTTTGGCTCATGGAGGGGAGTAATTTTTCCAAATACCCCCTCAACCTCGCAGCACCGATAAGCATATACTTAGCACCGATAAGCATATACTTACAACCACATGTGTACATTTAGATGCCATTGGAACTATTTGTATCAAAATAAATTCATAGTCATAAATGGAAACCACTGATTGAATAAAATGATAATATTGGTGTATGATTCGTATTGTAGAATACAATATGAATCATAGTCATTTTATTGTCTCCACCAGGCCGAAGGCATGTGGGGAGAGTATGTTTTGCACTCCGTCCGTCCGCGTGTCCGTCCGTCCGTCCGTCCGTCCGTCCGTGTGTCCGTGTGTCCGTGAACAGCTAATCTCGGCCACCGTTAACCCGGTCGATGCCATATTTTGCACACACACTCCCTGGATGCCAACGATGAACCTCTGCCCCAAACTTTCCAGAACGGCCTGTTATAGCGCCACCAGGAGGCCGCTTTGTGCAAAACAAGTTTTTGCACAGTACACCTACAGATTTTGTCCAAACATCACGCAAATTGGTACACAGTCTCTCTAGAGCCATTCAACGAAACGGGTCTTTCAGATTTATCAGACTCCATCCTGATTGGTTAAGATTGGCTTCCAAAGTTCACAGGAGTGCTCAGTTTCAAACAAAATGCTGCAAATCATGAACACATCGCGTGATTTCCGTCAAATTGTGCACCCACATTCCCACTAGGCCGAGGACGAAATGCCACATGAACAATTTCAACTCAGCCTCAAGGTGGCGCTATAACTGGCCGAAAAGTGTTTTTACCTCTAACTGCACGGATCTGTGGATAACCTGGTGGAGACCTGTGCCCGGAAGGGCACTTTTTCTAGTTTAAATTGATTGTGTGCAGAACCTGACAGCACACTTTCCAATTAGATAAACTATTGTAATTGTACAGCATAAAAATAAATCTGTGAATTATTCCGCGGACCCCCTGGCTATGCGTTGCGGACCCCACTTTGTGGCTATAGTGGACTGATCCCACAGTGCATCGTGAAAGGTAGAGTACAACCGATGGGCACTATCACAAACCCTATATGCACCTATCATACAATGTGCCGAAAGAAATAGAGTAGTGTCTGGAATGTTTTGTTATTATTTTGTGTTCACTATGTAATCCTCCACATAGAGCACCCTTTATAGGGAATAGGAAGTGGTGAGAGACTGAGAGTCATGTTTATATCATGGCTGTTGGACAGAAATCTTGTAGTACATCCAGAATCGTTTTCAGTTGAGAACCTGTGTTTCAATGGGCCCAGTGTAGTTATTATTTAGTCACAAGCTCTTGCAATTTTCATTGGTTAAATGTGTATCAAACCCGCAGTCAGAATTAACCACTTCCATTTTCACTTTCAAGCTCACAACGTGACCCGAGCTTGTAGATAGGCTCTGTGGGACACTCTCGTACGACGAAGTAGTGCATTTATTTATTGCAGTGGTTCTCAACCAGTGGTCCTTGAGGGGGTTCTGGGTGGTCCCCAGCTAAATGGTTCTCAACCAGTGGTCCTTGAGGGGGTTCTGGGTGGTCCCCAGCTAAATGGTTCTCAACCAGTGGTCCTTGAGGAGGTTCCGGGTGGTCCCCAGCTAAATGGTTCTCAACCAGTGGTCCTTGAGGAGGTTCCGGGTGGTCCCCAGCTAAATGGTTCTCAACCAGTGGTCCTTGAGGAGGTTCCGGGTGGTCCCCAGCTAAATGGTTCTCAACCAATGGTCCTTGAGGGGGTTCAGGGTGGTCCCCAGCTAAATGGTTCTCAACCAATGGTCCTTGAGGGGGTTCCGGGTGGTCCCCAGCTAAATGGTTCTCAACCAGTGGTCCTTGAGGGGGTTCAGGGTGGTCCCCAGCTAAATGGTTCTCAACCAGTGGTCCTTGAGGGGGTTCAGGGTGGTCCCCAGCTAAATGGTTCTCAACCAGTGGTCCTTGAGGGGGTTCAGGGTGGTCCCCAGCTAAATGGTTCTCAACCAGTGGTCCTTGAGGAGGTTCAGGGTGGTCCCCAGCTAAATGGTTCTCAACCAGTGGTCCTTGAGGAGGTTCAGGGTGGTTCCCAGCTAAATGGTTCTCAACCAGTGGTCCTTGAGGAGGTTCAGGGTGGTCCCCAGCTAAATGGTTCTCAAACAGTGGTCCTTGAGGGGGTTCCGGGTGGTCCCCAGCTAAATGATGGAGAGTTGGGTAACAAAATGAAATGGACCCTTATTAGATCTTCAACTCTTGTGAGCGTAAAATGAAACCAATACCAAAATGGACCCATACGGGTCCATTTTATTTTTACGTTCTCAGGAGTTAAATTATTGTTAGACATCTGCAGACCTCATTTACATGAGGTCTACACAATTAGAGAATGTAGAATAATTGTTATTTTGATCGACGTTTGCCTGTTCTCTTCTTATCCAACAATAACAAAATATTCTACGTTTTGGAGAAAGGTTAAATCTCATCAAATGGTGGTCTGTGGCTCAAATGCCTAAATAAATAATGGTCCTTGATCCAAAATGCTGCAGCTCGCTTGGTCTTCAACCAGCCAAAATTCTCACACGTCTCCCCCCTTCTCCGCTCCCTCCATTGGCTCCCGGTCGCTGCCCGCACAGAATACAAAACTCTGATGCTGGCATTCAAAGCAACCAAAGGTATGGCTCCCCCATATCTTGCAAGTATGATCGAACCCTACAAACCCTCCCGCACACTCAGATCAGCCAACGCAGGGAAGCTGGAAGTACCTTCACTAAAAACGCCGGGACAACGCTCCACACGTCCCAAACTCTTCTCCCTTCTGGCTCCAAAACTATGGAATGCACTTCCCATTACAATCAGAACTGCAGCCTCACTCCCAATCTTCCGCCGTAGTCTGAAAACCCACCTTTTCAGACTCCATCATGGCCCGTAGCACTTACCCTAGCCCCTTAGATAGCACTTTATGTTGACTTAGATAGCATTTTATACAGACTTATAGCATGTTACGTAGACAGCACTAGAATCGCTTTTTATGTAACCATAGCACTTTATAGTATGTATTGTATTGTATAGTATAGTATAGTATAGTATAGTATGTATAGTTTATATGTATAGTTTCATTATATGTTCATTATATAGAACTACTTTTTATGTAGGTGATGCATTGCCATGCTTTTTGTTATTGCTTATTGTAAATCACTCTGGATTAAGAGCGTCTGCTAAATGCCTAAATTGTAATTGTAAATTGTAAAAACCACTGATTTATTGGAAACAACAGAGTTTAAATACGGAGATATGTGTATTTTGCCTGACAGCGACGATGTGGGCTTTTTTTTTCTTCCCCCAGCATCCTCGGCGCCCACAGCTCCTGGCCTCGGGGGCAGCCTATCACAGGGCTCCCAGTCTGGAGGGGCGGACCCGGAGCAGGCCTGGCCACAGAGCTCCGGAGAGGAGGATCTGCAGCTGCAACTGGCATTGGCCATGAGCAAAGAAGAGGCGGAACAGGTAGCACAAAACAGCCTATCGGAGCACAGTCAGGGCCAGAGTCCAACTGGTAGTAGGGCTGCACAATATGACCTAAAAGAAAAAGTGCTATTGCAGTATTGTTTTAACACAAATCTGTGTAAGTTACAATGTGTAGGGGTCTAAATCTATTCTGTAGCACATTGTGTTGTCTTTAAAATATTGATAATATAAAAAGTCTTGTGAGCACACTATCGTAAGCTCATGGTTTATTTATTGGGACAGAATACCTATTGTACTTTAGTTTTCACTTTGCTGACCCACACCTCTGATGCTGTTTGAATATCTAAACATTTCATCTTCAAGGTCATACATCTTAATCTTTCTGCAGCTCCTCCATAGTTGAATCTCCATGGAGATAAAGGTTCACCTTAAACGTTGTCATTTTGTGTGTGAACGTCAGCGTGAGCTCCAGTTTGTGGCCTTACGTATTATTTTCCTTAGCTGTGGAATGATATTGATATATTAGTACAAAGACCTTACTTGGACTCCATATCCATGATATGTGGTTAATAATATACCACAACTAACAGCTAAAATCTAATAGGATTTAACCAACCACTTTTATGATTCAAGAACAAAAGGTATTGTGCAGCCCTATAACAGATTATGGCAGCCACTCCTTAGGACCAAGCTGTGATTTGTAGTTCTCATGAACTTGAGCTACACAGAGAGGGCGGTGTCTGTGTGAGCTTGTTATATTTACTGCATTAACCAGTGGGCTTTGCATTCACCATTTGACCCCTGACCTCCCCCAGACTGACATGGCCCCTCTGGAGGACGTAGAGCTCCGCTATGCGCTCACACTCAGCAAGGAGATACACCAAAAGGTCAGGGGGTGGTAGGGTGTGGCCAACCCGCCGGCCAACCAGCCGTCACCTATCTTATCTGTCTGCCAATTGGAATCCTGTCAGGCAGCGCATCATCAAGTATCAACCAATCAAAGACAGAATTAATGTTTCATTGTTTTCCCTTTCATCATAACAATGAGTTTGGTTTGACTTCTCCATTAAGTTGCTCTTTCGACTGCGCACTGTAATTCTCTGGAAATTTACCACGCTACCCATAATCCTTCACCTTCCTACAGTGTATTTACACTCAAAGAGCATTGTAATGGAACACACTTTGTTCTTCAATCCTTTGTTAGCAGTGTATTCAGTCCAAATTGTGCATGACCATAATTGACCAAACTGAAGACTGAGTAATTTGTAAGCTATTTACCTCTTTCCTCCCCATAATTACTCCTGATGGCATGCCTCAAATTATAGGCCACAGAAACGACCTGACTATTCCACCTGTTGTTGTGATCTCCCACTGGGTGTACAGGACGCAGGGGGAGAACCTGCAGGAGCCGTTTTTGGCAGCACATTTTGTCTCTTCAATAGTTTTCATTTAGTTTCAGTCATTTTAGTGTTAGTCTAGTTTTAGTCAACTAAATATCATAAGATTTTAGTTGAATAAATCTACAGTTGATTTAGTAGACTAAAATGCATTTTGGTGGGTCTCGATGCCATCGTTTAATTTAGTTTCCATTTAGTTTTCGTCAGTGAAAAAAAGGTAGTAGACGAAAATTGTCTTAGTTTTAGTCAACAAAATCAACACTGGCTATAAGGGCAGTGTGTACATTAGTTGCAGAGCCCGACCGTTATATTATGTAATCAGAGTCCCGAGTTATTTCCCCTTAGCCTCCTTGTGGGGGCTCATCGCTGGCAGGTGAGCCAGTAGGATACAACAGCTTTGGCACTGGCAACACACAAACGTGTGGCGAGGATTCATTAGCAATTATAAAAAAAACGACGAGTTCGATTAGGTCATTCCTTTAGTTGGGGTTAAGGAGAGGGAGACCTTGAGTACAATGAAAGGTGGGGAAAGGCTTCTTACTCCTGCTTTTTATGAATGGAAGTGAACCGACTAGTCAGGATTTGAGAGCTGGCGGTCATGATGTTCTCAAACTGCAGGTTCACTCTTTTTTTTCCCATCCTTAAAGTTTCAGACTTTAAGATGGGTGACTGATCGTGAACTCTCCCTGACTCTTCTTTCTTTTTGGCCGCCTGGCGTGCTCTCTGAGGATCTCCCTGTATCTGTCTCGTTTTGACGACGTCATGTCTGTGTGATTGGCAGGAGGAGCGACTGCGTCGAGGTGATGACCTGAGATTGCAGATGGCACTGGAGGAGAGCAGGAGGGCCAAGCTGGCGGCCGCCAAGCCTGAGGAGGTGAGTGTGTGTGTGTGTGTGCATACAGTACGTGGGGAACGAGCAGGCGAATCAAAAATAATGAAATGGCAGATCTACAAGCTCACAGCACACTATTTCTGCACGTCACAGTTGCACTGCGAAGAATAAAATAATATCATTATCTTTATTTCTAAAGCCTTATTCGAAACGTTGTTACAAAGTTCTTTACAATACCAAGATAAAATACAGCCATGAGGATAAACGGTCTATTAACATTGAACTATACTGTAAATAGTCAAATAAAATAAGAAAATAAGACAAATTAAGTCTGCAATGTAATAATAATTTGGATGAAAGAGGCAATAAAACATTTATGAAAATGCCGTAGTATACAAGTACGTTTTCAGATGTGATTCATGCTATTTGCTATTTTTGAGGGGATGGGACATAGCTCCGCTACTGAGTTTGTCAGAGAGAGATGGGCAGCATTTTCCCATTGTTCTGGCATAGACTGTTAATAATTGCCATTATGACTACGGAGTACGGATATGCTCTAAAAGTGTGAAATAGTTTGTTATACTGTATGTTTACTTCTCACTAATCACTGTGTGTTAGTTTCACATCCTTTCTCCTTCCGTACTTTCTGCCTCTTGCATCATTCTGCATTTCCCCTTTAGAAATAGATGCTATGCGTGGGACATCATCATCATACCCGGAAGTTATGCGGGAAGTGTGAAGTGGCAAAAAAACGACTTTCTGGCCTTGACAGCCCGTGCATCCAAACAGAAAAGTCCTATCTGATTGCGTTAAACGACGTTAAACTCACTTTGCCACTCACGCATACCCTAATCTATAGTGACCCCAGTGTTTAATTAGCTGTGCATATGTGTAATATGTATTTGTATTGTGCTAGTGGTGTAGTGTGTAATATCTGTCTGTCTTCAGTAGTGAATGTGAACAAACGCACATTGTACTCCTACCCAGGGGGCTGCTCTGATGGAGCTGAGCGCCGTTGACCCGTGGGGCGCCTCAGCCGCCGCCGCCGCCTCGGGGGGCTCAGGGGGCCCTTCGCCACCACCCACAGTCCCCGTCGTCCCCTCTGTCTCCGGCCCCTGGGGCCAGGCCAGCACAGATCCCTGGGGGGCAGCCTCGCCCACGTCCCCGCCCATCCCGGACCCCTGGGGCGGGGGCGCCCCGCCCACGATAGCCCATCCCCCAGATCCCTGGGGAGAGGGCGCCCACAGAGTTAACCACGTAGATCCCTGGGGGTCCTCAGGTCAGCGGGCTGTCTGCTTTCTCTCTTCTTGAACGTGAGCTTTTTTTACAGGTCGCCTGTTTCTGCTTTGTTTGGAGAGTAAAGCAAATCGATGCTAGCTGGATAGAATGGCGGGACAACATTCGCCAAGAGGGTTTCGAACCTGCAACGTCACACTTTTCCACCGCAGGTCCAATGGTATCTTCTCAAGTCTAGCCAATCACATTGTGAGATATCAGAAAGTGAGGGTAGAGCAAATTTGGAAAGAAACACAACCACTGAAACCACTTTGAAACCACTATATGGCTCATGATGGAGCATAAATTAGCATAAGAACGTTTCAGTGAAAATATGAACATAGTCGGCATGCTGATAAAATAAAGATAAAAAGTTATACAGTTTTGTTGCTCACATCATCATTAATCATAAACGGTAATGGTGACCGCCGACTCTTGAAAAGTTAAATAAGATTCTATTTTATAGCCCTAATTCGTGGAGATCCCTATTACCATATTACCTTATTTTCCCCGGTCATTCTCTGTCATGTCTCCATGCTGTCATGTCGTAGCATCCTCTCTGAAGCTCTCATCCCGAGGAAAGCAAGCATGCTGAATCCATTCTTCCCTCCTTGTCTAAACCAGGGGCTTTTGTCCTCTTGTTTCCACTCTGGACTGACTGTAGCTGTATCTCTCTCTCTCTCCCCTTGCCCTCTTGTGCCTTGTTCTTTATTACACTGGTTCGCAAACCTTTTCATGTCAAGGACCCCCAAATTAATGTCTGTTGGGGGCATGGAAAAAAATATTTTAATTATTTTAAGATTTCTTGAAAATAGCAGCTCTACAAGCTAACAATGTGCCACGCTGTGAGCCTGTAGATTGGCTATTTTCAATGAGTTAAACGGATTTGCACATTTAGCTGGGGAACCCCCTCAAGAACCCCTCTCTGACCCACTCTGAGAACCTATGCTTTATTACTATGGCAAAGAGATTTTTACTGCCTGGCTGGGTCTGGAAACCCCATAAAGGAATTCAGATTTGACCTCCCTGTGTTGTTGGGTTCCATCACTCAGTACACTAGCTTTTTGCCGATTTTATGAAATCCAAACCCTAGGCCATTTACATTTTTGTAAGTCACACATTTGGCTTTGTAGGCCAACCTGAAAACGATGACAGGCTTTTTTTTTAGGCGAGATTCAATGAAGGAGAGGTTGGTTAGAGAGAGAGAGAGAGAAGTCCTGCCACGCCATGCCTCCTGTTCCATTTTGTGTACCATGAATTGTACCTGTATGTTCTGTTAATCCTCCCCCTCCCCTCCCCCCCTGCGTCTCCTCCTCCCCCTCCCCTCCTCATGTAGCTGTGACCCCCCCAAGTGCTGACCCCTGGGGCCCCCCAGTGCCCCCCAGCACCTCCTCCTCAGGGGGGCCAGTAGACCCCTGGTCAGGGGACGGGGTCATCCTTGCCTCTGACCCTCTCACCTCAGACATCTGGAGTCTGACACACACTAACGGCACAGGTACATTCACACTTACAAGGCTACAGTATATGGACACACACACACACACACACACACTGATTACGCACAAGTACTCATTGTTCAATGCACATACCGGTAATTAATATAAATGTTTCATCATGATGGAATCCCACACAAAAACACTATTGATGTTAAAAGTTAGAAGTTCACACATGGCAGACAGCCGTAGATTTGTCATGTGCCTGAACCAGCACAACAGCTTGTCTTGTCTTCATTTCATCCTCCATCAGTGTGACTAATGGCGGCCGTACGAAATCGGTGACTAATAGTATTCTGTGACCCAAGCGGTTGCTGTGGCTCATCAACACACACACGCACGGTACACTTCTAACTGGCAATGACTTCTCTTTTGTTTCATTCTCTACTGAGGGTAGGCTACAAAATGTTTGTTTTCAGACTGGAAATCGTATTCCCGTTTCCCCACAATTGCCATCTTAATATTTCTGTGACAATAAACAACCTCAAACACCAACTAGGGGTGTGCAAGGGTTGATTTCTCGTATCTGACTCATGTTTTGTGAATCTGATAACTATGAGTATTACGAATTATGTTTTGTTGTAAGTAGGATAGCCATTTATAAGCTTTCGGCTCTGCCTATTCCCTTTGATCACTTTGATTCATTGTTGTAAAATTTGTATTTGAAACTAAAAGATGATCAAATAAACTAAACTAAACTAAACAATATGACCATATTAAATTGCGAAAAATTTATGTCTACATAATACTCGCAAAAGAGAACAGATCTATAAGCTTACCACGCGTGATGTTACAGGTTGTTATCTTGCAGATCTGTAATTTATTTCTCATACGCGCATTTAAAGATCCCTCCCCCTTTTTACAGCGTGACTTTAGTTTATTTGGCAGTGTAGCAGCAATGATGACAACACAAGACATGAGTTGGACTGGATTTTTGTTTTGTTTTTTGGGTTAGTTCAGTGATTCTGAAACTTTTTAATTTCATGGATCCCCAGTTTGATATTAGGCAACAGATTATTTTATTTACAGAATTTACACTTACAAATAGAACCACATGGACCCATAATCCTCAGTTGTTATCCTTGAATACAATTTTTTATTGTTACCTTGTCTTTTTTACCTTGTTTGTTACATTTTTCTAAACAATTATTGTACTTTGATGTTACTATTCATTCAATTTGCTAAATTGTCTTAAAACCCCTACGGTGAAATAGAATCATATAGATTGTGGATTGTGTTCCTGTTGAGAGAAGATATTTTTGCAATATTGCTCACCGGCTGTAACAGTAACCACGCAACACAGAGAGATATATATATAGTCACAGAATTTTTGATATGTCACCAATTTCGTGAAAAGTAGTTAATCATTATGGAGAGTCCATGTGTACAAAATGTCTTTATGCCTGTGTCCATGTTATTTCTGTCCATGCCATTGATTCTTTTCATAGTGGTAATTTTATTCATTATTTTTCGATTAATCAAATTATTATAATTGTAATATAAACAACTAATCAACACAAGTTTATAATTTAATACACCTTTTAGTCCACTAAACCACTAAATTGACCTGCAATTGAGTCATCAAATTATTGGCTTGGGAAAGCGACAAACCTTCTCTTCAAGGGGTTTGTGTAAATTATATAATTTAAGTAAGTTTATTTATTTATCTATCTCTCTATTTATCTCTCCCTCTTATCTATCTCTCCGTTTATCGCTCTATGGCAATGCACATTAATCAACAAGTCAGCTTTCACATCCATGTACTGTAAACGGGCCAGAGTTAGCCAGAAGCTAATTTCCATCTGTAGTCCCTCCCTGAGCAGGTTGTTAAAGTGGTGATACAAGTATCCATATACAAAAACAAGACAAAGACAGTCTAAATTATGAGAAGTGACACCACAGTGACAAATGGAGCTTTTGGGTGTAAAAATCTATTTTTTTCCCCTTCTTCTTGATAATGATTATTATTTCATTAAAATCACCTCTAACTGTGTCCCCCTCAGGAGACGCAGAGCGACGGGGCTCGTCGGCGACGGCGGCGGACAGCACGGGCTCCCCGGTGCCCTTCGACCTGTCCTCCCTGGGCTCGTCGCTTCCCGTCCGCAAGACCCCGGAGTCGTTCCTGGGCCCCAACGCGGCGCTGGTGGACCTGGACTCCCTTCTGTCGTCTAAACCCAAGCCCAAACAGCCTCCGCCGCCCTCCATCATCTCCTCCTCCTCCGCACACAACCCTTTCCTCCAGAACACAGGTCAGTCTTGTCGGCTAAGGGCAGATTCACACCATGATCCCGGGTAACACACTCGGGACCACTTGGCAGATGTTGTGGCAGTGTGAATGCTGCGTACCGTTCCCCAGAGCGGATCACCCAACCATTCCCGGGACCGCATGGAGGTAGTCTCGGGACCGATTGAAGTGTAATCGGATATGGATCGATGCAATGTGAAAGCATTGAATACAGTTGAATGAAGTGTACTCGGGTGCGGAAGAATCAAGGCCAATGTCAATCATGGCCAGCGGGGACCAGGCAATCGTATTCGGGAACAGTTTCAATCAAACAGGCTCAGAGTGAATCTGCCCTAAGACTATGACGAAAAATGTTTTTCACTGACGAAAACGAATAAAAACTAAGCTACGATGACTAAAACTAAGAATAAATATATTGACAATTGTGTCAACAAATCAAAGCTAGACTAAAATGTTGGGGAGAGACTAATAAATATTAAACTAAACAGAATTTTATACAAAAGACTGCCTAAAACAAAATGAAAATTTGCTGTCAAAATCAACACTGGTCAGTTGGCAGTGTTGGGCTAAAGCCAGTGATGCTCAACCTTTCGAATTAAAAGGACCCCCAGTTTGATATCCATTCTGACATGGACCCCCAATAAATAGATAAAACTTAGGTTAGGATTTATTCTGCATTTTCTTTTTTTTAAATCGGCCTCAGGTCTAAATGGGTTAAAAGCAGTTTTGAAAAGACTCACAGGAAGTGAAACTAAATAGAAGCCAGTCTACAGTCTACTGAAATAGGAAATTGACAATGTGACACATTTGATGACATCCAGACAGTGTATTACTCATTTTAAACCTAAACAGGACGCTAAAATATGTGTCTGAATCTATCTGAAATCATTGTAGGTTATATAAAATGCCCCCAAAAGCCATTGCAGTCCGACTTTAAGATCCCACAGCACTAACCTCCACTCCCTCCCCCTCCAGGCTCATCTCCTGTCCCTTGCATGGCAGTGACTCCGGGCAGCACCATCTCCAGCAGGGGCGTTTCGCCGACGCCCCCGGCCTCCTCCAACCCGTTCGGCGTGGCCACCCCCATGCCATCCATCTCACCGTCATCGCTGGGCCTTAGCGGGCTCCGCACCAGCCCCGTGCCCCCCAACGCCATGCTGGGGATGGGCATGGGTCCCATGGGCATGGGCATGGGAATGGGCGCTCCGGGAATGGGCCTGGGCATGATGCAGGCCAGCCCCATGGGAATGCCCTACGGCGGGCTCTCGCCCATGGCTCCCCCGGGCTCGTCTCTGCTCATGGGGCCTGTAGGAGGGGCGCCGCCCCCTCAGCTGATTTTGGGGGGACTGTCGGGAGTGGGCGGGGTGATGGGAGCCACCGGAGGTGGGACGACGGGAGCGAGCACGAATCCGTTTCTTCTCTGAGGATGTTTTCACCTCCCCCCACCCAAGCGCCATTTCCATCTCTCCTGTGATTACCCCCCCCCCTCGACCTGTGCTCTCCTCTACACAAACAATTTATGTGTCCAAAAAAAGAAAGAAATGCGCTTACATCTCTATATTTAAAAGGAAAACAAAAATCAAAAATTACATTTTCAGTTTTTTTTTCTTTCTTTTTTCTTTCTCTCAGAAAGCATTACAATTGTTTTTCAGTTCTGAATAATTTCAATTTAAAACAAAGAAAAAAACGAAACAACCGAAACAAAAAATAAAATACTCATATTTGGTTCGCTTTTTTATTTCAGAGTGGGATGTAGCGGGGCAAGAAAAATCTATTTATTGGTTTGTTTTAATTTTTCACTCCCCCCCCCCCCCCCCCCCCCCCCTGCCGGTTTCATGTTGTGTTTCTGGGTGTGTGGTTGTTTTCTGTTTTTTCTCTTCCTTTGTTCCGGTTCCATCTGAGATTTAAGTGTCACTGTTCTGATGTCACTGCACTGAAACGGAGAGAGCTGCAGGACGGACGGACGGACGGACGGACGGACAGACGGAGAGGGACACGTCATAGCCACTATACCAGTTGCTCTCAAACATTTTAATTTCAATGACCCCCATAACTTTGAGAGTGAACAAATGGAGCCAAATTTCCATTTGTGAACCGGTTCAGTTCTTTTTGGTTTTTAGTCCATGAGCCAGAGCTCCAAAATTGAAACGTTAATTATGAATTGAGTGGGCAAAACCATACCTATATTAGATTGTTATCACCATGAAACTTCCCCAATTGAGTACTTACACGAAGACAATGATTTATTGTATTACAAATTTTACATTTTTTAATATGCAATATGCATTATGTAGGAAAATATGCAAAATAATCGAAAATATGAAAAAGCTACTACTGTGGAAGGGTTATCATGTATTTACTTGTATTGATCCTATAAACAATTTAATATAGTGTATAGTTCGTCCACAAATGTTGGACCTCTGGCTCATGGACTAAAAACCAAAAAGAACTGAACCGGTTCCCACTGGGAACCAACCGGTGGAAAAGGGGTCTCAGAGTTGCAGTCCATTTGGAACCCCCTCAAGGAACCATGAGGGTCCCTGGACCCCACTTTTAGAACCGCCGCGAACTACACGGAAATTGAAACGGACACAAACGCTCTCCTTCCTGCCTCTGCCCCTGGGTTTGTCTTATAACAAACCCAGTTGTCTTACGACGACAAGAAACACTGAGAACGAGCGCAAGGATTCTTTCTTTCTAATACATGAACTCCTGACTGATGTCTGGACTGAAATAAGGGAGCGGGACGGGATGGAGAAAAAAAAAGAACACTTATTAGCATTTTCAGACACAATATGGTCCAAACTATTTCACTTTCACTTTATTTTAATTTTTTATTTAATCTTAAAAGTAATTTATTTCCTTCTCCACGTCTGGCAAAGAGTAAAGCGAGGATGAAGGTCAAATCAAATGCAAAGCCATTTAAATCAAACGTTTTAAAAATTTCTCTCTCTTTTTTTTTGCCTGATTGCCATAGAAATCGGACAATGGAGAAGCTAGTACCCTCTGCCGCCGATGCCCTGGCACGGGAGGGGTGTACACAAGTGACTGATGCCTGATTTATATTTCGTCTCCCGACGAAGGGAGCACATCTACAAGCTCCTGTAGATCTTGCAGATGTGCTTCCGTTTGGCACGCGACAACGTCGTATGACGGAGCATAACATTATGAATGAGACTATGACGCTTATTTGCGTGTAGGCCCAATCCGCCGTAGCGCAAATGCCTGTTTTCATGTGTATATGTATGTATGTACTGTACTGTATGTATCCGTTTCCCACTTCTCTGTGGCCTGTCTTTTTTTTTCTTTTTAGCGAACCTGATTTTGTTTTTTGTTCATCGTTTCATCCAGCTTTTTTATTTTATTTTGTCGTCGCTCATACGTAACGTCAGGATTTCAAATGAGGTGTTAGAATGGTCTCGCATTTCTCTGCCAATCATGTTTCACACATAATTTTTTGTATTAAAAAAAGCATTAGTTTTGTTTTGTTTATCACTCGTCACACACACACAGGGATCCCTGATACATAGGAACATCCCTCTGCACCACTGTCCCTCTCATTTCAGCCTTTTTTCCTTCAAGGAAAGGAAAGAACTACGCTACTTTAAAGAAAAACAAAGACAATTATTTCAATGAATGAATGACGTGGAAAAAAGAAGCCCAACAGGGACTCAATGACATGCTTCATGCTGTTTATTTTAATTTAGTTTAATGAATTTATCGTTTATTTTATATATCAACGAAAAAGAAATATCTCTTTTATTGGGTAAGGTAAAATTTTGTGTGGTGTTAACTGTGACAACATTCACATTTGAAAAGTAAAATGGAAAAAAATATAAAAAAAAAAATGAAATAATAAAAAAAGAAATCCACAAAGGATAAATGTGTGGATTTGTTTCATGCTTGCTCCTTTTTAGTTCTCAAATTCCTATGTATATTTTTCATAGCTCAAAATGTAATTTTATTGCAAATCATTGCCTCATCTGCTGTAGAACAATAATTGTGCATTCTGTGCAACAGTTCTGCACACGGACTTGGAACTTTGCATTACCATGAAATGACCCTATATGTTGAGTGCAGGGTTCTATTCGCTGGGGGGGATCGTGGAGGAAATCACGCCTCTGCTTTTGATATCCCCCCTCTGGTCATTCATTTCTATGGCCTTTGGGGATATGTTTTATCCCTGCTGCTTCTGGTCCGAATGAATTAAACACATGGCGTTTCCTTTTGGGAAATGTGGACTATGTTTGATATTTATGTTTGATAATATCACAATTTAACAATTTAATTAAAAACATGTTAACCACATTAACATTTTCTAAATGTTTCCTTTTTTCCCCCCCAAATAGCGGAAATATAGAAGATCACAAAGTATTGCAATGCATTGTGAGCTTGTAGATCGTCTATTTCCCCTATTTCAGTCATATTATTATGAAATATACAGGGCGTAAGTGGTTATGAAAAAAAATTCAAATTGAATCCTGATTTTGAAACCGTCGAATGTATTCCTTAATCCTTTGTGTTTTAATCTTTGACTACCTGCCGAAGCGCCTCACAATCCAGAGTTCTGCAGCCAGTGGCCCCTATCCAAGATCCAGACCAGAGATCTAGACCCCCACACCCAATTCAAATGTAAGCTTTATTTTTATTGTATTATGTAATGCTTATATCATTTTGAAAACATCTCTTCTGTATTGGATAATTATGTAATTAACCTACTTCCCTGTTTATTATTATAAGTAGAATATGAATATGAGGCCCTGTCATGTTTCCATGGTGCCTTGGTTGTCACAGGGCCTCACAGCCCTGTGACATACTGACCATGATGGACATAATACTGACCATGATGCTGACATACTGACCATGATAGACATGATACTGACCATGATGCTGACATGATACTGACATACTGACCATGATAGACATGATACTGACCATGATGCTGACATGATACTGACATACTGACCATGATAGACATGATACTGACCATGATGCTGACATGATACTGACATACTGACCATGATGGACATAATACTGACCATGATGCTGACATGATACTGACATACTGACCATGATAGACATGATACTGACCATGATGCTGACATGATACTGACATACTGACCATGATGGACATAATACTGACCATGATGCTGACATGATATTGACATACTGACCATGATGGACATAATACTGACCATGATGCTGACATGATATTGACCATGATAGACATAATACTGACCATGATACTGACATGATACTGACATACTGACCATGATGGACATAATACTGACCATGATGCTGACATGATATTGACATACTGACCATGATAGACATAATACTGACCATGATGCTGACATGATACTGACATACTGACCATGATGGACATAATACTGACCATGATGCTGACATGATATTGACCATGATAGACATAATACTGACCATGATACTGACATGATACTGACATACTGACCATGATGGACATAATACTGACCATGATGCTGACGTACTGACCATGATGCTGACGTACCGTACAGACATCATACTGACCATGATGCTGACATACTGACCATGATATTACAGACATACTGACCATGATGCTGACATACTGACCATGATACAGACACGATACTGACATACTGACCATGATGCTGACGTACCGTACAGACATCATACTGACCATGATACAGACATAATACTGACCATGATACAGACATAATACTGACCATGATACAGACATCATACTGACCATGATGCAGACATAATACTGACCATGATACAGACATCATACTGACACGATACTGACCATGATACAGACATCATACTGAGCATAATGCTGACATACTGACCATGATACAGACACGATACTGACCATGATACAGACATGATACTGACGTATTGTACAGACATCAGACTGACCATGATACTGACGTATTGTACAGACATCATACTGACCATGATACTCGGTTGTAAAAGAAAATTGTCTGTCACAAACTACCCCATGCACAACTAAAGCCAACGAGTCAACCCTAGTAGCCCCAGTCCTTTTTGCGCATTCCGTGTTTGATGTAAACATCAAACAAGTGACACATTCACAGAACCTCAGAGAAAGACCAAAGAACCAAACACATATTTGTACAGTTTATTGTCTCTTGCGAATGAACGAGAATGAGCATAAACAAAGAAAAATAACACTACCAAAGAACAGAACAGAGCAGATTTCTACCGAAGATGCTTAAAAACATGCTTTTAATGGAGCATTTCACCCATAACACGTGTGAACTGTACTTCACTACCCTCAGTGATTCTCCAAGAGAGATTTTTGCGTTGACAGAAATGACATACATACTGTAGCAGTAGGCAATCCCTCTTTGGGCCCAGAGCCATGTAAAGAGAGTCGTGACTGACAACTAAAGTCTGAAATGTTAGAACATCATGCAATTCAGTACAGTAGATGTACTGGCATGTTAACATGATTCCAGACATGATGATAATATACAATCTGATTCATTTAAATTTTCAAAGTGCATCTGTATTGCATATCCACCTTGTGCCTTGTGGCACAGAAGGCCTTATTAAAAGTGCATCACAAACATCTATTCTGCTCCAGCTCTACCACTGCACTGCTAGTGTTTGCTGCTAACTTCCGGGAAGTATTAAAACACTCCATGATCTGCTATTTCTGTAAAATAAAAATAAGTCAACTATTGGTGTAGCAACTGTCTTTACATGGCTGAAGCGGTGGTATTTTGTTTAGTGTCTATATTTCACCAAATGTATTGAACACAGCAGTGTCCAAAATTTGCTGACACTCAAGGCAAATGCCACAGTTAGGGCTGGGCTATATGGACAAAATTATCACATTGCTTTTGGCCAAATACCTTGACATTGTGACGATAATATCGTATTGTGATGAAAACATCACATTTATTTTTCTAAACTTTTCTTTTTAAATGTCTAAAATCATAAAATAAATTCAACATTTATGCCAAATCACAGCATTACGATACCCCAAATCCCAGACAATATATCACAATATCGACATATTGCCCAACCCTAGTGTCAGTGCTACATGGTAGTGTGTAGCTTCATTCATACTGTACTGTATGTGTGAGATTATGTGCAGAAGAAGTTATTTTCCCCATTGGTGAAATGTCCCTTCACCTCGCCCTCAAATACACAAATACCAGAAATAATACTACTACAGCATTCAGTCATACATAATGTATAATAGCCGAGCTTCAAAAGGCACAACGGCAAGGCAGCTGATGCATTGACTTTTAGTGTAACGTGGCAGTTTTCATCAAGTGTCACTGTGGTAAAATTACAGTTGAGGATTGATCCTCAGAAAACAGAAAGTTAGTTGATAAAGCGGATTGGTAGGGTCTGTGTGGCGACGGTCGACTTCTTGAATGGAACGTCCCGCATGGTTATTTCTGTATAGGACAGTGGTTCTCAAAGTCAGGTCTGGGGACCCCCAGGGAACCTTGAGGGAGTTCCAGGGGGTCCTTAGCTAAATAATTGATAGTTAGGAACCAAATGGATGCATTCTAATGAAAAGGTTTGAGAACCACTGGTGTAGGCTGGCCCCCCTCGGCCGCTGTTAGCCAATCAGTGAATCCCAGTCAAAGTCGTCCTGGATCTCCTCGCTGTTGCTGTGCAGGTGTTTGAGAGGAGGGCGTTGTCTGGGCTGCTGGGGTGGGATCCCAGCTGACACGAGAGGGGAGAGAAAATAGAAGAGGAAAGGACATTTTTGAGCAAATTGATCATTTATTTTAGGGCTGCAACTATTAATAATTATATATATATTTTTAATTAATTGAATAAGCGAGAAGCACTTTATTTTTATTTTTTTTAATACATCAACGAATTGACAAAGTCCTTTAATCGATTAGTCTAAGCATGTTTTGCCAATTATCTCAAATCTCATTTATATAGCGCCTTTATCCAAGGTGCATTACATTCACCCATTCACACACACATTCATACACTGATGTACGAAACCATGAAACCATGCAAGGCACCAACCTGCTCATCAGGAGCAATTAGCGGCGTTAAACTCACTTTGCCACTCACTTTATGCATGCGCATACCCTCTATACTATACCAATTAGCTGTTCAGCGTCTCAAGGACACTTCGGCAGTAACTCTGGGGGAGGCCGGGATCGAAATGGGAACCTTCCGGTTCCCAAGGGGCCACTCTACCTGCTGAGCCACTGCTGCCCATGGCCCACTGGGCCATGGGCCCGGGCTGAGGGTCACAGTAATGTAGGTCCTACCTGTGGTGTGTCCAGGCTGTGTTATCTGAGGCCTCTGGAGGCCGACTCCTCCCTGGGAGTACGGGTTCCTTCTGAACCCTGGGGGCTGCTGAGCTCCATTGGCGGTGGGGACGGTGGATGGGTAGGACAGCGGTGAGGGGTGCGTGAGGCTGGCCAGGGTAGGGGGAGCGGACCCAGAGGAATGGAAGCCCAGTCCCGGGAGGAGGGCCAATGGGGAGTTGTTCCCAGAGGATGGACCAATCATGCCCTTCTGAGTGAAGAAGCGGTTCAGCGAATCACACAGGGAGGTGAACACGGCCGGCTCCAGCGCCCAATCACAGACCTCGGCCTGGCGCATGCTTGCCAGCAGGTCTTGAAGCAGAAGAAATGAAAGGTTAAGAACAGTTGTAAAATGTTTACAGGCGGATAGGTGACACACATGAGCAGTGGATATTTAACTGCCTGAAAGCTACAATTTGTAATTGACCGGGGTCCCCCAGGGCTCTATACTAGCCCCCCTTATTTTAACCTTGAGTCTACAACAGAAACTAGTCGATCTACAAGCTCGCAACGCGTGCACTACTCTGCTATTTTCTCAGGATGTGAGCCCCAGAATAAGGAGGCTAGGGGTTCATGTGGTCATTAGAATGGTTTCATGTGATTTAGGAATCACACTGTCCCCATAATGACATACACTGTAACAGTGACTGACCTGGGTAACTGGACAGGTCAATGTTGGCCCAGTCCAGGTTGGTGGCAATCCGGATGCTCTCCTTCAGTGAGTCTGTGTTACTGAACCAGTCAGCTGGTAATGCTACAGGAGGGACATCAAACGTCAAGTTCAAGGATGTGCTTCATGGCTCATTTTCGTCCATTTTCATTCATACATACTCAGAATTAGATTCACTCCATTTACCACGTTTGCTGCACAGGAAAGGGACAGTACTCTATGGACTAAGCCAGGGTGGAACAGTTAATCATTAAACATAGAAATGTGTAAGAAAATAATAGATTTTAGATCATCACCGCTCAACTTTTTCTTATAGCTTGGAGCGCAGTCTGTGGGGAAAATAGCATTGCGCCGCCGTGATCGCGCCAGACCACACCTAATTTTAAGACGAACACACACATGTGCAAAATCGGCGCAAGATCATTTGGTATCTCGAAGACGCAGAACACAAGGCATGCGCGACAGATGCGCTGGGCGCTAAGCAGCATTGTGCCATCAGCCTAGTTAGAGTGAGTAAATATAGGTTATACTGTACATGTCAATAACTATGACACTCACTGTACTGAGGAAGGCGCTCTGTCTCAGTAGGGGCTGGATGTTGTGCTGGGGTACTTAGGACAGGTGGGGGGTGAGGGGACATGGGTAACAGGGTGGGGGTGTGCAGAGGGGTAATGTCATTGGTCAGTGCCCCCTGTGGAATCACATCCGCTGCAACAAAAAACAACGTTTTATGTATATCATAAATATAAATACTGTATACTACATTTATATTGCAGTATCGACCCATGTTGCAAGAAAGTTAAATGTTTTATAAGAGGAATATGGTTTCAGAGTCGGATATAGTATTGATTTGCAGAGTTGGTGATCAAATTACACCAATCAGTAATTTGATCACCAATCAGGCCGGGACTGAACCATAGGCTGATAAGACGCTGTCACTCTGTTTGTCAGGTACCAGCATGTCCCAAACTGAGCACAATGCCAAAGATTAGCATCTGACCTTTATTTCTCTAATACATTCTCACATTACATTACAAACAGGGAAGAAGAGGAAAGTAGACTCAAAGCAGACAGAATATCCTTACGCACACGACACAACACACAGGAAGGGACTTACATTGTGAGCCCCCCCTCTCTCGCATGGTCTTGAAAAAGGATTTGAAGGAGGCATACAGGTCTGGCATGTTGAGCTCATCGAAGGTGAAGCGGCTCGCGGGGTCGGTGGAGGGCTGGGACGAAACGGCCAGAGAAGCGACAGACGTGGGAAAGTTGGACTGAGGAGGAAGATGATGATGAGGAGGAGGAGGAAGAAGAGGGGAGGCGACAGTGATGGAAGGCACAGGGTGAAGGCCGGGGCCCGAGGCAGTGGAAACAAGCATGGGGAGCGAGTTGATAGGAGGGGAGAAAGTGTGGACGTACACGGGGACGGACGGAGGGGACAAAGAGGGAGAGTGGACAGAGGGCTGGGGCATGGGGTATTGAAGATGATGGGGAGGAGTCGGATTGATGGACGGATGAGCGCTGGGCATAACAGGGCCTGCGTACGGTGTGTACGGTGTGTAGGGCGATCTCTGTTGCAAGACACAAGGAAAGAAAGAATCAATGGAATTTGGCATCGACAGGGTTAACGGTGCCGGAGATTAGCTGTACACAGATGGACGGACGGACGGACACACACACACGGACGGAGTGCAAAACATACTCTCTCCCCATGCCTTCGGCCTGGTGGAGACAATAAAAAGTACATGAACCTGTGGACTTAGCGCCCTCTTAACGATATTGACGTCAGACTTGGGGTGCTCTATACAACAAGGCTAGGCATGTCCCCGTAGATCCCGTACTGAAGGTTTCCAATTATGTTGATACGGGTTCAATGGTGTAGAAGGTAATTGTAGACATGGGATACAGGTAGTTAGCATGGTTGTCATCATAGCAACAAGACAGAGCTAGCAAAACACCTTTGTTTTTAAATGCAGTTGAGTAAAATGAATGACAGATAGACAGTCCCTTCCTTCCCAGGGCTCTTACATAGCCACGACATAAAAATGAGGTGAAAGATGGTGTCTCCGCCAATTAGATTTTGTTGCTGCTGCTGCTACTAGTACATTTGCACATATGTAGAATTTGTCCCCCGCCTCCTAGGAGCAGTGGATGCCAAGTTATCATCCCACTTTCTTCCTCCTCACAATGCGTTGTCAACGTTTCACTTCACGGTTTGTAACGGACGTTTACAGACGGGTAGGACACGGCCACAAATATACACCCCAAAAAACATAAAGGACACGTTCATGAATGAACACATTAATTCGAATAGATCGGAGGGTGTACCTTGCACGGAGGAGGAGACAGGCAGACATGATGGGGGGATTGTTGTTGGAGGGCTCCATGCAGCGACAGTGCCCTAGGATAGGGGTCATACTGTGGTTGGAGGGCCCCCGGTGACACTGCCTTATGCTGGGCGTCATACTGAGATGGTGGATGTGACTGTAGGGGAGAAAGGCCTCTCTCTGCATGTGTCACTGGCACCTGATGAATCATGAAACTATTATTTAACCACCTAAAACCTATACTTTGTTGATTTGGGTTCCCCCACGGTTCTGTACTTGTTTTTCTTTTAACAAAAATTGCCAATGTACAAGCTGACAACAGGTTGTGATGCATTGTGAGACTGAAAAAGATTTTTTGCAAATCTGCACTGATCTCCTTACATGACCCCTGTAAAATCCTCAAGGCTGAAATCCGTCCCCAGGACTGAGTACTTTAAGCCCTGTGTTCTTATTACATGCCCATACTAGGGATCGTTATATGGTTCATGTGGTTAACTTAGAGTAACCGTCGTGATTTCAAACTGAACAGTTGCCAAGAGGAACAGCAGCCATATATGAACTCTGTCAAACACAGCTCTAAATTTAGGACCGCAACTAAACTAATTTCTGCTTTTCATCACAATATATAAAATTTAATTTGATTGTATTTAATTAGCAGCATCAGTTACAGTCCTAATGGCCAGCAGTGGATCTCTTCTTCACCAGAGACCCGGCCATGAGAGCAGCACTATGGCAAACGACACTCTTTTTTTCTGCTTATCTGTATTAATCATTTCGATGTTACTGTGTTAACCCATTGCAATGCACTGTGAGCTTGTAGATCTGCTATTTTCACAGAATGTTTGCCCCTGAATAGGGACGCTAGGGTTCATGTGGTTAAGTAACATTTAGGGTGAGAAATGAGTGATTGAGCTTAAAGACATACATTCTGTCCTTCCTCCGAGTCTTCTGGATAGGGACGTTTGGAAGCCCTCACTTGACTGGCCTCTTCCGGTCCATCCATTGTCCAATAGGAACCCTGCAAATACAACTACTTTTCAGCTTCATGTCATGTTATGCTTACCAGTCAGCTACTAAAATACATTTGTATATTCATGATACATTCAGCATAATATTTTCACCTTGCCGGGATCACTCTGTGGCCGAGGAACTTTACGGAAACATTTGTTGAGCGACAAGTTGTGTCGGATAGAGTTCTGTTGACATGAAGATTTAAGTTACATAAAGATGCAGCTCTCACACTGACAGACATGGATGCTAGAAAGGCGTCCAATGCCGTCCATGTCAAAGATATATATTTTTGAGAAAACAGAACAAAACAAACTTTAAGAATTTACTAGTGCACACAAAATGTCATGAACT
Organism: Protomyctophum parallelum; assembly: GCF_964188405.1. Taxonomy (NCBI): domain Eukaryota; kingdom Metazoa; phylum Chordata; class Actinopteri; order Myctophiformes; family Myctophidae; genus Protomyctophum; species Protomyctophum parallelum. Next base: position 25,882,159 of record NC_139698.1, on the reverse strand, counting down.
CATTCTCTAATGACTTGAACAGCTACGCAGAAGCATGTTACTTTTCTGTAATTTTCCTATGCATAAGAAATGTTGTACAGGTGTGAAGAGCCCACCTTCCACCCACGGCCTGCTCGGCTGTAGTAGGAGAAGGTGTCGCTGATCCAGGTGTAGATGTCATTCAGGCTCAACTTCCTCTCAGGCGCAGAGGCTATGGCCATGGCGATGAGGGTGGCATAGCTGTGGGGAGGCTTCCCTTTGGAGTTTGAGGGAGACGGGGCCGGAACGGAGGGCAGGAACTCTGCTCTCTCCCTCCCTCTGTCCTTCTTCTTGTCTCGCTCCCCTCCTCCCCTCTCTTTCCCCGAACGAAGGCTGCTGACTCCCAGCTGTGGCAGCCAGTCTATGCTGGTCAAACTGGAGTCCAGTTCAGAAGACATGTTGTCCTCTCTGTGCGGGGGGGCCTAGGGGAAGTCAGAGGTGGCACCACAAGTTCAACACAAGTTCCCCCAATCTGTCAGTCTCCTTTTGTGCCTGTAATGTAACACTGACAGCCGCTCTGTTGGTGTAACCCCAGCCAGCGTTGTTTACAAGCCTGTGTGCCTCAGCCCGCAAAGAGACTTTGCGCTGCACTTGAAACATTCCATTCACAGGAGAAGACGTTAGAACAAAGTGTCAGTGTATGCGTGTCTGAATATTCAAGGTTGTGCGTAATTGCACCGCAAGGCTATGCGCTCATCGTTTCTGAGGAAGACGGGAGTCGTTGGCCTTACCTCTCTCTGCGAGTCACTCACTCCAGGCCTGAGGCCTCAATCTGTGTTAATATTTGATGTTGTCATCAGATGTTGCACGGCTGTCGTCTCCAAACTGCTCTCCTTCGTTGGTCTTTGTCCACCTTCAGATTCGTCTGCTTCCCAGTGTGTAGCACCGCCTCGGGCCTCCTACCATGCTTTCACTTTCACAAAGTTTGTTTTACTTTGGGATTAACATGAAGGAAAACTTATCGCAGGACTGCTTCCTTTTTCTCTCTCTCTCTTCCCCTCCCTCTCTCTCCCCGTCTGTCTCACTCTCCTCCCCTCCTCCCTGCCTGTCCCATAACGTCACCCACTCCTCCCCCTCTATGACATCACCCCTCACTGCCCCCGCCTATAGGGGTTGTGGACACACCCCTCTTGCTTCTGAGGGAGAAGTTCCTTAAACTCCCTCCTAGTCCTCCCTCGCTGCTGCTGGCCTGCAAACATAACCAACATAGCAGCAATGCAGAGGAACATGGTCCAGAATTTAAATATGAAACAGGTTGAAGAACAACCTGATACGAACCCACATAGAACTGTTAACTCCCTCCCTCTCAGATCCTTATCCTGACCTTATCCACACCAAACGGACACCTGCACTCAACCATATCTAAACCTAATGCCTAAACGTAACCATTTTGTTTTACTTCATGCCTAAACTTAAATCGGCAATACGTAACTTTCATCTGCTACCCATGATTCGAACCCGGGCCCCCCCATGTGGCTGAGCTAATACAACAAGCCCATTAGGGCAGATGATATATTGTCTATAGAAGAGGTAGATCACCTCCAACCATCATAGTATTAACATAATCTACCATTCAGAATTAAGGTTAAAATAAAATGGATTCACTAATAGTTATGGTATAATCTAATACATGAACAAAATCTTTAATTTTATAGCCCAGACATACCGATTCGACTTCTAATTCAGACGTTGCCCCCACTGCGATTGAAGACGCAGGGCGGTGGAGGGTCCAACCACATGAGAGAGTATACCTCACATGGCACCGTGAGTAATGATACTGCCAAGTTCAGCCATTGCCAATGAATGGTCAAATAAGAACAAGGGGCAAGACTTCAAATAGCAGCATAATTTTATTGCTCTAGTTGTACAGACAGTGTGTACTGACTTTGTGTATGGCAAATGGAATAACAGAATGGGGAGGTGGTGGTGGTCTCTCTCTCTCACTACAGCGAGCTGAAGAAGGTTGTCAGGCCCGTGTCAGGAGACGGATGAGTCAGCAGCTTCTGGATCTGTCACAGAGTTATAATACCACACATTATTAAGCATATTGCATATGCATATTATTTCGCTTTCACTTAGCAGACACCTGGCGTGATCACTTGCAACCTGGTGTCCATGTTTGGGGTCATTATACAGTAGGTGAATATTTACACATGATAAAAAAAACAAAAATTGCTAAATAGCTTTCACGATTCCTCACACGACAAAGTATCGCATACTGTAAGTGGTTAATGAACAAGCAAACTGCTGTGGCGTGTAAGCTTGCATGACTACGGCTACAAATAATTAATCATTATTTGGCAAGGTATTGTGATCTTTACTAGGAAGCATCTTTATCTACCTTTGGGTGACAGAATTACATTGTGTTACAATTTGTACCTATATACAATATTCATATAATATACAGTACATCAATATCACCAAATATGACAATATTCACATGTTCGCCCCACAAACAGAGAGGCTGGGGGTTCATTATGGTTAAGAACCAAACAGCAGTGCTAGTGCGAATAGGCCAGGTATAAGCACCTCCTTGAAGTTGGGGTGCTTGGCGTCTTGAACCAGCTGCAGCAGCACAGCCTCCGTAGTGGTGAGGAACGCTCCACTCTGCTTCAGCCTGGACAAGGCGAACAGACGGTCCGTCTGGCTGCACACATGGAAGAATGTCACGCGTTCATTATTTGAGATAATCGCAAATTAGCTTTTTGTATAATCGCTGTACGTCCACGTAATCCACATGGAAAACTGTGGAAATAGCTGATCTACAAGCTCAAAACCTGTTTTCACCATTCATATAAAGTATAAGGTTATCACATTATGTGAGTTATTTGTCATTATCTTCCCTGTGCTCCTTTTGATTACGAAGTCTAAAAGCCAAACAGAAATGTAATTTTTATTCATAACGTTCCAAAGTTCAACGACAGAAACACAATTAAATAATCACAATTATTTGAGCGACAGTTAATCAATCGTCAAGTAAAATGTCATAATCGTTACAGCCCTAATTCTATTACATGCATTTATTATTTATCTTATCTCAAGTTACAAAGCACTTTGTAACCTTGTTTTGAAATGAACTTTACAAATATAAAGTGTATCATAATTATCTACTTCCAAATCAATAGCAACCAAATAATATAATACATTTATATTTATTTGCAATAAGACTGTGCCACACTGCCACTTACTAAAAATGTATCCTTTTATTTTCAACTGAAAAACATGGTGCAACACTATCTATCTATCTATTTACTAATACAGTCTAAAAAAACGATAACCCCTGCATAATATACTAATACAATTTATACAACTTATAGTACAGAAGAAATATGAATGATTGATACAGTATACCTTCTGGAGGAGACGGCGTCAGCCACAATGTGAACCTCTATTCCCTTCTCCAGCAGGTCAAAGGTGGTGCACTGAATTAAGCACAATGGAGCAGAGGTCAGGAGGAGGGGCGTCTTGTTCCACCACTCAAACACTAACCTCAATATAAGTTAAACATTTCTGATGCTCTGTCTCCTGTGAAATAAGGTTCAACTCTCAGATCACCAGCATTATCTTCTCAGTGATTATTCTATGGATAATATTTTCGATTAATCGAATAAATCGAGACGCAACATGTCTACAAATTGACACGATAGAATTCTGTATTTCTGAATTTATTAGTTAGATTCATACTTTGTCATACAAAAAAGGTGTCATGCTAAAACAGCATATGAGACATGAGGGTGGGATCTCACCGCTATGCAGGCCTGGGCCTCTATTCCACACAGGATGGCCTGTTTGGGGTTGCCCAGGGCCGTTAGCTCCTTCTCCACGTCCTCTATCATCATGGTGAACCTGGTCTTAGCGTGGGCCTTCAGGTCCCCTGCTCCTAGCTCAGGTACCGTGGGGCCCAGGCCCTTAGGGTACTGTTCTGTTACAATGGCTGGGATGGCCAAAGCACGACTGGCCTGTAGGCGGGGAAGAAACGTTTACATGATTTAATTGATGATTGATTTAATTGATGACAATCTCTGGTCATCCAAGCAAGCAAGGGAGAAGTATGAGCATACATTTTTTAATGTTGCCGTTTCGGTTCAGTGAAAAATCGATTAAATTCAATTCAAAAGGTGCTTTATTGGCATGAGAAAACGTTTACACTTGCCAAAGCAAGTGTCAAAATATAATAAAACCGTTGAACAATATATACAGTTGGATAGGGTACAGCATTGAGTAAACAGAGCTATGTCACATTGCATCGTTATATACATGTTATATATACACATACAGAATATAAAGCTTTTTGAAACATAAAAAATATATTTAATCAAATTACAAGAAAGGAAAACTTAAATATTGTACTTTTTTGTAACTTGTAACTCAAATGTAATCTTATACTCCCGTGTGTGTGTGTGTGTGTGTGTGTGTGTGTGTGTGTGTGTGTGTGTGTGTGTGTGTGTGCTTCATCTTACCTGGAGCAACCTGGCAGCATTGCTGACGATGTTGGTGAACTGGAAGATGTTGGGTCTGAACTTCTCCTGCATGTCACATAGCAGCAGCACGGAGCCTTTAGTGGAGAGCCTGCCGATGCCAGCCACTGGAACAAACACAATCACTTCACATGAACACTGTGTCCTATCTCATTGGTGTTCCTTACAGGTAAGGCCTCGGCCTGGATTCTGTCTTCTGCCATCATAATTATTGTGGATAAGTAGCAAACGTGTTAATCAAGTATTCAGTCAATCATCAAATATTTGAGATGTTTGTTAAATAAGGCAAATAAATAGAACAGCTCAGTAAGTTTAGAAACTTTACTGTAAAGCAGCCATTAAAACCACATTTCATATCAAAATATCAATATAAATGCATTGCCCAGTACAATTAACAATATCATTTTTCGTTTTAATTAGATTTTAGATGTAATGTCTTCCCTTTACTGAACTGAAAGATCAACTGAACGTACTTGCTGTCATCTGGTGGTCTGTCTGATGAGAGGACTGAGTGCCACTTCAACTTGCAGGTGAAAGTGTATCGATCTCTACTGAACATGTGACGACCCTTGAAAACAGGTGAAAAGGTGAATGTCCTGTCACTGCTCACATGCTGTTGCAGATTGATTGACAGCTTACGTGCATGCGTTAACAAACCATCGGCGATGTCAACTAATAAACAAGACAGTCAACCTGTGTCTCAATCTGAACCTTTTGAAATGCATGCGTATTATTTATGAAAGGCTAAGCCACCACAAGTAACTGACCAAGTCTAGCAGTCCACCTCCACCGTCCACAACCTCTCACACACACACACACACACAAGTTGCTCAGTTCGACCCTCGACCACTGACGACCAGTGGCACTGGTTGGCTTCCACGGTAAACACACCCCATACATTTGTTAAACCAATCGGTAAAAACGTTTATTTGCCATAAACCAATAGTATCTCTTGTTTTCTCTACTGGTGTGCTCTAGCGCCCGCCTACTCTGAAAACCCCGTGTCCGGTGTGTGCAGCAGTGTTATTGTCCCCCGCTACCACACAAATGCACAATCGAAACCCACAGCCGCGCCAGTCAGTCGCTTAGAATAAAACATATCGGACACACCAAACAAATTATTCCAATATCTGGAAGGAAATTAGCCAGATTCATAAATTGTATCTTGGTCAGAAGCAGAACAATAACACGTGAACGGAAACGGAACATGTTTTAGGCGGGCTCTACACAGGATCTGCAACCTGAAAACGATTCCAGTCATTGTTGCCATGTCTTGCTTATTATAAGCGACTTTCAGCTTTTTTGCATCACTCTACATGACAGACCTCTTCAAACTCCACTTTCAACTTCAAGACCTTTGACCTTCAGTAGAAGATCTGGATCATCAAGCCATACGAGCCACGGTATCTGACCTTACCCCAGATACCTGCTTAGACTTAGAGCCTTCGTAGTTACCATTACCATTATGTCTCCTACACTCCCAGGTCTTGCAACCTATACCTTTACTAGCTTCATTAAGACCATCTTTCCAATTACACGTGTTAAAGGTTTCTAATCAGACACCACTGTGGTGGGTCGTTGGGTCCTAATCCTAGCATTTAAACACTTTATGTTTCTAAAGTGTAGATTGATTGATTGATTGAAATATTTATTAACAGTTTGCAGAATTTACAGTACATTTCAAGCACAAACTCAATACAAAGACTGTTAACTGTGAGTGGACGACCCAATTAAGCATTACACTTGTTTACAACAGGGTCCACATTGTTCAATTCATCAAAACATTTAGAGACATACAAATAGACATTTCTATGTAGCTAAAGAACAGAACAGGAATTCATCATAGTTGCTTATTTAGGCTTGTTTAGGTTGTTTAACTTTAAACCTGCAGCACATTTCAATGTCAAGGACCCCCACATTTTTCCAAGGACCCGGTCCCTACATCTAAAATATTTTGTGCCACCCCCGTCATAACTCACTTTAAAATAGCTGATCTACAATCAGGACTTGTTTTCATAGACCTGGTTGCTTACTTCTCTCACACAATCTGGCAACACTCCAATTCCAGCGCAGCAGCTGATGTGAAGATGTCTGACGCAGAGTCCCCGACAGAAGCACAGAAAGAGGAGCCTTCTGCCCCACAGGCTCTACCGGACGATTCCACAAGTGATGAAAAGAAAAAAAGTAAGAAACTATAAATGTTTAAAAAACGGTTGAATGCTCATTAGAATTCAGACTGTTCAGACAGATCTGTTTATGAAAACTGCTGCACTATGCTACTTCCGCATACTAGTATGACGTAGAAAGTATTGAGGGTGTTGTAGCCAATGGAATGGGGAGACATTTCTTAAACAGCCAATGAACTACCAGTAATCTATCCATACTTCCTGGAATAAGGCCCAACCCCCTTACAGTGTGGTGCCTAACGTTTACGGTTTTGTAATTTGTATGTGAAAACATGAAAGGCTAATGCTGAGTGATATTCATCCTTCTACACTTTAGTTTCTTCTTCTTGTTGTTCATCATGTGATATAAAATAAATAAGAGTAGGGTTGGATGCTTGGATTAGTTATCAGTTTGAGATTCCTGTCAACAACAGCAGCCTACGCCACAGCAGCCTACGCCTTCTGGCATGTTTCTTTTGAGTTGCAGAACTTGCAGAAGTTTAAATTAGCAGGAGAAACATTGTTAAACTTTCTTTTAAACATGCAACGATAATAAAGAAGTCAACAAGATATCATATGGATTGAGTCTGATTCCTTTATTAACCTGGTCTGGACATACAGTATGAGACAGGCACACTACACAGTCAAAATAAGAGCAGAGCACACATTAGCAACTGACTGAGTCTATTATCCAAGGCACATAAGTCTGCAGTCTAGTTTCTGATTGTGTCATAAATTAATGTACTATAAATTTAGGACTAAAATACTGGATAATGTATTTTAATAACTGGCTAAGAACAGACTGTAATCGTGTGCTTGTGTGTGCACAATTGCATATCAGACTGTTGCCTCTCGCAATTTCCAAATGCTTTCATCGTAGATGGTTCTGTTATGACTTCTCTGCATGTTGTAGTATTTATAGGTTCTGTTATGACTTCTCTTCTGCATGCTGTAGTATTTAGATGGTTCTGTTATGACTTCTCCTCTGCATGCTGTAGTGTTTAGATGGTTCTGTGAATCTGTTATGACTTCTCCTCTGCATGTTGTAGTATTTAGATGGTTCTGTTATGACTTCTCCTCTGCATGCTGTAGTGTTTAGAAAGATGGTTCTGTTATGACTGCATGCTGTAGTGTTTAGATGGTTCTGTTATGACCGCATGCTGTAGTATTTAGATGGTTCTGTTATGACTTCTCCCCTGGATGCTGTAGTATTTAGATGGTTCTGTTATGACTTCTCCTCTGGATGCTGTAGTGTTTAGATGGTTCTGTTATGACTTCTCCTCTGCATGTTGTAGTATTTAGATGGTTCTGTTATGACTTCTCCTCTGCATGTTGTAGTATTTAGATGGTTCTGTTATGACTTCTCCTCTGGATGCTGTAGTGTTTAGATGGTTCTGTTATGACTTCTCCTCTGCATGTTGTAGTATTTAGATGGTTCTGTTATGACTTCTCCTCTGCATGTTGTAGTATGTAGATGGTTCTGTTATGACTTCTCCTCTGCATGTTGTAGTATTTAGATGGTTTGTTATGACTTCTCCTCTGCATGCTGTAGTATTTAGATGGTTCTGTTATGACTGCATGCTGTAGTATTTAGATGGTTCTGTTATGACTGCATGCTGTAGTGTTTAGATGGTTCTGTTATGACTTCTCCTCTGCATGTTGTAGTGTTTAGATGGTTCTGTTATGACTGCATGTGGTAGTATTTAGATGGTTCTGTTATGACTGCATGTTGTAGTATTTAGATGGTTCTGTTATGACTTCTCCTCTGCATGCTGTAGTGTTTAGATGGTTCTGTTATGACTTCTCCTCTGCATGTTGTAGTATTTAGAGGGTTCTGTTATGACTTCTCCTCTGCATGCTGTAGTATTTAGAGGGTTCTGTTATGACTTCTCCTCTGCATGCTGTAGTATTTAGATGGTTCTGTTATGACTTCTCCTCTGGATGCTGTAGTGTTTAGATGGTTCTGTTAAGACTTCTCCTCTGGATGCTGTAGTATTTAGACGTACAGTCTGGAGCAACGGAAGAGCTGTCATGAGTAAACTTTAAAGTGGAGCCTGCTCGCCACTTCCATTTCGTCTTCACAGTCGTGCACATTCATCCTAATATAAATATAAATAATCTAAGCATATATAGCTTGTTGCTTAGCAGAAAAGGAAATAAATAAGCTCTAAAGATATTTTAAAATATATTTTTGTGAACGGAAATGGCAACTTCCTTACACGGATTTCGAGAGCTGTAGTTCCAGACTATATAGCATTCGGCTTTCGGAGATTGTGGAATAGTTGTCTGGCTACACGAAACTAACAATTGCACGTGATACACTTGTCTTCCTGTCTCTTCAGTTGACGTGCTGTTGAAGGCGGTGGGAGACACTCCCATCATGAAGACCAAGAAATGGTCCGTGGAGAGGGGGAGGACAGTTCAGTCTCTGTCCCAGTTCATCGCTCGCTTCCTCAAACTGGATGCCAGCGAGCAACTGGTGAGGACTCGGTTCAGACCTGAATCCCTACTGAACAATGATGTTGTTGCCGTCAGGCAGAATCCTCTTTATTTTAAGTTAGCATCGAAGTGTCCTTTGACTCCACACTGAAACCCCCCCCTGATGAGCAGGTTGGTGCCTTGAATGGTTTCCTCTGCCATGTGTCAGTGAATAACATTGACGGTGATGCACTTCCACGGAACAGTGCACAAAGGTTAGTGCACTGTTCCGTGGAAGAGAATACAAAATCTTCACTTTCCTACATTACTAAATGCATGGTCAGGGACCACATGAAATACCTTCACGGACCACCAGTGGTCCACGGACCAACTGTTGAAAACCCCTTACGGCTTACGTGATCATACAGCATCACAAAAACAGGTCTGCAAGCTCGAAATGTTTTGAGCTTGTTGTATTTTTCAATTTGAAACCAGAAAAGTAACTGTTTTAGACATGAGGTTTCTACCCGACAGGAGATTTTCTTTGATTTCTTGATGGGTATTGCTTTCACAAATCACAAGACACCATACTGTACAAAGAAAAATAATGGTTCCTGAACAAACTCCAGAATGAATCACACAAAAGTAGTACATTCTATTCTATTCAGAATCACATAGTCTCTTCCTCTCTTTCAGTTTATTTATGTGAACCAGTCCTTCTCTCCCTCACCTGATCAAGAAGTTGGCGTTCTTTTTGAAGTGAGTATGTCAACTTTGTCCTGAACTAAGGTGAAATCCAGGTATACTTAATGAACTGGTTAGTGTGTCTACATAAAAATAATTTGAGCAATTACTATAAACTTTTATGACTATATAAAATACCTGATGATAATGTTTCAAGGGGAGGGGAATCAAGGCAATGAGGCTCTGATTGGGCTGAAACACTAGGTGCTCCCATACTGTGTGTCATAGGCTCAATTGTCATATTCAGTAGATCCCATGATCTTTTGAGGCCAGATGTAATTTCCTGGGGTCTAGTAGGACTATAGTAAATAATAATAAATAAATCGCTATAACCTTTTGTAAAAATAAATACATATTTAGCCCCATTATCGAATGCTCCCGCCCCTCTGTCAAAAATAGCTAAAATCGCTAAAACGAAAGAAAGCAGCAAATGAAAAAACACTCTTCTTACTTTCTCTAATACCAACAACATGAACCTTGGTTGAAAATAACTAAAGTTGTCCTTTAAGCAACTGATTAATGTGCTCATCTGACCATATTTCAATGAGGGCTTCGGTCTCCTTATTTGACCACGTCTATCCACGGTAACGGGACATCTTTGCGCTGTGTAAAATATGGCTTCTCCGTCGCCACCTCAATATGGAGAGTGGAGAAATGTGTGAATAAGATACAGAAAGTTTATTTTCTGTATCCCCAAGTTTGTGTTTACCATACAGTACTTTAGGGCAGTCTTGTGGATAGTTGGCCAGCAGATGGCAGGATAAGGGAGCAGCTCCATTTGAAACTAATTTCTTGCTCAAAGAAAGCTCCAGGGACCACACTGACTGGCTAAACTAAACCACTGTCGTCCATCTGTGGTACTGAAGTTAAATACTACATAGCCATTTTATGTCGAATACTGAAGACTGATCACTTTTTCTCAGTTTAGGTTAGGGATTCAGCAGGCCTTACTGATAAAATAACTGATATCCTTCTCTCCTTGTCTTTCTTGCAGTGTTTTGGCAGCGATGGCAAACTGATTCTACATTATTGTAAATCTCAAGCCTGGGGTTGACTATTATTTTGACCATTCCTGTGCTCCCTATACTGTACCTCCCTCTTTTCTTAACTTCATCCACACGCCTTTGTTATTTTCCTTCAGGTTTTTTTGTATGTACATAATGATGTAAATAAATAGTTGTGACTACATAAACCTTGACTCTGTAGCCTACATATGCTGTGGAGTGAACATTTAAACTTAACTCAGTTGACGGCGGATTTGTGTTTGCACAGTGCCGGCGGAGTGTTGATTAGTAGAGGTGACACGCCATGTTGAAGTCTCATTAATGACAATAACTTGGCTGTTTTGGGCATGTCGTATAGGGAAAAAAGTTGAAAACCTTTCCAAAAATGTACAAAAATAGCATCACAGTGCGACATATTGTGCATCAGCTATTTTTATCGTATGACGTAGTATATACTGTAGGGCTTAAGAGTCGTTAATGACATGAAGCCCTGCACACTGGGGGTAAAGTTTGAGTGATGGACATAGGATGAGGGGTGAGGTAGAATGGATGGAAAAATAAGAATCCAATGCACAAGATGTGTTTACTGTTTAGTTATAATGTGCAATAATAAATACATTTTAAGTCATTGGTTAAATATTTGCAATAGCATTTTTATATTAAATGTAATACATTTTAGAGATCATCTAGAAAAGCTGGGGAGACAGAATATTAAAGTTTTACAGAGAAAACACTCACTTTGACCAATCCTGAAAGAGAGAAGGCTGAATTGATAGGGCACCTGAGGAGGGTCTGTTATATTATAGACCATACTAATTACAATTCAAATGGCAAGAAGATACATTTCAATAGCATAGATAGAACCCATATTTTGTACGGAGTCAACAAGAATTACATTTGCAGTAACACTGAAGGACACAGGTAGAGAGAAATGGGTTTGAAAAGAAGGTATGCAAACTTTAAACTCTACCAGCTGTCACAGGAAAACTCTTAAATCAAGTTAGGGGCAAGGGTGTTGAGGGTTGATATCCAGTAGGATTCTCTCTTCAGCAGTGCTTTGTCATGATCACCCCCTCTTCTGTTGGCAGGGACCTTTTCCATGCCTATATAACGGAGAGCAGAGATATGATGGCCAGCCTCCATAAGAGAAGAAAGAGTTTTACATTTAATGGCTCACTAATACGGGTCTTTAGGGCACGTACGGTTTTGCCCATGGTTTTGCCCACATAACTAGGACAATAGATTATATATATCACCCCTTGTGTAGTACATGTGATAATACTTTTAAAGTGCGCTGAGACACTACTTTATATTATTGCACATTATACTGTAGCTGAACAGTAAACGCATCTTGTGCAATGAATGTTAACATTCTGGTTATATTCGGCATTATGCATGGTTGCCTGCGTCAATATGGCTTCCCAATCACAATGATTGTTTTTTCCTGATGACGACCACACCCCCTATGGAGTCCACCTGTTGTTGCTCCCCTATAAGTGTGTGTTTGTCCTCTGTCCGCTGGTTTATTCCCTGAAGAAGACCTAGGTCGAAACGTTTGATTCTTGTCAATAAATATACAGCATTGTGGCTACGAGTGTGTGGCCTTTTTCTTATTTTTCCTTTTTTACTGCCTTAGGCCAGCACCTCACCAACACTGGTGTGCGGCTGCGCCCTGTCCTGTTTTGTCTACCAGAAACTTAAGGATGAACAGGGACACTGGTCAGTGGTGGAGAGAGAGAGAGAGAGAGAGAGAGAGAGAGAGAGAGGAACTACAGTAACAGATGGAGTTACAGTAGGAGGATTACATGAGTCAGGATGGTGTGTAACGTGCCATGAATTCCCAGGAAAGACGGAAAGGAAATGGGAGTGAAATGGTATATGCAGGCAGTCACTCAAATCCAAGCCCTGCAATTCAATTCCATCCGACCCTGGGGGGGATAAAGAGAAGGGGCTGCCATGAGAGGAAGGAGTCACGGATGCTCACTCCGATGGTGGGAGGTGAGTGACCAGAGAGGGGAGGGCAGTGAGGGAAAAAGCCCCAGAGCTCAAGATGGAGTATTAAATAAGACTTTCCTACAAGTGAAGTGGTTTAGGATTAAAGGGTCTTGATCAGCCATAGAAGTCTTCAAAAAAACCACCGAAGTACAGAATGGGAAGGAATGGTGAGACAGTCTTTGTTTTATCAGTTAATGATAGATTATTTACTACTGTATTAATTAAGCACTATATTTGTATACTGGAAGATGATTTGGAGTGTCTTTAAAACAATTGGGGAGAGTTTGAGACATTTTGAGCATGTAATTGGTTCTCTTTTACAGTAATGGAGGTAATTGAAACAGTTTATTGCCGTATAGATGACTTTTTAATCACTTAGTTTACATTTTGTCCTATGATCATCAGAAAAAAAAGTGTTTTGGTAATTAAGACATGCCTAAAGTAGGGTCACCAGGGTCACAGTGGTTAAGGACAAACATGCAGCTGGAGCAACATAAAAGAGCATATACTTCTTATTCGGCCCAGGTTTCTGCTTCTGTGGAAATGGATTGTTTTAATCCTTTAAAAGTTTAATTTTCAGTGACATAACACACTGTGTCTTCTCCGAGAGCCTGCTTCAATAATACTATTATTTCAGAAGTATAGGTAGAACGTCTCAGCTCACAAAATGTTGTCCTGCCTTGGCCAAGTTTACTTAACTGTGTATTTGATCCAAAGGCGAAACACATTCTCAGAAACAGGGGAATTAATTGAAAGGCTTTGGTCTGAATTAAAAAGTGTCGATGGGAGTTATACTGTATTAACAGAAGTATGATTTTTTTTTTAATGTATTCACAACATTATTGTTGCATCACAGGTTTACAGGTGTATGGAAGTACAGTAGGTGAAATACTTTTTCTTTCACGCACGAAAATAAATTGTGCTGTGAGGAAAGAAATATTCATAACAGACAATCGAGCTACCATACGTTTTCCAAAGCAGCCATTGTTCAGTGTGTGTGTGTGTGTACGTACTTTGTTGCTAGAATAAACACTGGTGTTGTGTGTGTGTGTGTGTGTGCATGCAGTATTTTGTGGAGCTGTACACTGTCATACACCAAAATATACTGTAAATTAGGCTTTAACATAATGATTTATTGTATCGCATACATCCTCATCCTATGGAGAGAGTGAGATATCAAGCATTTGTTTCACACCCAAATGCACCTAAAACAGTAGCCCCGCTCGGAACCCTACGTACAGTTTGTTTACACGTAAAGTGTAGTGTAAACAAACTGTACGTAGGGATCCGACCGGGGCTACTAAAACAGATGAATGCAGATTTACAGGGATTACTAGCATAGCTACATTTAATGTAAATCCTGGGTTTATCCATAATTTCATCAAAAAAGTAATCCCTTGTTTCCTCCTTCCTTCCATCTTGCCTTCGACTTAAAGAGTTGGAGTAGAAGTGGTGGATATATACATGAGAGATGATTTACTGCTCTCAGGAAGATGACCTCATGATCCTACTCTCAGGGGTATGTAATGTATTGACTGTGCCAGTGTTTCTCACACCAGGGTCCCCCTTAGGGTGGTGCCAAAGATATTATGACCATTTCTAATGTCTGTACTTGTTAAGGCCATGCATGTTGTTACATATACATTACATTACATTACATTGCGACTCCCACAATAGCCATGGTTCACATGACGCATGTGTCATGTTTCAGGGTTACTCCAACTGTTATGTGAAGTACCTGTGAAGTAGGATTTCAACTTTTGTTCGATACAGGATAAGGCATCTTACTTATTGATAATACTGGAAAAATACAATGACAGGCTAATTTGGAAATAATAAAAAGTTATGATAAATAGAATCCGATGTCGTTCAGATGTGGTTGTCCATGCAGAACCGCAGATCCATCTGATATGCCCTTACAGTATATACAGTAGGCATGGAGATCCAGTTCTCCAGAACCGCACGTGGAGTATGCTGATGTCATAGACTGACCTAGACTCCATATTTGGGCATGCCTGACACAGTATTCCATAGTACAGGTAACAGGTTGAGATGGACATGCATTTCCCACTTGCATCTCACCTTGTTGAAACCGGTCTTGTTGAAATCAATGCAGCAACTTTGATTTGAATTGTAGTCAATTTGCAAGCCAATCAGGATCAAAAATAAAAACAACTCCAAGCAAGAATAGAAGTACAAGTAAGACGCGCAAACGCGGGAAGCGAGCGCAGCTCGTAAATTGCAATAACAACAATTAGAATAAATGTCGTACTTTCTTTTCTCTTTTTAGTTAGTAATTTTTTTAAGTTTTCTACTGTGTGTGTGTGTGTGTGTGTGTGTGTGTGTGTGTGTGTGTGTGTGTGTGTGTGTGTGTGTGTGTGTGTGTGTGTGTGTGTGTGTGTGTGTGTGTGTGTGTGTGTGTGTGTGTGTGTGTGTGTGTGTGTGTGTGTGTGTGTGTGTGTGTGTGTGTGTGTGTGTGTGTGTGTGTGTGTGTGTGTGTGTGTGTGTGCTACAGCTGCGCCCTCTGGTGGCGGGCGGGTGGTGTCACAGCGGGACAGACAGACACACACACACAGACAGACAGACATGATCTGCAGGGTCTCATAGTTAGTGCTCATTGCATTCGCAATAAAGCATTGCAGATAGGTAGTGCTGTCGCCTCACAGCTAGAAGGTCCTGGGTTCGATTCCCGCTCGGGGCGCTGTGGGTGCTGGCGGCGTGTTTCCTCCTCCGCTTCATCAGTGCCCATACCCGAAGGCGGGGTTGGCGAAAGGGCCTTTCTGTGTGGAGTTTGCATGTTCTCCCCGTGTCCCCTAGGGTAGGTACCCTCACAAAAACATGCAGTAATCCTGGTCTCTAAACTGCCTCCCCCTGGCCAGCCGGGACGCCTGATGGAGGGGAAAGGAACTGGTTGGAATAACGTGTTCCTTCCATGCGCTACGTCCAACCAGGGAAACTCCCCCCTGTCAGGTGTAAAGGAGCAACTTGGACACTCAAGCATGAAGGAAGCATGAGTTAAGTCCGTTGCTCTCCCTAGGTTGGCGGAGGGTGTGTAGAGCCCAGGATCACATCACAGGAGATTGACACAGGGGTGAAAAATGGGTTACAAAATCGTGGGACATAAAATATAAATTAAAAATAAATAAAATAAAGCATTGCAGAATTGACATTCTCAATTAAAGTAAAAGTACTTCAAATTTGTACTTGTACAGTATTTGAGTCAATGTACTTGGTTTATTATTATTTGGTCTGATCAGACTCGTCTAAATCCACAACAGTTTTGTTCACTTCCCTGCTCCCATCTGTTTGTTTGCCACATATATCAACTAATAATCTTCTCTTTCCTCCTCTTCTCTTTTAATCTCTCACGAGGCCTCTGTCCACTGTTCTTGTGATCTTCTCTCCTGTGCTGTTACATCACCACCATCTCCCAATTATTATATCATCTCCAAAACATCTGCCCTCTCCTTGCCATCCAATCTGATCATGTTAGCACTGGGCAGTAAAGCTGTGATCACATTGCATAATACATCTCTGTTAGTTTCCACAATTAATAATGAACAGTTCCATAACTGATCATCAACAGATTAGATTTTTAGAATACCTGCTGTTGTTACAGAATTGTCAACATGTTGATGAATTATGATAATGTGCAAAAGTCTATTTATTTTGTTTGCCAAATAGTCCAGACTAACTAATAATTGTCATTGGTAACCACAAATCCAACAACTATCTAACAGCATAATCTGGATTATTATGTCTGCCATGCCAGAGCAACCTTTAGTGACAGCATCTCAACTTCAACTTTATTGTCACGTCACAAGTTTACAGGTGTAAAAGAGTGCTTATAATTCTTTGTACAAGCTCCCAACGTTTAGCAATTTCAAGGAAAGAGTCATGAAGGTAGAAGGGGAATATAGAAATAAATAAGGGAAGCGAAGTTGGATAAGAACACAAAGTCTGTTATAAAATATCAAATATGTGTAAGATGCATGGTCAAAATAGAAATATATGAGGCAAAAAGGCTTCTCATGAAGTAGAGAATCATTTGGAGCAGATATAACAACAATTTATAAATCATACATTTGTAAATCAAATGTATGCATACGTGATACGTTATATTGCCGCCAGTGCAGCAGCAGTGTTATTTTATAGTCCTATATAAAGTGATAATGCCTGCGTCATCGGCACCTGTTGTCTCTACCAACCCTATGTAGAACCCCATTCCCTTTGGTTCCCATCTCTTTGACCTCTGTCGGCCATGTTGGATCGCATGTCACGTCGTTCTCGTTCCCTGCTGTCCCTGTCCCTGACCTCTCTGGCCCTGTCTCTGTCCATCCTGGCTATCTGCACGTCCTACTGGACGGAGGGGACGCACAAGGTGGTGAAGCCCCTCTGCCTGTCTCCTGTCAAGATGAAGAACTGTGGACAGAACAACAGTGAGCCTTACACCACAGGTATCGTCTTTTAGCTCTCCCAGCAGTGGCGTGCACAGATAGACACTAGGGGGTGCTAGAGCACCACCTGCCCTTGCCCTCTGGACAGCAATGTGCCCAAAACCCTGGCCATCATTTTTTTGTACAGTGGATCATGGTGACATTGATCAATTCTTGATTCAAAGCTTCTAATACATTATTAATTATTTATGCCCCAAAATTTATAAATCTCACACTATCAAGGCAACCGGACGGTTCCACGTGCTGCACAAGGTGCCCTATTTTCACTTGAGCACCTGCTCCTCTAAATGTCTGTGCACGCCACTGTCTCCCAGCATTATATATATATATATATATATATATATATATATATATATACTGTATATATATTTTCTATACTCTTAGGCCCTATTTATACATATATACAAGGGCGATGCCAGGTTGAAAGTGGTTAAAGGGGCATTTAAACAAAAATGCAGTTGATGTACTCTGCACATCTATAGGGAATGGCCTGGGATATCATCCACCCATGGGTGCAAGTCTGTCGCAAGGGGCCTGTGTTCAATGGACATTCTGATAATTTTGTGCTTTACACTTTGCATTAATTTCCCATTATTCCCATTTCATTAGGGATCACAATTTCTTTCCACTGGCCTTTTTTATGGCCAAGGTTTTTCATTGTTGTTGTAATTGACACGTTTTCCTTTTAATGGGCCAATCACACCAAGCATGATAATATAAGTATATAACTATAATAATGATAATTGTGACTGTGAGCATCCACACCGATTATTATGTGGTGCCACTGCTGAGCAGTTTTGTCCGGCACAAGGCACGTTGTATGGTCACTCTTTCACTCTCCTCATGTACTCTGCAGAGAATCCCACTCCCATTCCGTTCAACAACACGCTGTCTCCGCTCCGGAAGGAGGAACTGGCCAGCATCAGACAGAGACAGCTAGCTAACGCAGTCCACTATGTCTGGGAGACCGGAGAGGACAAGTACGCCTTCAGATACTTTCATACTGGCTTCTGGGAAAGCTGTGAGCAGCACAGCAGTGGTGAGATGTACACACAGTGATCTGCTCACCTCCTTGAATGCTCCATGTGTAAAAGGGTCTTCATCAGGTTCATGAACTGTGTTCAACTGTGTGCAGATTTGTATTTTAGGGACTTTACCTTTAAGCACCCGGCAGAATTCACTCGGAAGTGAATGCATTTATCCTTGAACAAATGTATTATACACACACACATGTGAATCTAATGGAGTAGCCCTGCCTGAAGCCCATTTAAGCCTGATATCTACCCTGGCCAAGGCTGGAATTCCTCTTTGGATGAGTGGTAGATGTTTGTTTGGTTTCCCACATGGCAGACACAGGTTTAAAAAAGGATTCCCGGGTGTTACATAATTGGCACCATGACCCGGGATGTGAATGGAGTACACCTTCAGTAGAAGTTCATAAGCATAATATCTACCTTGGTCAAGGGGAAGTTCCTTTGAGTGAATGATATATGTTTGGTTTCCCACACAGAAACCAAACATCCTTATTTAGTGTTTTAGGCATTGCTCTCAAAACAGGGAGACAAAAATCATTTATAGGCTTAATAAGAGTCATACCGCTCTGACAAATTTCCTGTTGAGATAATATGCATACAGCTTAATGAATAGCCATATGCACATATATTATCTTTATCTTTCTTTTTTTCTCTTTCTTTCATTGTTCGTTTCTTTTGTTGGTGTTTTTTCCTCTGTTTGTTTTCCCGTTTGTTTACTGTATTGCAGGTATTGCAGATGAAAAGTGTCGCAGCTTCATAGATCTAACCCCCGAAGAAACACAAGGTAAGTTGAAACCAAAGCTGTCTATGTATGAATGAACTACTGTAGCTGGACCTGTGCCATATCTTTGAATCAGGTGGATGGTTCCAAAGGCAGAATAGTATCATTGTACAGTCCACATTCTTCTTCTTTATTTGACTGTAAAGCCTGAGTTATACTGGCATTTGGGTTGCTTTCAGTGGCGTGCAGACACACAGAAGACTGCTCAGTTTTATGACTATAGTAATGACATAATTGACAAATAGGAAATTGGCTAAGTTCAATGTCGACAAGACTCTGATGAAACTGTTTTACAGTGCCTACATCGAGTCCGTCATTTCTTTCTCCATTATCTGTTGGTATGGTAATCTCTGCATCAGAGACAAAAATTCCCTAGGGAGAATTGTAAAAGTGGCCTCAAAAATCATTGGCTCACAAATGAACGGCCTAGACCAGATCTTTAAGAAACAGGTACTTAACAAAGCCCTGTGTATCCGATCTGATGCTGCTCACCCACTATACGGAGAGTACATCCTTCTCCCATCCGGCCTTCGCTTGCGAGCCCCCTGTGCCACAAAAAACAGGCACAAACATTCCTTTGTCCCGGTCTCTATTCACACACTGAATGCTGCTGTGCGTAGATCGAGGATATAACCTTATGATGAGCACTTTTACTTTTTACTGTATTATCTTGTGCCTATGTCTATGCACACGCACTTTTATGACCTATCGCATAGCACTTTAAACGCCTGCACTTTAATGGTTGTGTGCACCTTTTACTCTGGTATCCGCTATGTGAACTGTTTGTTGTCTGTACTGTTTTCATTGTTTAATGTACTGTCTATGCTGCAACCCAATTTGCCCTTCGGGGACACTAAATAAACTTGAACCTTGAACCTTGACAAATATATAATGTTGAGCATTGAAATAGTGTCACTTCAAGCTAGATCTATAAGATGTAACGGGGAAAAAAGTGTATATACCTCGGTTTCTTTAATTGAAATGAAGTGTGTGCGTGTGCGTGCGTGCGCGCGTCTGTCTGTCTGTGTGTCTCAGGGGTACTGTGGCTGTCATTGATTTGTGAGTTCACCTACATTGGTCTGCTGGGGATGGGGTTTCTGTTGAACTGCTTGGAGGTGCTGTGTGCTCAAAAGGAGATGTACGCCCTGAAGATCAACTCATTCGCAGCTATCTGCATTGTACTGTCAGGTGAGACCTGCTGCTGTATGCATTATATTCATTGCTCTGCTCTACCTCTTTACTTTTGTTTATCTCATTGCTTTTAGGGCTTCTATCCATTTGAACCGGTTTTGTGCCAGCGACCATAGGAGAAGATTTGACAAAGTTTTTGGATATAGACAAAAAATGTAATAAGTGGGCAAAGTGTAACAACTGTTCCTCATTTTTCTGGGGACCCCCTTGGAACAACCCCAAGGACCCCTGGGGGTCCTCAGGTGACACTTTGAAAGCCATTGTTAATTATTAAATTGCCTAAGACTACTGAAACCATATAGTGTTCAAGACATTTCTTATGCTTTCCATGGAACTGCATTTTCTTTGTATTGTATAAAAAATTACTATTAATTGATTGTGTTTCATCTCTCTCCAGGGCTGGTAGGGATGGTGGCCCACATGATGTTCAGTACAGTGTTTCAGATGACCATCATTGTGGGACCTAAAGACTGGAGGCCAGAGACTTGGGACTATGGATGGTCTTTTGCGTATGTTGGCTAAGCTTTGACCTTGACATTGAGCTCTTTGATCTGTAGCTTCCCCATCCCTTTTCCCTCTACAACAAATCTCTTCACAGGATATTACAGGCTTGCAACATGTTGTGAGGTTGCATCTCTACTATTGCCAGCAAAGAGATTTGAAGTTCACCTATTATGATAACATGCCCAGAATAGGGATCTTATAAGGGTTGTTATAGGGATCTTCTATGGTTAAACTAAAAGCCTCATATAATGTAGATATAGATAAAATCCTATCCTATATTAAAATTGGCTAATGGGAGGAGGGGTCGGCCTAGCAGACCACGGCCACACCACTCTGACATAACCATAAACAATCCCAATATTCACTTTGCTACTCAGTCTGGACAGTTTGACTACGTAATTGAGTATTTCAATTACATAGGCAAGTGACTCGAGATGTACCCCCTCTCTCCCAGTTTCCTGTCTCTCTCATTGACTATCAATAAAATGTTAGTATCAGGTGTTTTTGAGTGCTGCTACCAATGTTTTTGGTACAGTTACTATACTCCCCTCCTCCTCCACCCATGTCTCCTCTCTCCTCCTCCTCGTTAGTCTGGCCTGGGTGTCGTTCAGCTGCTCCATGGGGTCAGCGGTGCTCACGCTCAACTCCTACACCAAGACCGTCATTGAGCTCCGACGCAGACGGATGCTCCGGCTGGAGGAGGCCAGAGCCGCCGCCCTCGTCCCCTCCTATGACGAGGTGGTCCCGGGCAGCAGTCTGTACTCTGTCGGTGGACTGCTGCAGTGTCCAGACGGGATGGTCAACGTGTCTTGGGCGCCGGAGAGCAGCGTGTTCGGAGCGTGGGACATGCCGACGCTGATGTTGGTAGGGGGATGCGGGACCGAGGTTTGCGAAGACTGTGAGAGAGAGATGGATGATATGGAGGAGCCCATGGACAGGGCGGACTCACCCTGTTAGAGGACTCAACCTGTTAGAGGACTCACCCTGTTAGAGGATCTCTGATCAAAGGAGTGAAGGTTTCACATTTTTCAAAACTCTGCTGCTAGATTTGTAGACTCTACAAAGCAGTCAACAGCCAAGGCCCTACATACATAACAGACTGTCTGCTTGACACACACACACAAAAAGCGACCACAAAAGAGAATAGGAGAGGCAATGTTTTTAGGACGGATTTCTTATCATTCTAACCCTATAGTTTTACCTTTTATCCTTATTTTTATTCTATGTCCTTGATTTTATGCATATTCTGTGTTTTGCCTTGTGTCTGCTTTGTTAATTTATGACTTAATTGTGAAGCATTTGATTTCTGTCCCACATTAACATACGTGGATGACTGTATACTCAAGAAAGACACAGGAGCACAAAGTACCAACAAACTGGCCAGATGTATGGAGAACAGGGATGACTGGAAGTGACGATGGAGGGTTTGTCTGAGGACGACCTAGAGTCCTGCCTGTGAAGCACTTTGAACTGCAACTCTGTATGAAAGGTGCTATATATAAAGTGTATTATTACATTTATTATTATTATTACAATTCTGTTCATCCACTGGGGCTTTTCACAGAGTAAGACAATGACGTTATGCATGCAGCGTCACTGGGTAACTCCTGAAAGAATGGACTGATGCCAAATTTGCTTTGGCGGTACTTCTTGAAACAAACGGTGGTATTTGTGGGTACAAGCTTTTAACTAGCTACACTAATCAGAAGGACACCAATCCAAACTTCCAAAGAAAGACAGAAGGCTTGGTTTAATGCCTGCAGTACCGTTTAGCTCTGCTAGAGGCAGGACTCTAAGAATTACAGTGGCATCAAATTGTTTCCTGTCTTTCTCTGGTAATACCATGCCAAACAGACTGTCACCTAGAGAAAACCTATACAAAACTGTAGTGTATTATATACATCTTATCATATCATCATCATACTATTATTATCTCAATGTCTGTCTGTGTGTCAGAACCACTGTCATAGATCCTCACTGCCTGCACCAATCGCTCCCACTTTTCACACAGGCATTGACCATAATAATATGGAGGTCTTAATTTAAGAAAGTATAAGTTAATAACGAATTTATTAGTGAATTAAAATATTCCCATCCACTTACAAAAATGCGAAAGCTCACATCAAGTATTTTTCTCTCAGAAATAACATCAGTCGGCCTCATGGTGGCGCCATAACAGCCCACTTTACAATTCGCCTTATAACTCTTGAACCTAGTAAAATCAAAATGTTACTTTCCCTGGATTCCTTGGGTCAAGCCCATTTGTGTCAGGATAGATTTTCCACCATTTTGACTTGATATAGTTCATGGTTTTGGCCCATCATCTGACAGAATAGGTTGTGTATTTGCATACTGGGCCCTGGTTGGTGCCCCAAAACTTGGTGGGGAAAGTCCCTCTTTTATGTCTGGCTTCCAGGCCAGTTGGAAAAGGGCACACTGAGACGTGGGTAAGAGTATGTTAAATTGGACATTTTCATGGTAAAATGTTAGCTGGACAGGGTTCTTTCAGACGTAAGCCCCAACAGTTACTTCTCAGGAAACAGGGGGAGAGAGAGCCGTCCCGATGGTCCTCCGTGCACCTTGATGACATGGGACTTGAACCTGCCAACTGTCTAGCAGAGGCAACCGATCAAGCGCACCACACCATTGAGCCAAGGCACCTTTGTTTTCTGCAAGACATTACTTTATACGCCATATCTCCATCAAAAAAGTCCAATGGCAGTCCCTCAGTCAAATTTAGCGATCTTTTGTATGTTAGCCTTCAGTTAGTAAAGTTGAAAGAATCAAGTCTTGAACACAGAATGAGATTCATCAGATGCTTTTAGAGCTGTTCAAGAGTTGTTTTTTATGTGTTAGTGTAACACCCGGGAAACGAACACGGGTCCCCTGCACGGAAGGCCAACATCTTAACCACTAAGCCAAAGCAATTTCCTATGTCTCAGGGGAGATATGAGACTTTTGAGGTCATCAGGCTGAGGCTGTGAGCCACTGCTACAATGGCCTTCAGTTAAAATAGCCTTCAGTTAATACAGCTCTACATGTTCAAATCCCTGTTCTCCTATAGTTTAATGCTGGAGTGTTTCAACTTTACTTACTGAGGTCTAACACAAAAAATTACCAGGAGACTTTGTCTGAGTGTGTCTGACTGATGGGGCAATGGTCTAATGATCAGACTCAATGTACAGACATTCCATGTTCAAGTCCCGCATTGCTCCTACAGTATATAGCTCAATGCTGGAGTACTAACATTTCAAGGCTTGAATAAAAAATAAAAACTCAAAAGCACCAGGAGACATCTGCTGAATGCCCAAAGGTGCCTTGGCTCAATGGTGTGGTGCACTTGATCGGTTGCCTCTGCTACAGACAGTTGGCAGGTTCAAGTCCCATGTCATCAAGGTGCTGGAGGACCATCGGGAGACGGTGCTCTCTCCCCCTTTTTCCTGAGATGTAACGGTTGGGGCTTATGTCTGAAAGAACCCTGTCCAGCTAACCTTTTACCATGAAAATGTCCAATTTAACATACTCTTACCACCTCTCAGTGTGCCCTTTTCCAACTAGCCTGGAAGCCAGACATAAAAGAGGGACTTTCCAACCAAGTTTTGGGCACCAATCAGGGCCCAGTATGCAAATACACAGCCTATTCTGTCAGATGATGGGCCAAAACCATGAACTATAGTATGTCGTTTTTTCATAATTTTCTAATTTGTTTTTTAAATCGTTGCGAAAACCATGAACTATAGTTCATGGTTTTTGCGACGATTAAAAAAATTATGAAAATGATTAAACAAATATACTATAGCGTGTAGTTTTTTCATTGTCAAAAGTCAAGAAAAATGACATTGCCATTGTCGACGATTATAATCAGGGCCCAGTATGCAAATACACAGACTATTCTGTCAAATGATGGGCCAAAATGCATTGCTATTTTATTTTTAAACGTTTGACCTAATTCTTATCTGTAACATGTTAGGTGGACAGGGTTCTTTCAAACATAACCCCCAACTGTTACTTTTCAGGAAACAGGGGGAGAGAGCACCGTCTCCCGATGGTCCGTTCCAGCACCTTGATGACATGGGACTTGAACCTGCCAACTGTCTGTAGCAGAGGCAACCGATCAAGTGCACCACACCATTGAGACAAGGCACCTTAGGGCATTCAGCAGATGTCTCCTGGTGCTTTTGAGTTTTAAATTTTTATCCTAGCCTTGAAAAGTTCAAAGTACTCGAGCATTGTGCTATATAGGAGCAATGGGACTTGAACATGGAATGTCCATACAGAGAGACTGATCATTAGACCATTGCACCATCAGTCACACACACAGTGAACATCTCCTGGTAATTGTGTGTGTTAGCCCTCAGTTAGTAAAGTTGAAACACTCCAGCATTAAAGGTATATTCAGTGATTTCACTCAAAAAACCTTAGGTTTTGTTTTTGGCTGTGGGACCCAGCCTTTCGTCCAATCAGGATAGAGAGTCAAAAACGAAACCTAAGGTTTTTTGACCCTGTCCAGCTGTCCCCAGCTAACTGGGGACAGGGAGGAACTCCTTATATGGCCAGCACACTCTATAGTAGGGAGGATTATCACAACAAAACAAAAAAATAAGTGATATTTGAATTAAGTGAAATCACTGAATATACCTTTAAGCTATAGGAGAACAGGGATTTGAACATGTAGAGGTGTATTAACTGAAGGCTATTGTATAGCAGTGGATCACAGCCTCAGCCTGATGACCTCAAAAGTCTCATATCTCCTCTGAGCAATAGGCAGTTGCTTTGGCTTAGTGGTTAAGAGGTTGGACTTCAGTGCAGGGGACCTGTGTTTGATTCCTGGGTGTTACACTAACATACAAAACAACTCTTGAAGAGCACTCAAAGCATCTGATCAAAGTGATTCTATGTTCAACTCTCGATTCTTTCAACTTTGCTAACATACAAAAGATTGCTTCAACAGTACGAAGAGGCAGTTGTTACTGAGTGATGGTGTAGTAGGGGTTGATCAGCACAGAGAGTTCATGTTCAAATCGCACTCTTCCTGAAGTTTAATGCTATAGTTATTGAGCTTCATTTACTACTATTCTAGCAGTGGCTCACAGCCTCAGCCTGACAACCACAAAACTATAATTGTCGTAGTGGTTAAGATGTTGGCTTTCCACGTGGAAGACCAGGGTTTGATTCCCGGCTGTTACACTAACATGCAAAAGAAGACCTCAACAGCGCTAAGAAACAACTGATTAATTATGATTCTGTTATTTTTACTTTACTAACTGAAGGCTAACGAACAAAAGATCACTTCAAAATTACCAGGAGACTTTGGCTGAGAGACTCTGACTGATGGCCCAGTGGTCTAATGATCAGGCTTTCAGTACAGACATTCCATGTTCAAGTCCCTTTCCTCCTACAGCTCAATGCTGCAGCAATTTGAACTTTTCAAGGCTTGAATAAAAAATTAAAACTCAAAAGCACCAGGAGACATCTGCTGAATGCCCAAAGGTGCCTTGGCTCAATGTTGTGGTGCGCTTGATCGGTTGCCTCTGCTACAGACAGTTGGCAGGTTCAAGTCCCATGTCATCAAGGTGCTGGAGGACCATCGGGAGACGGTGCTCTCTCCCCCTGTTTCCTGAGATGTAACGGTTGGGGCTAATGTCTGAAAGAACCCTGTCCAGCTAACCTTTTACCATGGAAATGTCCAATTTAACATACTCTTACCACCTCTTAGTGTGCCCTTTTCCAACTGGCCTGGAAGCCAGCCTTACGTGGGTTTCTAACTGGGTCTTAGGTGGTATCCAAATGGGCCATTTTATTTCAGAACCATGTGTGCGCCACCTGTGTTTGCCTATATGGGTTTGAACTGGGATCTGATTGGGCCTTAAGTGGGTACCAGCTGGGCGAATTATATGTGACCCATGTAGGCCACAAGTCCGCCCTCATTGTCTTCCGTCCTGTTTCTGTTGTCACCTGCTGTCGATTGTTCATTCCTACGGATAGGATACAGTGCGCCACATTGGCGGTGTTTCCAGTTTTCTATAGTAGTTTCTTCAAGTGTTCAAACTTTATGACTGGATAGCACTCGATCTGTAGAGTCCTACATTACTATCTCCTATGATCAAGGGTTAGGGTACTGTAGCATGCCGTTTTTCATCATTTTTGAGGACGAAAATCACTCCGACACCATGGACTATAGCCCATGGTCTGGAAGTGATTTTGTCTTTTTTTCAAATAATCGTTTTTCATCGTTTTTGACCATGGATTATAGCCGGGTTAGGGTTAGGGTTAGGTTCCATGGGCTAATAAAGTGTAAATTCAGGGGTCCTTGACAAGAAAAGGTTTGGGAACCACTGTTGTAGAGGATCTATACTAGATGATAAGTTATGGACTTTGACAGTGTACAAATGGAACCGGTTTTCAGCAGGTCAAATGAGGTACAGAAAACCGTATGACTCCCAGGCTGATCTCACTGGGGGAAAACTGTATGAGTTTATTTGTTTAAGAACTAACAATCAATTGGAAAATATATTCTGGATGTGACACTTACAAGCTGAATTAGCGCAGTTGGTAGAGCATTAGACTGAAGATCTAAAGGTCCCTGGTTCCATCCAGGCTTTCGGCAGTTGAAATGAGGTACAGAAAATCCTATGACTCTTAGGCTGATCTCACTGTGTGAAAAACTTTATGAGTTTTTTTGTTTAAGAAGTAACAAGTAACAGTCAATGTAAAAAATAAATACTGGATGTGATACTTGCAAGCCGTAATAGCTCAGTTAGGAGAGCGTTAGACTGTAGATCTGAAGATTCCTGGTTCAAACTTCAGATTCGGCAGTTGAAATGAGGTACAGACAACCGTATGTCTCACTGGGGGATAAACTGTATGAGTTTATGTTTAAGAACTAACAATACATTGAAAAATACATTCTGGATGTGTCACTTACAAGCAAACAAACAAAAAAGAAGTGTGAATTGTCTGGAGCCAGTGGCTCAGTGTGTTAGAACGCTGCCACATGATCGGAAGATGGTGAGTTCAAACCCCACTCAACTCTTTACTTTCAAGACCAATTTCAGAAGAAGAAAACAAACAAAAAAGCAGTGTGAATTGTCTGGAACCAGTGGCTCAGTGTGTTAGAACGCTGCCACATGATCGGGAGATGGTGTGTTCAAACCCCACTCAACTCTTTACTTTCAAGACTGATTTCAGAAGAAGAAAACAAACAAAAAAGCTGTTTAGTAGTATCCAGCAGTTAGCTCAGTGTGATGCGAGGCTGTCCTTGGGAGCTACAGGTCCAGGGTTCAAATCCCACATTAGTCATAACTGTGACACTTTGCTTTGCACACTGATTGCCCAGCGGATAAGTCAAATGATATCCGTAGTATACCTAGTAGAAGTGTGCTGGTTCAAACCCGACATACTCCTAGTAGGAGGTGATGGTTCAAATCACTGACACCTAGAGTAGGTGTGGCCCAGCGGATAAATCAGTTAATATCCGTAGAATTCCTAGTAGGAAGGTGCTGGTTCAAATCACCAACACCTAGGCTGCGTCCGAATTCATTCCCTATGCCCCATATAGTGCACTACTTTGGCGTTCCGCCATTTTGTTGTAGTGTCCGAATGTGTAGTGAGCATTTTTGCACCCTAACATAGTGGACTGAAGTATCCCACAATGCACCGGGAATTGTAGGGAGCATCCGATGGTCACTACAAAAACACAGCGAAGCAAATCTGCCCCATAATGCATTGCTCAAGCTCGCTCTTGAGCGCACATGCACGCGTTTGCGCACGTGCGCTGCTTCTGCATGCATGCGCTCATTGCGCTCCAACTCAGAAGAGGCAGAAGTTGAACCAGCGAAAGAACTCAACACAAATGTACTTTTTAAACTTTCGTTTTCCCTTCCCTGGCGGATCTCGAAGCTACAGATCTCGAGACAAATGATCTGTGCATTTATTTGAAATTGTTTTATTTTATTTATAATAAATTACTCATTTGCAATAGTATTACTGATCCATTGTATCACCCAGGCCCAGCGCATGACGTTAGGAGAGGAATCAGTTGCTTGCTGTAGAATATATTTGTGAGATTCTTTATCACAAACGTAGGCTAAATGCATGCATGTGAGACACATTCATTGTGTCCGAACATATGTTTTATTAATATTCATTAATTCCTGCCATGAAAAAAATATGCTATCTAACATTATTTCATTGAATTGCGATAAATAGGCCTACATTAAAACTTCATTATGTAGGCAGTCATTTATTGGACTGCTGTTTCTGTTAACACCAAACGTCCGTATTATTATTGTGAGCAGAGCTTGTAGATCGGCTACTTTTGGTAATTCTTTACCAAAAGTAGGCCTACTCGATACAAGCTCACAACACGGACGTCGTCGCGTTGCTTATAGATCGACTAACCTAATGGGGATTTCATGCAAATAAAATGTACATGAACCCGCGGACCTACAGCGCCCTCTACCGATATTGACGTCAGAGTCGGTGCTCCCCATACAGGGAGTATTGTCCGAAATCATCACTATAGAGTCCACTAGAGTCTGGATCCCCGTATGGGGGGTAGGGAGTAGGGAACAACCCTAGCAATT
Organism: Protomyctophum parallelum; assembly: GCF_964188405.1. Lineage (NCBI taxonomy): Eukaryota > Metazoa > Chordata > Actinopteri > Myctophiformes > Myctophidae > Protomyctophum > Protomyctophum parallelum. The sequence goes on along the minus strand of NC_139698.1, from coordinate 25,852,785 downwards.
CGGATGCAGCCCTAGAGTAGGGGCAGACCAGGTTAGATAGGGGGAGAATAGTTCAAGGGTCAGATAAAGTGGGGCATGGTTGGGGAGAGTAGTTGAGTAGGTCAGGGCGTGTCTGAGTGGGGGGGTCAGGTAGGTGGAGAGTAGGTCAGGGGTCATATACGGAGAGAGTAGGGGTCAGGTAGGAGGGAGGTCAGGTAGGAAGAGGTAGGAGGAGAGTAGGTGGAGTTCAGTCAGGTCAGTGTAGGGGGGGTGGTCAGGAGGTGTCAGAGTGGTGGGGTCAGGCAGGGAGAGAGTAGGAAGGGGAGGGGCCAGGCAGGAGGAGTGTAGGAAGGGGAGGGGCCAGGCAGGGAGAGAGTAGGAAGGGGAGGGGCCAGGCAGGGGGAGAGTAGGAAGGGGAGAGGCCAAGCAGGGGGAGATGAATCAAATGATGAAAAACGGCGTGCTATACTATGCAGTACGGTATGGGCTATAGCCCATGGTCAAAAATGATGAAAAACAAGGTTAAAATTTTTTTTTTAAACGATGGGCTATAACCCATGTTTTTTTTCATTTTTTATTTTTCAAATCCTCAAAAATGATGAAAAACGGCGTGCTATAGTATGCCGTACAGTATGGGCTATAGCCCAAGGTTAAAAATGATGAAAAACAAGGTTAAAAAAGAAATCAAAAATTCAAAAAAGGATGGGCTATAACCCATGTCTTTTTTAGTTTTAATTTTTTTCAAATCCTCAAAAATGATGAAAAACGGCGTGCTATACTATGCCGTATGGTAGGGGCTATAGCCCATGGTCAAATATGATGAAAAACGAGGATAAATATTTTTTCAAAAATTAAAAAAACGATGGGCTATAACCAATGTTTTCTTTTTTTTTCTTTTTTTCTTTTTTTTCAAATCCTCAAAAATGATGAAAAACGGCGTGCTATAGTATGCCGTACGATATGTGCTATAGCCCATGGTCCAAAATGATGAAAAACGAGGATTAAAAAAAATATCAAAAATTCAAAAAACGATGGGCTATAACCCATCTTTTTTTTTTCTTCATTTTTTCTTTTTTTTCAAATCCTCAAAAATGATGAAAAACGGCGTACTATAGTATGCCGTACGGTAGGGAATATAGCCCATGGTCAACAATGATAAAAAACTAGGATAAAAAGAAAAATCAAAAATTTAAAAAACGATGGGCTATAACCCATGTTTTTTTCTTTTTTTCATTTTTTTCAAATCCTCAAAAATTATGAAAAACGGCGTGCTATAGTGTGCCTTACGGTATGGGCTATAGCCCATGGTCCAAAATGATGAAAAACGAGGTAAATTATTTTTTCCAAAATTTCAAAAAAACGATGGGCTATAACCCATCGTTTTTTTCATTTTTTCATTTTTTTCAAATCCTCAAAAATGTAGAAAAACGGCGTGCTATAGTATGCCGTACGATATGTGCTATAGCCCATGGTCCAAAATGATGAAAAACGAGGATTAAAAGAAATATCAAAAATTCAAAAAACGATGGGCTATAACCCATGTTTGTTTTTTTTTTCATTTTTTCATTTTTTTCAAATCCTCAAAAATGATGAAAAACGGCGTGCTATAGTATGCCGTACGATATGGGCTATAGCCCATGGTCCAAAATGATGAAAAACGAGGTAAATTCTTTTTTCCAAAATTTCAAAAAACGATGGGCTATAACCCATCGTTTTTTTCATTTTTTCACTTTTTTTCAAATCCTCAAAAAGGATGAAAAACGGCGTGCTATAGTATGCCATACGATATGGGCTATAGCCCATGGTCCAAAATGATGAAAAACGAGGATAAAAAAAAAAAATGATGACGTTCTCTCTACCGCAACATACTTAAAAGTATAGCGGTGTATGAGAATGGGTGTTGCGGAGGATGAGAAACATTAGCATTGTGCTATATATAGGAGCAATGGGACTTGAACATAGAATGTCCGTACAGAGAGACTGATCATTAGACCATTGCACCATCAGTCAGACACACAGTGAACATCTCCTGGTAATTGTGTGTGTTAGCCCTCAGTTAGTAAAGTTGAAACACTCCAGCATTAAGTTATAGGAGCACAGGGATTTGAACATTTAGAGGTGTATTAACTGAAGGCTCACAGCCTCAGCCTGATAACCTCAAAAGTCTCATATCTCCCCTGAGCCATAGGCAGTTGCTTTGGCTTAGTGGTTAAGATGTTGGCCTTCAGTGCAGGGGACCTGTGTTCGATTCCTGGGTGTTACACTCTGATGAACGTGAGTCTATGTTCAACTCTTGATTCTTTCAACTTTACTATCTGAAGGCTAACATACAAAAGATCGCTTCAACAGTACAAAGAGGCAGATGTTACTGAGTGATGTTGTAGTAGGGGCTATTCAGCACAGAGAGTTCATGTTCAAATCCCACTCTTCCTAAAGTTTAATGCTAGTTATTGAGCTTCATTTACTGCTATTCTAGCAGTGGCTCACAGCCTCAGCCTGACTACCTCAAAACTCTAATTGTCGTAGTGGTTAAGATGTTGGCTTTCCACGTGGGAGACCAGGGTTCGATTCCCGGCTGTTACACTATCATACAAAAGAAGACCTCAACAACAGCGCTAAGAAACATCTGATTAATATGATTCTGTGTTATTTAAACTTTACTGAAGGCTAACGCACAAAAGATCACTTCAAAATTACCAGGAGACTTTGCCTGAGAGTGTCTGACTGATGGTGCAGTGGTCTAATCATCAGGCTTTCAGTACAGACATTCCATGTTCAAGTCCTGTTCCTCCTACAGCTCAATGCTGCAGTAATTTGAACTTTTCAAGGCTTGAATAAAAAATAAAAACTCAAAAGCACCAGGAGACATCTGCTTATTGCCCAAAGGTGCCTTGGCTCAATGGTGTGGAGCGCTTGACCTGTTGACTCTGCTACAGACAGTTGGCAGGTTCAAGTCCCATGTCATGACATCAAGGTGCTGGAGGACTCTCTCCCCCTGTTTCCTGAGATGTAACGGTTGAGGCTTATGTCTGAAAGAACCCTGTCCAGCTAACCTTTTACCATGAACATGTCCAATTTAACATAAATGGTAAATGGTGCATTTATATAGCGCCTTTAATGCACAATCTCTGTAAAGCGCCAAGGCGCTTTACAGAGATTGTGCATTACATTCACCCATTCATACACCGATGGCAGCGGAAACCATGCAAGGCACCAACTAGCACATCGGGAGCAATTAGGGGTTCAGTGTCTTGCTCAAGGACACTTCGACAGTAACTCTGGGGGAGCCCGGGTTTGAACTGGCAACCTTACGGTTACCATCCAGGCACTCTACCCCTGAGCCACTGCCGCCCCACAAGGCACCTTGGGGCATTCAGCAGATGTCTCCTGGTGCTTTTGAGTTTTTATTTTCTATTCTAGCCTTGAAAAATTCAAATTACTGCAGCTTTGGTTGAGTATTAGTTTTGTTTGAGTTTTGAACCAGTAACCTTTGGATTACGAACCTCAGATTTATCTTTTGAGCCACACTGGCATGTAAGGTACAATCGGGAACTTATATTTAACCAGCCGTTTAGAATTTAGATGGGCAGTGAAAATGTTCTTCAGGAGACTTGAACCCTGAATGTTCTGTTTATAAAGCCCTGGTTTATCTCCGGTGCCACAGTGGCATGTGAGGTGCAATCGGGAACTTATATTTAACCAACCGTTTAGAATTTAGATGGACAGTGAAAATGTTCTTCAGGAGACTTGAACCCTGAATGTTCTGTTTATAAAGCCCTGGTTTATCTCCGGTGCCACAGTGGCATGTGAGGTGCAATCGGGAACTTATATTTAACCAACCGTTTAGAATTTAGATGGACAGTGAAAATGTTCTTCAGGAGACTTGAACCCTGAATGTTCTGTTTATAAACGTCTAAAACAAGTCTAAAAATAGACGTGTTTTAGACGTCTATTTTTAGACGTTTTTTAGACGTCAATTTTTAGACGTTTTTTATCCCATTTTTAGACACACGTCTAATAGCCGGCTATTGCTCAGTGGGATGGTCAAAAATGATGAAAAACGAGGATTAAAAAAAATAATAATAAATTAAAAAAAACGATGGGCTATAATCCATCGTTTTTTTTTTCATTTCTTTCAAATCCTCAAAAATGATGCTATAGTATCACGCCGTTTTTCATCCACGTACGCCGTACGGTATGGGCTATAGCCCATGTTCAAAAATGATGAAAAACAAGGTTAATTTTTTTTCCCGAAAATTCAAGAAACGATGGGCTATAACCCATGTTTTTTCTTTTTTTTCAAATCCTCAAAAATGATGAAAAACGGCGTGCTATACTATGCCGTACGGTATGGGCTATAGCCCATGGTCAAAAATGATGAAAAACGAGGTTATTTATTTATTTATTTTATCAAAAAATGATGGCCTATAACCCATGTCTTTTTTTGTATTAAATGTTTTCAAATCCTCAAAAATGATGAAAAACGGCGTGCTATACTATGCAGTACGGTAGGGGCTATAGCCCATGGTCAAAAATGTAGAAAAACAAGGATAACTTTTTTTTTTATTATTTCAAAAAACGATGGGCTATAACCCATGTTTTCTTTTTTTTCTTTTTTTCCAAATCCTCAAAAATGATGAAAAACGGCGTGCTATAGTATGCCTTACGGTATGGGCTATAGCCCATGGTCCAAAATGATGAAAAACGAGGTAAATTCTTTTTTCCAAAATTTAAAAAAACGATGGGCTATAACCCATCGTTTTTTTTATTTTTTTATTTTCTTCAAATCCTCAAAAATGATGAAAAACGGCGTGCTATAGTATGCCGTACGATATGTGCTATAGCCCATGGTCCAAAATGATGAAAAACGAGGATTAAAAGAAATATCAAAAATTCAAAAAACGATGGGCTATAACCCATCGTTTTTTTTTTCTTTCATTTTTTCATTTTTTTCAAATCCTCAAAAATGATGAAAAACGGCGTGCTATAGTATGCCGTACGATATGGGCTATAGCCCATGGTCAAAAATGATGAAAAACAAGGATATTTTCTTTTCTTCAAAAATAAAAAAAACGATGGGCTATAACCCATCGTTTTTTTTCATTTTTTCATTTTTTTTTCAAATCCTCAAAAATTATGAAAAACGGCGTGCTATAGTATGCCTTACAGTATGGGCTATAGCCCATGGTCCAAAATGATGAAAAACGAGGTTAATTTTTTTCCCGAAAATTCAAGAAACGATGGGCTATAACCCATGTTTTTTCTTTTTTTTCAAATCCTCAAAAATGATGAAAAACGGAGTGCTATACTATGCCGTACGGTATGGGCTATAGCCCATGGTCAAAAATGATGAAAAACGAGGTTATTTATTTATTTGTTTTATCAAAAAATGATGGCCTATAACCCATGTCTTTTTTTGTTTAAAATGTTTTCAAATCCTCAAAAATGATGAAAAACGGCGTGCTATACTATGCAGTACGGTAGGGGCTATAGCCCATGGTCAAAAATGTAGAAAAACAAGGATAATTTTTTTTTCAAAATTAAAAAAAACGATGGGCTATAACCCATGTTTTGGTTTTTTTGTTTTTTTCCAAATCCTCAAAAATGATGAAAAACGGCGTGCTATAGTATGCCGTACGGTATGGGCTATAGCCCAAGGTCAAAAATGATGAAAAACAAGGTTAAAAAAAAAATCTAAAAACTATGGGCTATAACCCATGTTTTTTTCATTTTTTATTTTTCAAATCCTCAAAAATGATGAAAAACGGCGTGCTATAGTATGCCGTACAGTATGGGCTATAGCCCAAGGTTAAAAATTATGAAAAACAAGGTTAAAAAAGAAATCAAAAATTCAAAAAAGGATGGGCTATAACCCATGTCTTTTTTAGTTTTAATTTTTTTCAAATCCTCAAAAATGATGAAAAACGGCGTGCTATACTATGCCGTATGGTAGGGGCTATAGCCCATGGTCAAAAATGATGAAAAACGAGGATAAATATTTTTTCAAAAATTCAAAAAACGATGGGCTATAACCAATGTTTTCTTTTTTTTTCTTTTTTTCTTTTTTTTCAAATCCTCAAAAATGATGAAAAACGGCGTGCTATAGTATGCCGTACGATATGTGCTATATAGCCCATGGTCCAAATGATGAAAAACGAGGATTAAAAAAAATATCAAAAATTCAAAAAACGATGGGCTATAACCCATCGTTTTTTTTATTTTTTTATTTTCTTCAAATCCTCAAAAATGATGAAAAACGGCGTGCTATAGTATGCCGTACGATATGTGCTATAGCCCATGGTCCAAAATGATGAAAAACGAGGATTAAAAGAAATATCAAAAATTCAAAAAACGATGGGCTATAACCCATCGTTTTTTTTTTCTTTCATTTTTTTCAAATCCTCAAAAATGATGAAAAACGGCGTGCTATAGTATGCCGTACGATATGGGCTATAGCCCATGGTCAAAAATGATGAAAAACAAGGATATTTTCTTTTCTTCAAAAATAAAAAAAACGATGGGCTATAACCCATCGTTTTTTTTCATTTTTTCATTTTTTTTTCAAATCCTCAAAAATTATGAAAAACGGCGTGCTATAGTATGCCTTACAGTATGGGCTATAGCCCATGGTCCAAAATGATGAAAAACTAGGTAAATTCTTTTTTCCAAAATTCAAGAAACGATGGGCTATAACCCATGTTTTTTCTTTTTTTTCAAATCCTCAAAAATGATGAAAAACGGAGTGCTATACTATGCCGTACGGTATGGGCTATAGCCCATGGTCAAAAATGATGAAAAACGAGGTTATTTATTTATTTGTTTTATCAAAAAATGATGGCCTATAACCCATGTCTTTTTTTGTTTAAAATGTTTTCAAATCCTCAAAAATGATGAAAAACGGCGTGCTATACTATGCAGTACGGTAGGGGCTATAGCCCATGGTCAAAAATGTAGAAAAACAAGGATAATTTTTTTTTCAAAATTAAAAAAAACGATGGGCTATAACCCATGTTTTGGTTTTTTTGTTTTTTTCCAAATCCTCAAAAATGATGAAAAACGGCGTGCTATAGTATGCCGTACGGTATGGGCTATAGCCCAAGGTCAAAAATGATGAAAAACAAGGTTAAAAAAAAAATCTAAAAACTATGGGCTATAACCCATGTTTTTTTCATTTTTTATTTTTCAAATCCTCAAAAATGATGAAAAACGGCGTGCTATAGTATGCCGTACAGTATGGGCTATAGCCCAAGGTTAAAAATTATGAAAAACAAGGTTAAAAAAGAAATCAAAAATTCAAAAAAGGATGGGCTATAACCCATGTCTTTTTTAGTTTTAATTTTTTTCAAATCCTCAAAAATGATGAAAAACGGCGTGCTATACTATGCCGTATGGTAGGGGCTATAGCCCATGGTCAAAAATGATGAAAAACGAGGATAAATATTTTTTCAAAAATTCAAAAAACGATGGGCTATAACCAATGTTTTCTTTTTTTTTCTTTTTTTCTTTTTTTTCAAATCCTCAAAAATGATGAAAAACGGCGTGCTATAGTATGCCGTACGATATGTGCTATATAGCCCATGGTCCAAATGATGAAAAACGAGGATTAAAAAAAATATCAAAAATTCAAAAAACGATGGGCTATAACCCATCGTTTTTTTTATTTTTTTATTTTCTTCAAATCCTCAAAAATGATGAAAAACGGCGTGCTATAGTATGCCGTACGATATGTGCTATAGCCCATGGTCCAAAATGATGAAAAACGAGGATTAAAAGAAATATCAAAAATTCAAAAAACGATGGGCTATAACCCATCGTTTTTTTTTTCTTTCATTTTTTTCAAATCCTCAAAAATGATGAAAAACGGCGTGCTATAGTATGCCGTACGATATGGGCTATAGCCCATGGTCAAAAATGATGAAAAACGAGGATATTTTCTTTTCTTCAAAAATTAAAAAAACGATGGGTTATAACCCATCGTTTTTTTTCATTTTTTCATTTTTTTTTCAAATCCTCAAAAATTATGAAAAACGGCGTGCTATAGTATGCCTTACAGTATGGGCTATAGCCCATGGTCCAAAATGATGAAAAACTAGGTAAATTCTTTTTTCCAAAATTTCAAAAAACGATGGGCTATAACCCATTGTTTTCTTTTCATTTTTTCTTTTTTTTTTCAAATCCTCAAAAATTATGAAAAACGGCGTGCTATAGTATGCCTTACAGTATGGGCTATAGCCCATGGTCCAAAATGATGAAAAACGAGGTAAATTCTTTTTTCCAAAATTTCAAAAAACGATGGGCTATAACCCATGTCTTTTTTTTTTTTTTTTTTTTTTCAAATCCTCAAAAATGATGAAAAACGGCGTGCTATAGTATGCCTTACAGTATGGGCTATAGCCCATGGTCCAAAATGATGAAAAACTAGGTAAATTCTTTTTTCCAAAATTTCAAAAAACGATGGGCTATAACCCATTGTTTTTTTTTCATTTTTTCATTTTTTTTTCAAATCCTCAAAAATTATGAAAAACGGCGTGCTATAGTATGCCTTACAGTATGGGCTATAGCCCATGGTCCAAAATGATGAAAAACGAGGTAAATTCTTTTTTCCAAAATTTCAAAAAACGATGGGCTATAACCCATGTCTTTTTTTTTTTTCAAATCCTCAAAAATGATGAAAAACGGCGTGCTATAGTATGCCGTACGATATGTGCCATACCCCATGGTCCAAAATGATGAAAAACGAGGATTAAAAGAAATATCAAAAATTAAAAAAACGATGGGCTATAACCCATCGTTTTTTTTTTTTTTCATTTTTTCATTTTTTTCAAATCCTCAAAAATGATGAAAAACGGCGTGCTATAGTATGCCGTACGATATGGGCTATAGCCCATGGTCCAAAATGATGAAAAACGAGGTAAATTCTTTTTTCCAAAATTTCAAAAAACGATGGGCTATAACCCATCGTTTTTTTCTTTTTTTCACTTTTTTTCAAATCCTCAAAAATGATGAAAAACGGCGTGCTATAGTATGCCATACGATATGGGCTATAGCCCATGGTCCAAAATGATGAAAAACGAGGATAAAAAAAATCAAAAATAAAAAAAAAGATGGGCTATAACTCATCGTTTTTTTCATTTTTTCATTTTTTTCAAATCCTCAAAAATGATGAAAAACGGCGTGCTATAGTATGCCGTACGATATGGGCTATAGCCCATGGTCCAAAATGATGACGTTCTCTCTACCGCAACATACTTAAAAGTATAGCGGTGTATGAGAATGGGTGTTGCGGAGGATGAGAAACATTAGCATTGTGCTATATATAGGAGCAATGGGACTTGAACATAGAATGTCCGTACAGAGAGACTGATCATTAGACCATTGCACCATCAGTCAGACACACAGTGAACATCTCCTGGTAATTGTGTGTGTTAGCCCTCAGTTAGTAAAGTTGAAACACTCCAGCATTAAGTTATAGGAGCACAGGGATTTGAACATTTAGAGGTGTATTAACTGAAGGCTCACAGCCTCAGCCTGATAACCTCAAAAGTCTCATATCTCCCCTGAGCCATAGGCAGTTGCTTTGGCTTAGTGGTTAAGATGTTGGCCTTCAGTGCAGGGGACCTGTGTTCGATTCCTGGGTGTTACACTCTGATGAACGTGAGTCTATGTTCAACTCTTGATTCTTTCAACTTTACTATCTGAAGGCTAACATACAAAAGATCGCTTCAACAGTACAAAGAGGCAGATGTTACTGAGTGATGTTGTAGTAGGGGCTATTCAGCACAGAGAGTTCATGTTCAAATCCCACTCTTCCTAAAGTTTAATGCTAGTTATTGAGCTTCATTTACTGCTATTCTAGCAGTGGCTCACAGCCTCAGCCTGACTACCTCAAAACTCTAATTGTCGTAGTGGTTAAGATGTTGGCTTTCCACGTGGGAGACCAGGGTTCGATTCCCGGCTGTTACACTATCATACAAAAGAAGACCTCAACAACAGCGCTAAGAAACATCTGATTAATATGATTCTGTGTTATTTAAACTTTACTGAAGGCTAACGCACAAAAGATCACTTCAAAATTACCAGGAGACTTTGCCTGAGAGTGTCTGACTGATGGTGCAGTGGTCTAATCATCAGGCTTTCAGCACAGACATTCCATGTTCAAGTCCTGTTCCTCCTACAGCTCAATGCTGCAGTAATTTGAACTTTTCAAGGCTTGAATAAAAAATAAAAACTCAAAAGCACCAGGAGACATCTGCTGATTGCCCAAAGGTGCCTTGGCTCAATGGTGTGGAGCGCTTGACCCGTTGACTCTGCTACAGACAGTTGGCAGGTTCAAGTCCCATGTCATGACATCAAGGTGCTGGAGGACTCTCTCCCCCTGTTTCCTGAGATGTAACGGTTGGGGCTTATGTCTGAAAGAACCCTGTCCAGCTAACCTTTTACCATGAACATGTCCAATTTAACATAAATGGTAAATGGTGCATTTATATAGCGCCTTTAATGCACAATCTCTGTAAAGCGCCAAGGCGCTTTACAGAGATTGTGCATTACATTCACCCATTCATACACCGATGGCAGCGGAAACCATGCAAGGCACCAACTAGCACATCGGGAGCAATTAGGGGTTCAGTGTCTTGCTCAAGGACACTTCGACAGTAACTCTGGGGGAGCCCGGGTTTGAACTGGCAACCTTACGGTTAACCATCCAGGCACTCTACCCCTGAGCCACTGCCGCCCCACAAGGCACCTTGGGGCATTCAGCAGATGTCTCCTGGTGCTTTTGAGTTTTTATTTTCTATTCTAGCCTTGAAAAATTCAAATTACTGCAGCTTTGGTTGAGTATTAGTTTTGTTTGAGTTTTGAACCAGTAACCTTTGGATTACGAACCTCAGATTTATCTTTTGAGCCACACTGGCATGTAAGGTACAATCCGGAACTTATATTTAACCAGCCGTTTAGAATTTAGATGGACAGTGAAAATGTTCTTCAGGAGACTTGAACCCTGAATGTTCTGTTTATAAAGCCCCGGTTTATCTCCGGTGCCACACTGGCATGTGAGGTGCAATCGGGAACTTATATTTAACCAACCGTTTAGAATTTAGATGGACAGTGAAAATGTTCTTCAGGAGACTTGAACCCTGAATGTTCTGTTTATAAACGTCTAAAACAAGTCTAAAAATAGACGTGTTTTAGACGTCTACCAAAAACGAGGTTAAAACAATATTCAAAAAACGATGGCCTATAACCCATGTTTTTTTGTTTTTTTTTAATCCTCAAAAATGATGAAATACGGCGTGCTATAGTATGCCGTACGGTATGGGCCATAGCCCATGGTCAGAAATGATAAAAAACGAGGTTAATTGTTTTTCAAAAAATTCTAAAAACGATGGGCTATAACCCATGTTTTTTTTTCTTTTTCATTTTTTTCAAATCCTCAAAAATGATGAAAAACGGCGTGCTATAGTATGCCTTACGGTATGGGCTATAGCCCATGGTCCGAAATGATGAAAAACGAGGTTAATTGTTTTTCAAAAAATTCAAAAAACGATGGGCTATAAACCATGTTTTTTTTTTTTTTTTTTTTTTCAAATCCTCAAAAATGATGAAAAACTGCGTGCTATAGTATGCCGTACGGTATGGGCTATAGCCCATGTTAAAAAATGATGAAAAACGAGGTAAAAAAAAAAAAAAAAAAACGATGGGCTATAACCCATGTTTTTTTTTTTTAAATCCTCAAAAATGATGAAAAACGGCGTGCTATAGTATGCCGTACGATATGGGCTATTAGACAAGTGTCTAAAAATGGGATAAAAAACGTCTAAAAATAGACGTCTGAAACACATCTAAAAATAGACGTGTTTTAGACGTCTATTTTTAGACGTTTTTTATCCCATTTTTAGACGCACGTCTAATAGCCGGCTATTTCTCAGTGGGATGGTCAAAAATGATGAAAAACGAGGATGAGTTTTTTTTTCAAAAATTCTAAAAACGATGGGCTATAACCCATGTTTTTTTTTTTTTTTATCCTCAAAAATGATGAAAAACGGCGTGCTATAGTATGCCGTACGTATGGTATGGGCTATAGCCCATGTTCAAAAATGATGAAAAACGAGGTTAAAAAAATATTCAAAAAACGATGGCCTATAACCCATGTTTTTTTTTTTTTTTTTTTTTTTTAATCCTCAAAAATGATGAAAAACGGCGTGCTATAGTATGCCGTACGGTATGGGCTATAGCCCATGTTCAAAAATGATGAAAAACGAGGTTAAAAAAATATTCAAGAAACGATGGGCTATAACCCATGTTTTTTCTTTTTTTTCAAATCCTCAAAAATGATGAAAAACGGCGTGCTATACTATGCCGTACGGTATGGGCTATAGCCCATGGTCAAAAATGATGAAAAACGAGGTTATTTATTTATTTATTTTATCAAAAAATGATGGCCTATAACCCATGTCTTTTTTTGTTTTAAATGTTTTCAAATCCTCAAAAATGATGAAAAACGGCGTGCTATACTATGCAGTACGGTAGGGGCTATAGCCCATGGTCAAAAATGTAGAAAAACAAGGATAACTTTTTTTTTTAAATTTCAAAAAACGATGGGCTATAACCCATGTTTTGTTTTTTTTGTTTTTTTCCAAATCCTCAAAAATGATGAAAAACGGCGTGCTATAGTATGCCGTACGGTATGGGCTATAGCCCAAGGTCAAAAATGATGAAAAACAAGGTTAATTTTTTTTTCAAAAAACGATGGGCTATAACCCATGTTTTTTTAATTTTTTATTTTTCAAATCCTCAAAAATGATGAAAAACGGCGTGCTATAGTATGCCGTACAGTATGGGCTATAGCCCAAGGTTAAAAATGATGAAAAACAAGGTTAAAAAAAAATATCAAAAATTCAAAAAAGGATGGGCTATAACCCATCTTTTTTTTTTCTTCATTTTTTCATTTTTTTCAAATCCTCAAAAATGATGAAAAACGGCGTACTATAGTATGCCGTACGGTAGGGAATATAGCCCATGGTCAACAATGATAAAAAACTAGGATAAAAAGAAAAATCAAAAATTTAAAAAACGATGGGCTATAACCCATGTTTTTTTCTTTTTTTCTTTTTTTTCAAATCCTCAAAAATGATGAAAAACGGCGTGCTATAGTATGCCGTACGATATGTGCTATAGCCCATGGTCCAAAATGATGAAAAACGAGGATTAAAAGAAATATCAAAAATTCAAAAAACGATGGTCAAAAATGATGAAAAACGAGGATATTTTCTTTTCTTCAAAAATAAAAAAAACGATGGGCTATAACCCATCGTTTTTTTTCATTTTTTCATTTTTTTTTCAAATCCTCAAAAATTATGAAAAACGGCGTGCTATAGTATGCCTTACAGTATGGGCTATAGCCCATGGTCCAAAATGATGAAAAACGAGGTAAATTCTTTTTTCCAAAATTTAAAAAAAACGATGGGCTATAACCCATCGTTTTTTTTATTTTTTTATTTTTTTCAAATCCTCAAAAATGATGAAAAACGGCGTGCTATAGTATGCCTTACGGTATGGGCTATAGCCCATGGTCCAAAATGATGAAAAACGAGGTTAATTTCTTTTCTCCAAAATTTCAAAAAACGATGGGCTATAACCCATGTTTTTTTTTTCTTTTTTTTTTCTTCAAATCCTCAAAAATGATGAAAAACGGCGTGCTATAGTATGCCGTACGATATGTGCTATAGCCAATGGTCCAAAATGATGAAAAACGAGGATTAAAAGAAATATCAAAAATTCAAAAAACGATGGGCTATAACCCATCGTTTTTTTTTTCTTTCATTTTTTCATTTTTTTCAAATCCTCAAAAATGATGAAAAACGGCGTGCTATAGTATGCCGTACGGTATGGGCTATAGCCCATGGTCAAAAATGATGAAAAACGAGGTTATTTATTTATTTATTTTATCAAAAAATGATGGCCTATAACCCATGTCTTTTTTTGTTTTAAATGTTTTCAAATCCTCAAAAATGATGAAAAACGGCGTGCTATACTATGCAGTACGGTAGGGGCTATAGCCCATGGTCAAAAATTTAGAAAAACAAGGATAACTTTTTTTTTTTTAATTTCAAAAAACGATGGGCTATAACCCATGTTTTGTTTTTTTTCTTTTTTTCCAAATCCTCAAAAATGATGAAAAACGGCGTGCTATAGTATGCCGTACGGTATGGGCTATAGCCCAAGGTCAAAAATGATGAAAAACAAGGTTAAATTTTTTTTCAAAAAACGATGGGCTATAACCCATGTTTTTTTTATTTTTAATTTTTCAAATCCTCAAAAATGATGAAATACGGCGTGCTATAGTATGCCGTACGGTATGGGCCATAGCCCATGGTCAGAAATGATAAAAAACGAGGTTAATTGTTTTTCAAAAAATTCTAAAAACGATGGGCTATAACCCATGTTTTTTTTTCTTTTTCATTTTTTTCAAATCCTCAAAAATGATGAAAAACGGCGTGCTATAGTATGCCTTACGGTATGGGCTATAGCCCATGGTCCGAAATGATGAAAAACGAGGTTAATTGTTTTTCAAAAAATTCAAAAAACGATGGGCTATAAACCATGGTTTTTTTTTTTTTTTTTTTTTTCAAATCCTCAAAAATGATGAAAAACTGCGTGCTATAGTATGCCGTACGGTATGGGCTATAGCCCATGTTAAAAAATGATGAAAAACGAGGTAAAAAAAAAAAGAAAAAAACGATGGGCTATAACCCATGTTTTTTTTTTTCAAATCCTCAAAAATGATGAAAAACGGCATGCTATAGTATGCCGTACGATATGGGCTATTAGACAAGTGTCTAAAAATGGGATAAAAAACGTCTAAAAATAGACGTCTGAAACACATCTAAAAATAGACGTGTTTTAGACGTCTATTTTTAGACGTTTTTTATCCCATTTTTAGACGCACGTCTAATAGCCGGCTATTTCTCAGTGGGATGGTCAAAAATGATGAAAAACGAGGATGAGTTTTTTTTTCAAAAATTCTAAAAACGATGGGCTATAACCCATGTTTTTTTTTTTTTTAATCCTCAAAAATGATGAAAAACGGCGTGCTATAGTATGCCGTATGGCAGGGTTCCCCAATAGGCGGCCCGCGGGCCATTTGCGGCCCACAGAGCGCCCCCTTGTGGCCCATGAAAGAATTTCCAAAAAAAAAAAAAAATCTTTTTTTAAGGGTCCTAGATATAAATGGCATTAAATGGGGGTCAGTAGCCTATGCATGTCAAACTGGGCATCCTTTTCAAATGGGGTCTTGCCCTGAAAATGAATTTTCAGGGCAAGACCTCGACCTCGCGCGTGCAGACTCGGCCCCCAGCCTGGTACGCTAGTCAAAATATGGCCCTTGAGGAAAATTAATTGGGGAACCCTGCCGTATGGTATGGGCTATAGCCCATGTTCAAAAATGATGAAAAACGAGGTTAAAAAAATATTCAAAAAACGATGGCCTATAACCCATGTTTTTTTTTTTTTTTTTTTTTTTTAATCCTCAAAAATGATGAAAAACGGCGTGCTATAGTATGCCGTACGGTATGGGCTATAGCCCATGTTCAAAAATGATGAAAAACGAGGTTAAAAAAATATTTAAAAAACGATGGCCTATAACCCATGTTTTTTTTTCTTTATTTTTTTTTAATCCTCAAAAATGATGAAAAACGGCGTGCTATAGTATGCTGTACGGTATGGGCTATAGCCCATGTTCAAAAATGATGAAAAACGAGGTAATTCTTTTTTTTCCAAAATTCAAAAAACGATGGGCTATAACCCATGTTTTTTTTTTTTTTTTTTTTTTTTTAATCCTCAAAAATGATGAAAAACTGCGTGCTATAGTATGCCGTACGGTATGGGCTATAGCCCATGTTAAAAAATGATGAAAAACGAGGTAAAAAAAAAAAAAAAAAAACGATGGGCTATAACCCATGTTTTTTTTTTTTAAATCCTCAAAAATGATGAAAAACGGCGTGCTATAGTATGCCGTACGATATGGGCTATTAGACAAGTGTCTAAAAATGGGATAAAAAACGTCTAAAAATAGACGTCTGAAACACATCTAAAAATAGACGTGTTTTAGACGTCTATTTTTAGACGTTTTTTATCCCATTTTTAGACGCACGTCTAATAGCCGGCTATTTCTCAGTGGGATGGTCAAAAATGATGAAAAACGAGGATGAGTTTTTTTTTCAAAAATTCTAAAAACGATGGGCTATAACCCATGTTTGTTTTTTTTTTAATCCTCAAAAATGATGAAAAACGGCGTGCTATAGTATGCCGTATGGCAGGGTTCCCCAATAGGCGGCCCGCGGGCCATTTGCGGCCCACAGAGCGCCCCCTTGTGGCCCATGAAAGAATTTCCAAAAAAAAAAAAAAATCTTTTTTTAAGGGTCCTAGATATAAATGGCATTAAATGGGGGTCAGTAGCCTATGCATGTCAAACTGGGCATCCTTTTCAAATGGGGTCTTGCCCTGAAAATGAATTTTCAGGGCAAGACCTCGACCTCGCGCGTGCAGACTCGGCCCCCAGCCTGGTACGCTAGTCAAAATATGGCCCTTGAGGAAAATTAATTGGGGAACCCTGCCGTATGGTATGGGCTATAGCCCATGTTCAAAAATGATGAAAAACGAGGTTAAAAAAATATTCAAAAAACGATGGCCTATAACCCATGTTTTTTTTTGTTTTTTTTTTTTTTAATCCTCAAAAATGATGAAAAACGGCGTGCTATAGTATGCCGTACGGTATGGGCTATAGCCCATGTTCAAAAATGATGAAAAACGAGGTTAAAAAAATATTTAAAAAACGATGGCCTATAACCCATGTTTTTTTTTCTTTATTTTTTTTTAATCCTCAAAAATGATGAAAAACGGCGTGCTATAGTATGCTGTACGGTATGGGCTATAGCCCATGTTCAAAAATGATGAAAAACGAGGTAATTCTTTTTTTTCCAAAATTCAAAAAACGATGGGCTATAACCCATGTTTTTTTTTTTTTTTTTTTTTTTTTAATCCTCAAAAATGATGAAAAACTGCGTGCTATAGTATGCCGTACGGTATGGGCTATAGCCCATGTTAAAAAATGATGAAAAACGAGGTAAAAAAAAAAAAAAAAAAACGATGGGCTATAACCCATGTTTTTTTTTTTTAAATCCTCAAAAATCATGAAAAACGGCGTGCTATAGTATGCCGTACGATATGGGCTATTAGACAAGTGTCTAAAAATGGGATAAAAAACGTCTAAAAATAGACGTCTGAAACACATCTAAAAATAGACGTGTTTTAGACGTCTATTTTTAGACGTTTTTTATCCCATTTTTAGACGCACGTCTAATAGCCGGCTATTTCTCAGTGGGATGGTCAAAAATGATGAAAAACGAGGATGAGTTTTTTTTTCAAAAATTCTAAAAACGATGGGCTATAACCCATGTTTTTTTTTTTTTTTATCCTCAAAAATGATGAAAAACGGCGTGCTATAGTATGCCGTACGTATGGTATGGGCTATAGCCCATGTTCAAAAATGATGAAAAACGAGGTTAAAAAAATATTCAAAAAACGATGGCCTATAACCCATGTTTTTTTTTTTTTTTTTTTTTTTTAATCCTCAAAAATGATGAAAAACGGCGTGCTATAGTATGCCGTACGGTATGGGCTATAGCCCATGTTCAAAAATGATGAAAAACGAGGTTAAAAAAATATTCAAGAAACGATGGGCTATAACCCATGTTTTTTCTTTTTTTTCAAATCCTCAAAAATGATGAAAAACGGCGTGCTATACTATGCCGTACGGTATGGGCTATAGCCCATGGTCAAAAATGATGAAAAACGAGGTTATTTATTTATTTATTTTATCAAAAAATGATGGCCTATAACCCATGTCTTTTTTTGTTTTAAATGTTTTCAAATCCTCAAAAATGATGAAAAACGGCGTGCTATACTATGCAGTACGGTAGGGGCTATAGCCCATGGTCAAAAATGTAGAAAAACAAGGATAACTTTTTTTTTTAAATTTCAAAAAACGATGGGCTATAACCCATGTTTTTTTAATTTTTTATTTTTCAAATCCTCAAAAATGATGAAAAACGGCGTGCTATAGTATGCCGTACAGTATGGGCTATAGCCCAAGGTTAAAAATGATGAAAAACAAGGTTAAAAAAAAATATCAAAAATTCAAAAAAGGATGGGCTATAACCCATCATTTTTTTTTCTTCATTTTTTCATTTTTTTCAAATCCTCAAAAATGATGAAAAACGGCGTACTATAGTATGCCGTACGGTAGGGAATATAGCCCATGGTCAACAATGATAAAAAACTAGGATAAAAAGAAAAATCAAAAATTTAAAAAACGATGGGCTATAACCCATGTTTTTTTCTTTTTTTCTTTTTTTTCAAATCCTCAAAAATGATGAAAAACGGCGTGCTATAGTATGCCGTACGATATGTGCTATAGCCCATGGTCCAAAATGATGAAAAACGAGGATTAAAAGAAATATCAAAAATTCAAAAAACGATGGTCAAAAATGATGAAAAACGAGGATATTTTCTTTTCTTCAAAAATAAAAAAAACGATGGGCTATAACCCATCGTTTTTTTTCATTTTTTCATTTTTTTTTCAAATCCTCAAAAATTATGAAAAACGGCGTGCTATAGTATGCCTTACAGTATGGGCTATAGCCCATGGTCCAAAATGATGAAAAACGAGGTAAATTCTTTTTTCCAAAATTTAAAAAAAACGATGGGCTATAACCCATCGTTTTTTTTATTTTTTTATTTTTTTCAAATCCTCAAAAATGATGAAAAACGGCGTGCTATAGTATGCCTTACGGTATGGGCTATAGCCCATGGTCCAAAATGATGAAAAACGAGGTTAATTTCTTTTCTCCAAAATTTCAAAAAACGATGGGCTATAACCCATGTTTTTTTTTTCTTTTTTTTTTCTTCAAATCCTCAAAAATGATGAAAAACGGCGTGCTATAGTATGCCGTACGATATGTGCTATAGCCAATGGTCCAAAATGATGAAAAACGAGGATTAAAAGAAATATCAAAAATTCAAAAAACGATGGGCTATAACCCATCGTTTTTTTTTTCTTTCATTTTTTCATTTTTTTCAAATCCTCAAAAATGATGAAAAACGGCGTGCTATAGTATGCCGTACGGTATGGGCTATAGCCCATGGTCCAAAATGATGAAAAACGAGGTAAATTCTTTTTTCCAAAATTTAAAAAAAACGATGGGCTATAACCCATCGTTTTTTTTATTTTTTTATTTTTTTCAAATCCTCAAAAATGATGAAAAACGGCGTGCTATAGTATGCCTTACGGTATGGGCTATAGCCCATGGTCCAAAATGATGAAAAACGAGGTTAATTTCTTTTCTCCAAAATTTCAAAAAACGATGGGCTATAACCCATGTTTTTTTTTTCTTTTTTTTTTCTTCAAATCCTCAAAAATTATGAAAAACGGCGTGCTATAGTATGCCTTACAGTATGGGCTATAGCCCATGGTCCAAAATGATGAAAAACGAGGTAAATTCTTTTTTCCAAAATTTAAAAAAAACGATGGGCTATAACCCATCGTTTTTTTTATTTTTTTATTTTTTTCAAATCCTCAAAAATGATGAAAAACGGCGTGCTATAGTATGCCTTACGGTATGGGCTATAGCCCATGGTCCAAAATGATGAAAAACGAGGTTAATTTCTTTTCTCCAAAATTTCAAAAAACGATGGGCTATAACCCATGTTTTTTTTTTGTTTTTTTTTTCTTCAAATCCTCAAAAATGATGAAAAACGGCGTGCTATAGTATGCCGTACGATATGTGCTATAGCCAATGGTCCAAAATGATGAAAAACGAGGATTAAAAGAAATATCAAAAATTCAAAAAACGATGGGCTATAACCCATCGTTTTTTTTTTCTTTCATTTTTTCATTTTTTTCAAATCCTCAAAAATGATGAAAAACGGCGTGCTATAGTATGCCGTACGGTATGGGCTATAGCCCATGGTCAAAAATGATGAAAAACGAGGTTATTTATTTATTTATTTTATCAAAAAATGATGGCCTATAACCCATGTCTTTTTTTGTTTTAAATGTTTTCAAATCCTCAAAAATGATGAAAAACGGCGTGCTATACTATGCAGTACGGTAGGGGCTATAGCCCATGGTCAAAAATTTAGAAAAACAAGGATAACTTTTTTTTTTTTAATTTCAAAAAACGATGGGCTATAACCCATGTTTTGTTTTTTTTCTTTTTTTCCAAATCCTCAAAAATGATGAAAAACGGCGTGCTATAGTATGCCGTACGGTATGGGCTATAGCCCAAGGTCAAAAATGATGAA
The DNA here is from genome assembly GCF_964188405.1 of Protomyctophum parallelum. Taxonomy (NCBI): domain Eukaryota; kingdom Metazoa; phylum Chordata; class Actinopteri; order Myctophiformes; family Myctophidae; genus Protomyctophum; species Protomyctophum parallelum. The sequence continues at coordinate 25,832,445 of NC_139698.1, read as the reverse complement.
AAACAAGGTTAAATTTTTTTTCAAAAAACGATGGGCTATAACCCATGTTTTTTTTATTTTTAATTTTTCAAATCCTCAAAAATGATGAAATACGGCGTGCTATAGTATGCCGTACGGTATGGGCCATAGCCCATGGTCAGAAATGATAAAAAACGAGGTTAATTGTTTTTCAAAAAATTCTAAAAACGATGGGCTATAACCCATGTTTTTTTTTCTTTTTCATTTTTTTCAAATCCTCAAAAATGATGAAAAACGGCGTGCTATAGTATGCCTTACGGTATGGGCTATAGCCCATGGTCCGAAATGATGAAAAACGAGGTTAATTGTTTTTCAAAAAATTCAAAAAACGATGGGCTATAAACCATGGTTTTTTTTTTTTTTTTTTTTTTCAAATCCTCAAAAATGATGAAAAACTGCGTGCTATAGTATGCCGTACGGTATGGGCTATAGCCCATGTTAAAAAATGATGAAAAACGAGGTAAAAAAAAAAAGAAAAAAACGATGGGCTATAACCCATGTTTTTTTTTTTCAAATCCTCAAAAATGATGAAAAACGGCATGCTATAGTATGCCGTACGATATGGGCTATTAGACAAGTGTCTAAAAATGGGATAAAAAACGTCTAAAAATAGACGTCTGAAACACATCTAAAAATAGACGTGTTTTAGACGTCTATTTTTAGACGTTTTTTATCCCATTTTTAGACGCACGTCTAATAGCCGGCTATTTCTCAGTGGGATGGTCAAAAATGATGAAAAACGAGGATGAGTTTTTTTTTCAAAAATTCTAAAAACGATGGGCTATAACCCATGTTTGTTTTTTTTTTAATCCTCAAAAATGATGAAAAACGGCGTGCTATAGTATGCCGTATGGCAGGGTTCCCCAATAGGCGGCCCGCGGGCCATTTGCGGCCCACAGAGCGCCCCCTTGTGGCCCATGAAAGAATTTCCAAAAAAAAAAAAAAATCTTTTTTTAAGGGTCCTAGATATAAATGGCATTAAATGGGGGTCAGTAGCCTATGCATGTCAAACTGGGCATCCTTTTCAAATGGGGTCTTGCCCTGAAAATGAATTTTCAGGGCAAGACCTCGACCTCGCGCGTGCAGACTCGGCCCCCAGCCTGGTACGCTAGTCAAAATATGGCCCTTGAGGAAAATTAATTGGGGAACCCTGCCGTATGGTATGGGCTATAGCCCATGTTCAAAAATGATGAAAAACGAGGTTAAAAAAATATTCAAAAAACGATGGCCTATAACCCATGTTTTTTTTTTTTTTTTTTTTTTTTAATCCTCAAAAATGATGAAAAACGGCGTGCTATAGTATGCCGTACGGTATGGGCTATAGCCCATGTTCAAAAATGATGAAAAACGAGGTTAAAAAAATATTTAAAAAACGATGGCCTATAACCCATGTTTTTTTTTCTTTATTTTTTTTTAATCCTCAAAAATGATGAAAAACGGCGTGCTATAGTATGCTGTACGGTATGGGCTATAGCCCATGTTCAAAAATGATGAAAAACGAGGTAATTCTTTTTTTTCCAAAATTCAAAAAACGATGGGCTATAACCCATGTTTTTTTTTTTTTTTTTTTTTTTTTAATCCTCAAAAATGATGAAAAACTGCGTGCTATAGTATGCCGTACGGTATGGGCTATAGCCCATGGTCCGAAATGATGAAAAACGAGGTTAATTGTTTTTCAAAAAATTCAAAAAACGATGGGCTATAAACCATGTTTTTTTTTTGTTTTTGTTTTTTTCAAATCCTCAAAAATGATGAAAAACTGCGTGCTATAGTATGCCGTACGGTATGGGCTATAGCCCATGTTAAAAAATGATGAAAAACGAGGTAAAAAAAAATAAAAAAAACGATGGGCTATAACCCATGTTTTTTTTTTCAAATCCTCAAAAATGATGAAAAACGGCGTGCTATAGTATGCCGTACGATATGGGCTATTAGACAAGTGTCTAAAAATGGGATAAAAAACGTCTAAAAATAGACGTCTGAAACACATCTAAAAATAGACGTGTTTTAGACGTCTATTTTTAGACGTTTTTTATCCCATTTTTAGACGCACGTCTAATAGCCGGCTATTTCTCAGTGGGATGGTCAAAAATGATGAAAAACGAGGATGAGTTTTTTTTTCAAAAATTCAAAAAACGATGGGCTATAACCCATGTTTTTTTTTTTGTTTTTTTTTAATCCTCAAAAATGATGAAAAACGGCGTGCTATAGTATGCCGTATGGTATGGGCTATAGCCCATGTTCAAAAATGATGAAAAACGAGGTTAAAAAAATATTTAAAAAACGATGGCCTATAACCCATGTTTTTTTTTTTTTTTTTTTTTTTTTAATCCTCAAAAATGATGAAAAACGGCGTGCTATAGTATGCCGTACGGTATGGGCTATAGCCCATGTTCAAAAATGATGAAAAACGAGGTTAAAAAAATATTCAAAAAACGATGGCCTATAACCCATGTTTTTTTTTTTTTTTTTTTTCTTTTTTATCCTCAAAAATGATGAAAAACGGCGTGCTATAGTATGCCGTACGGTATGGGCTATAGCCCATGTTCAAAAATGATGAAAAACGAGGTTAAAAAAAAATCAAAAAACGATGGGCTAAAACCCATCGTTTTTTTTTTTTTTTCTTTTTTTTTAATCCTCAAAAATGATGAAAAACGGCGTGCCGTATGATATGGGCTATTTGACGAGCGTTTAAAAATGGGATAAAAAACGTCTAAAAATAGACGTCTAAAAATAGACGACTATTTTTTGACGTTTTTCAACGTCTATTTTTAGACGTTTTTTATCCCATTTTTAGACGCACGTCTAATAGCCGGCTATTGCTCAGTGGGATGGTCAAAAATGATGAAAAACGAGGATTAAAAAAAAGTCCAAAAATCAAAAAACGATGGGCTATAACCCATCGTTTTTTTTTTTTTTTAATCCTCAAAAACGATGAAAAACAGCGTGCTATAGTATGCCGTACGGTATGGGCTATAGCACATGGTCAAAAATGATGAAAAACCAGGATTTAAAAAAATTCAAAAATTCAAAAAACGCCCTCATCAAGTCACCTTTCGCGCAATGTGGCCCTTTCCCCAAAATGAGTTTGACACCCCTGCTATAGACCCTCTACAACAGTGGTTCCTAAACCTTTTCTTGTCAAGGACCCCTGAATTTACACTTTATTAGCCCGTGGAACCTAACCCTAAACCGTCTATAATCCATGGTCAAAAACGATGAAAAACGAGGATTTGAAAAAAGAAAAAGAATCACTTCCAGACCATGGTGTCGGAGTGATTTTCGTCCTCAAAAATGATGAAAAACAGCATGCTACAGTGCCCTAACCCTAACCCTTGATCGTAGGAGATAGTAATGTAGGACTCTACAGATCGAGTGCTATCCAGTCATAAAGTTTGAACACTTGAAGAAACTACTACAGAAAACTGGAAACACCGCCAATGTGGCGCACTGCATCCTATCCGTAGGAATGAACAATCGACAGCAGGTGACAACAGAAACAGGACGGAAGACAATGAGGGCGGACACAAGTGTGGCCTACATGGGTCACATATAATTCGCCCAGCTGGTACCCACTTAAGGCCCAATCAGATCCCAGTTCAAACCCATATAGGCAAACACAGGTGGCGCACACACATGGTTCTGAAATAAAATGGCCCATTTGGATACCACCTAAGATCCAGTTAGAAACCCACGTAAGCCCATATGGGCTAACACGGGTGGGCCCTTTGTGAAAACTGGGTGCACGGCCCACTTGGAACCCATGCCCATAGCCCATGTCAAAACCCAATTGGGCCCAGATGGACATGTTAGCTGGGTAATGCTGGAGTGTTTCAACTTTACTGACTGAGGGCTAACACACACAATTACCAGGAGATGTTCACTGTGTGTCTGACTGATCTGACTGATCTGACTGATCTACAATCTCACAACGCATCGCGACGCGTTGTGAACTTGTAGATCAGCTACAAGCTCACAACGCGGACCATCGGGAGACGGTGCTCTCTCCCCCTGTTTCCTGAAAAGTAACAGTTGGGGGTTATGTTTGAAAGAACCCTGTCCACCTAACAATTTACAGATAAGAATTAGGTCAAACGTTTAAAAATAAAATAGCAATGCATTTTGGCCCATTCATCTGACGGAATAGTCTGTGTATTCGCATACTGGGCCCCGATTATAATCGTCGACAATGGCAATGTCATTTTTCTTGACTTTTGACAATGAAAAAACTACACACTATACTACTATAGTATATTTGTTTAATCATTTTCATCATTTTTTTAATCGTCGCAAAAAAAGTTTTCGCAACGATTTAAAAAACAAATATAAAAATTATGAAAAAACGACACACTATAGTTCATGGTTTTGGCCCATCATCTGACAGAATAGGCTGTGTATTTGCATACTGGGCCCTGATTGGTGGCCCAAAACTTGGTTGTAAAGTCCCTCTTTTATGTCTGGCTTCCAGGCCAGTTGGAAAAGGGCAAACTGAGAGGTGGTAAGAGTATGGTAAGAGTATGTTAAATTGGACATTTTCATGGTAAAAGATAAGCTGGACAGGGTTCTTTCAGACGTAAGCCCCAACAGTTACTTCTCAGGAAACAGGGGGAGAGAGAGCCCTCCCGATGGTCCTCCGTGCACCTTGATGACACCTTGAGGACTTGAACCTGCCAACTGTCTGTAGCAGAGGCAACCGATCAAGTGCACCACACCATTGAGCCAAGGCACCTTTGGGCATTCACCAGTCTCCTGGTGCTTTTAAGTTTCTATTTATTATTCAAGGCTTGAAAAGTTCACATTACTGCAGCATTGAGCTGTAGGATGAATGGGACTTGAACATGGAATGTCTGTAATGCAAGCCTGACCATTAGACCACTGCACCATCCAGCAGACACTCAGCCACAGTCTCCTGGTAATTTTGAAGTGATCTTTTGTTTGTTAGCCTTCAGTTAGTAAAGTTAAAATAACACAGAATTATATCAGAAGTTTCTTAGCACTGTTGAGGTCTTCTTTTGTATGTGAGTGTAACAGCAGGGAATCGAACACTGGTCTTCCACGTGGAAAGCCAACATCTTAACCACTAAGACAAGTCAAAGGCAATTGCATGTGACTCAGGGGAGATATTAGAGTTTTGAGGTCGTCAGGCTGAGGCTAGAATAGCCTTCAATTAATAATGCTGAATAACTCTAGCATTAAACTTTAGGGAGACTGGGATTTGAACATGAACTCTCTGTGCTGAGAGTCTGTCTGATCATCAGATCAAGCGATCTTTTGTATGTTAGCCTTCAGTTAGTAAAGTTGAAAGAATCAAGTCTTGAACACAATGACATTCATCAGATGCTTTTAGAGCTGTTCAAGACTTTTGAGGTCATCAGGCTGAGGCTGTGAGCCACTGCTACAATAGCCGTCAGTTAAAATAGCCTTCAGTTAATACAGCTCTACATGTTCAAATCCCTGTTCTCCTATAGTTTAATGATGGAGTTTCAACTTTACTAACTGAAGGCTAACACACACAATTACTAGGAGACTTTGACTGAGTGTCATGTCTGACTGATCAGAGCAGCGGTCTAATGATCAGACTCTCTGTACAGACATTGCATGTTCTAGTCTCGCATTGCTCCTACAGTATATAGCTCAATGCTGGAGTACTTTGAACTTTACAAGGCTCGAATAAAAACTCAAAAGCACCAGGCTTGATCGGTTGCCTCTGCTACAGACAGTTGGCAGGTTCAAGTACCATGTCATCAAGGTGCACGGAGGACCATCGGGAGGGCTCTCTCTCCCCCTGTTTCCTGAGAAGTAACGGTATCATATCATACTATAATTAACTCAATGTCTGTCTGAATGAATTTCTGTGTGTCGTAGCTCCCCACTGCCTGCACCTGCAGGGCCATGTGTATAGTTTACTGTCCTGGCTAGGTGAGGTTGTGTTCGAGGCGCGTTTTAGCGGGCGGAGGTGTGTATGCACGGCCTTGCGGGAATCGGGAGCTGATATCAGCCTTAGTTGTATATGTCTGATTATTGTTTTTAGACTGTTATTGCTTAATGTATTTATTGGGAGAGCAGCATTATTAGTAAAGGCAGGGTTAAGCTTGGCTGACCAGTCACTACTGACCATGCCAACAGACCTAACCTGGAAAACAAGAGGTGACCGTGCTTTTGCGGTTGTGGCCCCAGAGTTATGGAACAACCTTCCCCCCCACATTAGAACTGCCCAATCCATAGAGACTTTTAAATCCCTTCTCAAAACCCACCTTTTCTCTCTCGCCTTTAATGTTGTCTGACCTAGATAGTTACTTATTTGTTCTTGATTCTAATGATTATGTATTCTTCTGCTATTCTAGTACTTTCTCGATGTAATTCTTTTATCATGCTCTTATACTATGTTTTTGTAATACTCTGTCATTATACTCTGTCTACTGTGAAGCACATTGGTCAATTTCGGTTGTGTAAATGTGCTATATAAATAAAGGTTGATTGATTGATTGATTGATTGATTGATTGATTGACATGTCCTCAAAAGTTGAGGAGGGAAAATTACCATATATGGTGCCAATATTGAGGTGATAGGAAAAAAGATTACCATGTATGGCGCCGACATTGGCGCTGTGACTGGCCGTTGTGATTGGCTAGGTGTGCCATTCTGCACTGTGATTGGCTGAGCATCGCATAACGGGTGTGCCACAGGGGTCACCCGTTATATATAAGTGGCAAATAGTCCATGCTCAGAATTTGAGGACGGAATTAGTGTCGAAATGTGCATTTTTTCCCCTGTGTCCATCTCTGAGGATTTTTGTGTTAAGACAAACATTGTCATTGAATGCCTTTGACAACGAGTGACCAGTTTTGAGTGTTTGTGAATTGAATGCCATCGAATGCCATCGACAATGAATGGCCAGCTTAAACACAAACATTGAAGACGAAGGTGAGGACGCAAATTGTGATTGGCTGGAATGAGATCATGTATGATGATGTATGATGATGTGCCCCTCACTTCACACGGGTGTGATTTTTTATGTATCTATCTTCTCCTATCTCCTTCACCTGTGTGAAATGTTCCGCATTCAGCAAAAGAAAGAAAAAGAATATCGTCATATCCTCAAACGGGTATGGACTATAGTTTATAGGATTTATATATGTTTATTGTCAAATTAAGTGTGATCTTTCTCTGCTGGTTTCATGTCAGTCATTGCTATAGTTTAGCGTCTGATGCTTTAACCCCAGCTAGCACCCCTATTCTGAGTATAGCTGTAACTCAAGTTTGTTTCACTAAGACTAAAGTGGTTAAGCACAGGGTCTTAACTATGGTAGTCAGATCAGTCTCAAACTGAATGAATCCCTGGGTACAAGCGTTAGAGGAAGGTATGGTACAGTATGTCGGACTATTGGTACGTCGGACTAATGTATTAGTCCCCCCTGAATCCCCACAGGGTGATTCACAAAATCACACGCTCTGGTCATCATGCACACCTTTTAGTCTTTACAGCGTTGGGAGTTTGATGCAGATCCTGTTGTACTGTACAGTATATGACACAGACATGAGTCTGATAAGCCTGACATACATGTCACATGCAGGACACACGGAATCTCCCCAGACACATGGGGTTAGGAAGATTACACAGATTTTGAAACGTCTGCTCTCTCATGTCAAACAGAAGATTATGGGAGTAATCCCAAGTTGGAAGGACAAACAGACCAATGGAACCAGGAGAGATGGAAAGCGGATGGAGCGGTGGGAGATCAGCGATGTGGACGGACGGTCACAGAATGAGTTTGGAAGGATATAGCAGCACATGCCACCATGCCCTGAAGATGGTCCGAGTGACGAAACGTTTTGTAAGTGAAGACAGTGTGCGGCCAGGACCCTTTTTCTTCTCCGGCACACACACACACACACACATTTTTAATGAATGTATCACTATAAATAATTTTGACTTTTTTTTAAATATACTACAGCCTACACTATTTTCAAATGAGGGATGAAACATTTAGTAACACAACCTATAGGCATTTAAAATTATATGCAATTTCTACCGGGCTAAGGCTTTGAAAAGCCCTAATTCCTTCAAATGTACAGTATATGCAGTTGTTGGAGCGTCTAGGGCAGGCCATCATGCCAAATAATCCTGGGTTTTCTGTTTGGTGACAAATACAGTGAGAAAACATGGGTTGTCAGTCACACGCACCATCGTCAAGAGGATTTGTATCACTCTTCACAACAGTATGCCAGTAGCCCTATACAATACATTGGGTCAAAGGGGAATGTATTGTTGTCCTGTCCAGGGGATATGGGAAATTAAGACCAACACACACATTTGTGACAACCTTTAATTAAGCCTTTTCTCATTTTTATACAGTGTTTGTAGTAGATTACTGCACTTTGGTTAAAAATAGTAAGACAATTTCAAGAGGACTGTCCACATAATCTACCAAGCAAATGTATTCTGTCTATCTTTGAGTCTGTAACAGAATGCATTACTGTAGGCTACATTCTACAAAAGCTGCTCATTTGTAAATAATTGTTGAGGGGCACCAGCCCCTCCAACCACGTCTGACTTTCGGAATTATGTCATGTGGAAGCCACAAGTCTATGGACTTTGACGTTTGTTTAGAGCACTTTAAACAAACATTACCAGGCGACCCTCCCTTCACAGTTCACACGAGTGTGACTTTTAATTACAATTACAATTTAAAATTTAAAATGTATTGCAATGACATAAAATAAGCACATACTGTACGCTACTAGAAAACCACGCTTCAGTAACGTACGTACATCAAATAAAACGATGTAGTCATACTGTTAACCTCTGCTTTCTCAAATGGTTTGATAAGGACTGCAATGGAAGTATTTACAGAGAGGGCTAGGGGGAGAGGGGTAGTGAAAAAGGGATTGCGAGAGTACAAAAACAACATTGAAGAGGGTATGTAAGAAGTGGAGGTGAATTTATTGTTTGACTTGTGGTTCATAGGTTATGAGACGCATGGCGCCTTCATTGTCAATCACCCCTGTTATGAACTCTCCTTCTGCCAGTCGCTCTGGGGGGGAGAGACACACAGACACAGACACACACACACACACACACACACACACACACACACACACACACACACACACACACACACACACACACACACACACACACAAATTAATTGATTAATGTTTGATTGATTGAATAAAAAACGTGCAGTGGTTTTAGATTTATCTCATATGTTTTTATGGTAGCAACAAATCCATTTGTAAAATAAATATAATTATGTTTTTTATAATCGACTAGGGACGTGCTGACCATCCGAAAATCTGGGAGAACTCCCGAACGGCCGTCCGTTTTAGGAAAAAACTAACAAAAAAACAAAACAAAACTAACTACAAAAAGTGCCCCTCGGGGCACAGGTCTCCACCAGGCCAGGTCAGGTTGTGGCCTCCTGGTGGCGCTGATGGCAATTGGATGATTTGAGACATTTTGTTCCATAAAAGTGTTTTGCAAATATCCACCTGTTGGTGGCGCTATAACAGACCAATGTGAAAAGGGTGGGATATATTCCTCAGCCTAGTAGGAAAGTCTGTGAAAGATTTCACGTAAATTGCACGCTGCGTTCATGATTTGCTGCTTTTTGTTTCAAAAGGGCCAATCCTGCAAACTTTGAAAGCCAATTAGGATGGAATATGAAATATCGGACAGATCCATCTTGAACACATGACTATAGCGATAGTGTGTAACGATTTGCGGGATTTGTGGACAGAATCTGGAGGAGTAATATAATTTTTTTTTTTTTCAAAAGTCAGCCTCCTGGTGGCGCTATAACAGGCCGCTCTGGAAATCTTGGGCAGAGATTCATCGTTGGCATCCACAAATTTGGCATCGACTGGGTTAGCGGTGCCGGAGATTAGCTGTTCACAGACGGACCCACGGACGGACGGACTGCAACACATACTCTCTCCCCATGCCTTCGGCCTGGTGGAGACAATTAAGATTTTATGGTAGGCCTATAATTCTGCCACGCGCCTTTCCCAGGCTGAATTAGAAGCAAAATCACTGTCACCATTCAGTGGTTAGTATTTGGGTCCACTACGCCGGAGGGCAAATATATTTTCGGCGTGCAGCCGAAGGGCCTGGCTTCAGTGCCGGCCTTATTGAAAATGTTGCCCCAGGCATAATATTTCCAGATGCCCCCCCTCCCGTGACCAATGTAGAGTAATTTATATCACAAAGGCTATAATACACATGACTGATTTATTATTGTTTCACACTGGACGATTAGCTCCCTCCTGTGGCCATAAAAATGACCACAGGAGCAGCCTGCTCAGCGCTCCGTGCCTGCTTGAAAAAAAGCGAATGTTTCTGCGATTGGGCTGACGGCTCTGCTGCCCCTCACGCTCCTGTTGCCCCAGGCATTTGCCTGATCTGCCTGATCTGAAGGCCGGCTCTGCCTGGCTTTAATGTACTAGCGGTCCCAAAAAACTGGCTGAAGTTGCTGCATGACTGTCATGATTTAGGGCTACCATTGTTCAAGTGGTTATTCTGTTTAAAACGTTTTCTATCAAGTTAATTTACCATGTGTCAATGTACTTATAAGGAGGGGAGGCCGTAGGAATTTAAACTATGTTACTTACCAGTGTCCTTCTTGTTGAAGTAAGACCACAGCTTATCGGCTCTCTTTTCTGGATTGTTCTCATCTGCGGGTAACTTGCACTGCTCTTCCTTAGGAATCAGCTTAAATATGGCCTGCATCGGATATACACTTATAAATAAATCAGGTATTCAAAACAGATTACATAACAAAAGTAACACACACACACACACACACACACACACACACACACACACACACACACACACACACACACACACACACACACACACACACACACACACACACACACACACACACACACACACACACACACACACACACACACACACACACACAGATTTTGTATCATCATTTCATGTTGGAAAACAAAAACATATTAGATAAAATGTGCAATGATAGCTCGTTTACTCAGATAATTTAACTAATGTATGACCGCTGACTAGTTTCTTAAGCTCTTAAGTTATATTATTACTATTATTATTATGACAATTATTATTATTTTACTTTTCATTGACAATCTGTTACTGTTTATGAGCAAACAATATGTACACAGAAATGCAATAATGTCCTATGGCTATATTTACGTGTTTAGTTTAGAGCATGCCACTACAGAGGGAGACAATGTCACAGTAGCCTTGGCTGTTACCTAAGTGGTCCTTGACCTCTCCTTGATCATTGAGGCTGAGCCCTTAAATCCTTGTGTATGTTCCAGTAACCCTAGCCCCATATGTGACCTCAGTCCCTACGCTCATTCTGTAGCTCCGAGATGAGGTCCCACCGAGTTCGCGTTCCACTGCGTTTCAGAACCGGCACATGGTTTCCACTAGGAACGTTGCTTACCCTTTTCTGCACATCGTATCCAAAAAGTGTCCGATAATTAACTAAACTAATTTTACTTTAGTTACGGACAAGAAAATCCAAGTTACCTTTACTTTTTGGATATGATGTGCAGAAAAGGTTAAGCAACGTTCCTAGTGGAAACCATGCGCCGATTCTGAAACGCAGTGAACGATCGGTGGGACCTCATCTTGGAGCTACAGAATGAGTGTAGGGACTGAGGTCACATATGGGGCTACTGTAACCCACCCAATTTCTCCAATGAATTATGTATAAATACTACATCTAATGCAAAGTTATTGGCCATTTACCAATGCTTGTTTATCTCGCCTGTCCAAAGTTGTCTACAGAATCACTGCAATTAACTGCTGCTACCTTTACTCGAGTACTGAACTTATAAGGACACTTTTGGAGTATTATTATTATAAAAACTCGCGAGTGACAATTCAGAATTCCAGTGATTCAGGCTGGAACCCAAGCTAACTTTTGACTACTCTTGGGACCCAAACTAAATAAACAAATATATTATGACTTAACCACTTACTGTAAACTCTATTTCAAATCGAGTTCAAATAGCTGATCTACAATATCAAAACACATCGCACGTTGTGAGCTTGTAGCCTACATCTGCAATATTTTCACAGTTTTTGTAAATGTTCTACATTTCAGAACTTTCTGCATACTTGAGTATTTACTTGAGTATAGACTTTGTCCACTGAGATGCTTTGGGGTCAAACCTTTTAAGTGTGTGTCCCACATGGTAGCACTCGTCACACCTGCAGTAGATTAACATGGATTAGCAAAAAGCCTCGGGCCAGACGCTTTTTTTGCCAGGTGCTTTGCTACAAGTAAGACGCGCAAACGCGGGAAGCGAACGCAGCTCGTGTGTGTGTGGTTGTGTGTGTGTGTGTGTGTGTGTGTGTGTGTGTGTGTGTGTGCTACAGCTGCGCCCTGTGTGTGTGTGTGTGTGTGTGTGTGTGTGCTACAGCTGCGCCCTCTGGTGGCGGGCGGGTGGTGTAACAGCGGGACAGACAGACACACAGACACACACACACACACACACACACAGACATTCAGCCCTTGCTGTCATAGTAAGTGGCTCACTGCGTTCGCAACTATACCTCTAGTAGCGACCGTAGTGGACACTTTTTAATGATTGGCTGCCTCGTCTCTAGGCTGCCTAGTCTAAGCCAATGGGAGACTTATAAAACCCATAGTCTGAACGCAGCACACAAACTGATTATACTCATAAACGAGAGCTTTCTGCACCTGGCAGTTATGACTAACTGAGTCATTCTTGTTTCTTTCCCTGCTGACCTACTAGCTTGCCCTCTCCGTCTATCTACTACAGGGTATGAATACTGTAGATGTTGATCAAGGTGGTATTTACGTGTCTCATGTACAGACATAAAGTACAGTAAACCTATACATTAATGGTACTCTATGCCTCCACTTCCTTATTGTGAATAATTTGACTTAATCTGCACCTATCAGCACGCTTCCACCTGCTATCCAGTATCCACAATTGTGTTGCACATAGACCTGTCATAGCTTGAACATGAAAACTGGGAGGATTCCTATAGGCTTTGGAACTTTTGGCTGAGCCCAAATTCTAGCACAAAATAAGTCATATGGACAAATGTCAATTGGCCATCATTCAACAATTAATCAAGCCGGACTCCAATGATGTCTAGACTTCCCAAGAGTTCTACATGATTTGATTCAAAGCAGAATATATGAATGTTTGCATTTATTACCAAACAACTTAGAATAGAGTAGCCATGGGCCCAAGAGTAGAATTAAGGTTAATGGCTAAACCCTCTAATCACAGATTATTAGGATTGTGAGGCTCAAGGGGGCTGCCTAATGGACAAATAATCCCCCTTGAGCCATTCTATGAAATGGTTGCTTCTCTGAATTTAATTTAGAAAGATTAGCCGAGGTTTCCCCCTGTTGAGCAACATTTTAAGTGAATTGTCTCTATGTTCATAGTAGCAGTCCATTTGTGCTGTATCAAAATCATTTGCTTTTATGCTCTGGAACAATTTCAGGTGGCACTGAAATAAAGAATATGTAAAATGAATGTTTGGGAGAAATGTGCAGGTGACAAGAGGCAGAACCAACTCTGGAAAACCTACTTTGAAGCTAGAGTCGACCCAACTCTAAATGTCTAACATTTGTCAAAGGTCTAAAGAGCAATAGCCGTCACCATCTCCAGTATTTTGTAAATAATAACCCAATCGACCCCCACCCTATCACTTGTACATTTCATGCAGTTTTTACCTTTTATCTCAAGGATTCAGTGTTTGAATCAAGGACAATTCATAAAGGACACATGGTCGTACAACTCGTAGTGGGCATTGAACAGTGCTGTTATGCAAGGACATTAAGTTTAACCACCAGAGACCACCGTTCCCTCCTCACCTGGCAGATTTCCGTCACCTCTGTCTTGGTGATGTACCCGTTCTTGTCCACGTCAAACAGTGAGAAGGCCCACTCCAGCTTCCTGGTTGGCTTGCCCGAGGTCATGTGCAGGGCTATGATGTACTCCTTGAAGTCCAGCGTGCCGTCTTCGTTGGTGTCAAATGAGCGGAACACATGCTGGGAGTAGTTCTTGGCATCGCTGTCTGGAAAGAACCGGGCGTAGATCTGCTCAAACTCGTCCGGGCTGATCCGTCCAGTTGGGCAACTCTTCTGGAAGCTCTCGTACCACTGGGAGATCTCATTCTCTGTGAACTTGGTGTTCAATTTGAGTTCCTCCAGGATCTCCTTGGACAACTTGCCACTTGTGGCATTTCCCATGTTGGCAGTTTTTTGTGTGTGGGATGTGTTCACCCAATGTAAATGTCTTGGCAAATTCCTGCCAAGGTCTTTTGAGATCCTTAAAGTAAAAGTCTCTTTTGTGATGCTTTTTGAGACGATTCCAGAAAATCCCCTTTTTGCTCACAGATTTTATGGCCTCTCAAGTTAATGTCCAAGGCTCCAAAAGAGTCCTGCAAAGTAATATTTAGAAAAACATTGAATCAAGAGATTAATCACTAATTCACTATATAATGAAAACCTCTGAAATCTCCAGTTTAGAACCTGCTTTAGCCTGGTAAAGCCAGCATACTGTCAGAACAATCAATAAGGTAAAGGGAGCTCCAAGAGACTTACCAGTGCGATGTGCAGAAGGAAGATGAGGAAATGTGGGTTAAGGATTGACAGTTGAGGGGATTGGATGGATGATGGTTACGAGACTGAGGGAGGGGATGAGGAATTAGCCGGCTACCAGGGTTCAATCTGTTAACCACTTAAGCCCTATTTCAAAAATAGATAAAATAGCTGATCTACTAGCTCACAATACGTCGCATCGTGATGCATCGTGAGCTTGTAGATCTGTTTTTAGTTTTTGTTCTTTTCTGGTCTGGTCTATTCTGGTCTAGTCTGGTCTGTTGGTTCCTGTTGTTTTTCTAAGTATAGGGCAGTGGTTTTCAAAGGGGGCTGCAGGGACCTTGAGAGGTTTCCAGGGGGTTCCCAACCAAATAATGTGTAATTTAATTATACCATAATTCAGTCTACTTGAAATTATTACCAGTAAGACGCCTGAGGGCGAGAAAGGGACCTCGCCGAACTCGCCCTCGCTGGGCGAGCACTGGCGCTTTGGCATGGGGGGTGAGGAATGGAATGAATTCTGTTTTGGTCATATAAGGAGCATGTCTTGAGTGTACAGGGTTTGATGAACAGGTATAAGTCAAAAGGGAGACATCGAAGAGGAAGGATGTATATATATATCCATATATGGAGATCTAAGGGTTATATCCATATATGGAGATCTAGGGGTTTGAGGTTTGAGGTCAGATGTAGAGTTGCTGGCATCAGCAAGATGACATCAGGGACTATAACATCAGGTATATGCATCCCTGATGATGTCACGTGATGTCACAATGACCTGGGCACCATATATGGAGGCTGATGTCACGTGATGTCACGATGACCTGGGGGCTTGCCTGGGGTGACCACTGACCAACCAACCAATACACTGACAGGAAATGCTAGATTCTATAGTAAATGCGACCTGTGGTAGCAAACAATACCCAAATGTATTATGTAGGGTAAATATTCAACAATTGCATCGCCGTAGATTAACAAATTATGTTCACTCTCATGTAGAATTATGTAATTCAGACAATCTCATCAAACTGTCAAATTGTCAGGGTCCCTATAGGACAAAATAATTTAAATGGTCTAATGAAAATGGTCAATTTGGGGGTCTTAATTACAACCATGAAATGTAAGCGACCTAGTTTTTCTCTCTTTCGTGTAAGCAGGAGGCTGCTTGTGATTTTAGAAGGTGTAGATATTGTGAATATAGGCCAAAATGGCCTATACCGAACCGAACCAAACCGAGTTAAGTTAAAGGCCTGTGGCCCTAGAAATTGGGCCACATTACAAGCATTATGGTCATGCCTTCACTACCTAAATCATTGTCCACTAAAACACATTATTCTTTTCTCTGTTTAATGTTTTTATTTGTTTTGTTTTATGTATTTCTTTTTAATTAGTTTTCTGTGGCTTCTAATGTTGAGGTCAATAGAAAGAAGAACTCGACTCGACTAATGGCCTTTCAATGGGTTTAGTTGACCACTAATTTTGGACCACCATCTGCCAAGGATTTCAAGTTTAGCCTCAAAGGTAGGGCAGATAAGGGACATAAGAGATGATGAGTTTGACAGGCTGGACTTCTTCCACTCACTGACATCACAAAACTTTATTTACTGCATGTTTTCTGAATGTTGGGGAGGGGTAGATTTAGCTGTTCAATTTCAAATAGAAATACCCATTTCCAAAGGATTAGGCTTATGTATTGTGTATGTATTGTATTCTAACCTACTGTATGCCATATTAGCGTAGCCTGCAGGCTGTCTGGTAATCAGAAGGTCAAAGGGGCAGCCTCCTGAGGTGACCTGCCCATGTCTACGCGTTGAACGTAACGTTTCTTTAAGCCAGACACGAACCCCCAACAGATCCCCCTGAGCGCTCATCATGACCATTTTGAGCAGCCATCAGCTGGGTGAAGTTAAAACTGAAAGGTCTCCCCTACCACTGCCCTGACATCAGTGTCTCTGTTCCACGTCCTCTGCTGCCATATCTGGGTGACAATGCTGTCCCCCTCCCTGTCTTTGTCTTGTCTTTCACCAGGGAATTGTTTGCCTTTTAAATTCAGATGTTGGAAAGTCTTCCTTGTTATTTGACAGCATGTTGACACTGCTGCCCCCCTCCTCCTCTTGTCTTTATTTGGTCTAGAGACTCTAGAGTCTAGAGCTTGACTGACTTTCTCCCTTCTGTTCTCTCTACAATGTTTTTTTTTATTGAGGCACAATTCTTCATGCTTCCCGATTCGTACTTTGTGGAACGAAAAATGAAAAATGACATACTACAGCAGGTCGTTTTTCATGACTTTCGTAATTTTTTGGAAAACCATGAAGGAGGTTTTTTAACCAGCCCACATGTGCATTCCTCGGCCACGCGTGCGCACAGACAGCTACAGATAGAACTGCAGAACTTTCGATTAATCGTTAACTGTTAAGTTTAATTTAATAATTTCTTAACAACACACACACACACACACACACACACACACACACACACACAGCTAAAATGAGCATTTGCTTTGGCTCATATAGTGACAGCCTAACATAAATATTTATGCAGTCTACTGACAAGGTGCAGTGAGTTAAACATTCAAACTAAAACATACAATTCAGATATATTTACTCAAATAGACAGCATACATAAGACCCACAATCCAGTCAGACAAAGAGGCATCGAGTTTTTAAAATGGCTTTTGTTTTGGGAACAATGTAATAAAGTTTATGCTGAACCAATTAGATTTTGTTTCCTTTCAAGTATGCATATAGATTTCATTTTCATTGTCCCCCTATTAATGCTCACTAACTCAGCGGTTCCAAGAGTTCAGGAGCTAAAGCATAATACCAAACGTTGTGTTGGCGGTGGAACACCACCCACATCTTGAGAGTGAAAAGAGGGAGGAAAAGAGGAAGGGAGTGGGTCTAACATAAATACCAGCTAATGGCTTATAATGACGCTTAATGACAGACGAGACCTTCCTACTCCAAACAAGGAATGGCAGAACCAAACAAATGATAACACAACAATCATATAACTATTGTGACGTGACGTCTGCCATCTTCTGTTGGGGCCTCATGTTTGTGACGTACGTGGCCTATATGCGATGAAAAGGTAACAGGCCACCATCGTCTCCTGCTCCACATTATGCAGTCTCAACACAGAGACACACATCAACAGCACTTTCACTTAAATGACTCATATCGCCGTCTCATACCGAGCATTCGTTTAAAGCTATTTTTACATCGATGACCTGAAGTTAGGGGTAACTTTTAACTGAGGTAAGCAATTTTGTGCCACTTCTCTTTAAAAATATTTTAAAGAGAATTTTTTTATTTGTTCTTGGGAAATTTATACTTTCCTGCATTTGTACTTCTAATCTTTTTCTAATTATTGTATTTTGTCTCATTCAGTTCGGTTACTTATTCTGAATTCAATAATGCAGTAGATAAATAATGACTAATACAGTTATTTTTCAGTAATATTCCATCCTGTCCAACTAACCAGCTGATCCAATATAATGGCTTTTGGTAAATATGTGAAGAATTTATATGTAGTGCCTGTTCTAAACTGTTTCCAGTGGCAGAAAGGCAAAAGAAACCTTTGGTGGCCCTGAAAATAACATCTGATTTGACACATTTATTCTGTCCTGATCTTTGAAGAGAAATATCAGTTTCATTAGCTTTAAGCTGTTATCAGTTAAATTCAGTTCAGATACAGTCTCCTTTTATTGCCATAGGTTTTTATCTGTTAAATTCTGTCTCCTTTACAACTAAGATGAACTTTATAGTAGCAGTGGAAATGGCATGTTACAGTTTGGGTCCAAGTTTATTCCCTGTCAGCAGCTACTGATATACACAAACAAGGAAATAATCCTGGACCCATTTAGAATGTTCATGTTGTGTGTGGAAAATAGAAGTGGAAAATGTTCTTCTATCATTATTTGGACAAAGTTTAATCCTGGTATCCCGAATCATCTGCCTCCATCTCATCCTGTCCTTTAGCCTCTTCTTCTCTCACACCAACTAACTTCATGTCCTCTTTCACTACATCCATAAACCTTCCTCTAGGTCTTCTACCGATATACTCACTATCACTCCTCTGTCTGTACTGTAAATGTCCAAACCATCTCAGTCTGGCCTCTCTGGCGTTATCTCCAAAACATCTGACCTCAACATTTTAGTCTCTGCTACCTCCAGCTCTGTTTCCTGTCTTTTCCTGTCTCTAAACCATACAACAGCTGGTCTCACCACCGTCTTGTACACCTTCCCTTTCATTCTTGCTGATACTTTCCTATCACACCTGATCACAAATCACACTTTTCTCCACGCGTTCAAACCTGCTTGCACTCGTTTCTTCACTTCTTTTCTAATTATTTTCTGAAAATGTCAGCTATTTTCACTCTTGAATGCTAGAAATGTAATTGCCAGTTATTGGCAATTCTGAAGACATTATCACTAATGTCTGTGTTCCATACTGTAGGATTTGACCCAGGACTGATGACCCAGGACAGTGACACTGAGGGAAAGAGAAAATAGAGAAGAGGCTTGTTCACCGTAGACCCCCTGGCGAGGAATAAGACCGGACATGGTAAAAATGGAAACCCTAGATCCCTCCACTTTACCATCCCCCGCCCACACTACCGTAACCTACGACCCCAAATCTGAGACCGTGACCTTACCCGGAGGGGTCGTCTCTGTGGCGGGCGTCACCGTGGTGACCGGGGGTGCCGAGCTGTCCTGGGGTTCCTGCATCATGGCGTTTGGCATTTGGGGTACGCTCATCGGCCTGAGCGTGGTGGCCCTGGGGCTATGGCGCCAGTCCCAGCCGTCCGGCGTGGACACCTCCCACCTGCTGGGACTGGGCTGGGTGATCCTGGCGGTCAGCGTCGGGGCAGTGGGCAGCGTGGCCGTCTTTCACCTGGCCACGAAGAGCAGGAGAGCGCTGAAGAGGAGGCAGCAGAGGGAGGAAGGGAAGATGGTTCTGGTGGAGGAGAGTGGCACTGTGCTCAAAAAGGTCACTGTGTAAAGGCCCATTGATACACCACTTTTAGGTAATAAGGTGACCACCGAAATGGTGGTTAGTAAAAACAGAGATGTTTTTGGGGGCGGCGGTGGCTCAGGGGTAAAGTGGCCGGATGGGAACCAGGTTCCCAGTTCGAACCCAGGCTCCCCCAGAGTTAGTGTCGAAATGTCCTTGAGCATGACTCTGAATGCCTAATTGCTCCCGATGAGCAGGTTGGTGCCTTGCATGGTTTCCGCCACCATTGGTGTATGAATGAGTGTGTGAATGGGTGAATGTATAATGCACAGTCTATGTAAAGCGCCTTGGATAAAGGTGCTACTGTATACAGTAAATTCATCATTTACCATTTGTGGGAGCGGCGAGTTTTCGGTGGTCACCATATCACCTAAAACTGGAGTATGAATAGGGATGGAAAAAGTACTAAAATCTTTTACTTAAATAAAAGTATCAATACTGCAATGTAGAAATTATGCATTATGAACTTGTAGATTGTCTATTATATGTTTGTTTAAGTGTTTAATGTATGTTTTATAATTATAATCGAATTCTACAGAGTAACTAGTAACTAACGTTTTCAAATAAATGTAAAAGTACAATATTTATTGTTATTAGTATTATATATAAAAGTATTAGAAATTGGAAATAATCCAGAAAAGTAAACTTCCTCAAAATTGTACTTAAGTACAGTACTTTGTAATTAGTTACTTTCCACCAATGTGTAAGAATTAAGTTAAACAAATGGTAAATGGTACAGTATAGCACTTTTATCCAAAGTGCTTTACATAGATTGTGCATTACATTCACCCATTCACACACACATTCATATACCGATGGCGGAGGAAACCATGCAAGGCACCAACCTGCATATCGGGAGCAATTAGGGGTTCAGAGTCTTGCTCAAGGACACTTCGGCACTAACTCTGGGGGAGCCTGCGATCGAACCTTGCGGTTCCCATCATCAACCACTCTACCTCAAACCTTTGTAATTCCAAGGACTCAAGAGTATACAGAAAAACATAAAAGTTAAATATATGGAGATAAGATGTTTCTGCCTGACAGCAACAGATGAGTAGATGGAATGATGGATCCCCTCTGGCTCCTTCTTAACCATGACTGCTGGTGTTTTTCCCCTTAAAATGGTGTGATTTGACTCCATCTGCTGGCAACTGGACTAAATAACATTCCAAGGATATATTTGAGAGAGAGAGAGAGAGAGAGAGAGATTGAACAAACACTGTACTGGTGTAGTGTTTTTCAAAGGTAAAGACACCAACCTGCTACAATTGATGGAAAACACACACACACACACACACACACACACACACACACACACACACACACACACACACACACACACACACACACAGTCACTCTACAGTATAGTTAAATTGAATTGATGAAATTGGAATTCTCAATATTATCAAAGTGTTCCGTGGCACCCCTGGACTTATGTCATGGCACCAGACAGTGGCCTTGTGGTTAGAGTGTCTTCCCTGAAACTGGGAGGTCGGGGTTCGATCCCCGGCCAGGTCATACCATGCAAAGACCCAATGCCTCCCTGCTTGACACTCAGCATCAAAGGGTGGTGGTCAAATCAAGTAATCAAATGATGAATCCCAGAGTGCGGCACGGCTTCGGCTCACCACTCCAAGAGATGGGTCAAATGCAGAGAACAAATTTCACTGCGGTAACGTGTGTGACAAATACACTACAAAATACTTGCAAGTTCGCAACCAAAGAAAACTAATAAACTATATAATGTTAAAACAAGAAATCATCATACTGTCATCAATAAAAACAGCTTATTTTATGACTTTGGTGACTACAATAAATTATCTAATTTATAAAGCAAGCCTATCTTATAAACATTAATTGAGTAGACAGTCAAAATGGGATTCATCATCTTATGTTGTTAGTTCCATATAACAAAAAAAGTGTGTTGTAGAAAAAGTGCAGAAATCCTAAAAGTATATTAAAGAAATAAATACTGTAGCATAAAATATGGGAGACTTTAATGTATATGTCTTCTTTGCAATGCAGAGAGAGAGAGAGAGAGAGAGCACTAGAATGCAGTGAAGAGTAATGCTAATGATTTGGCCTTATTCTAAATCATTCAGTTCTCTTGCATGGTCTTGTTTATCCAGCCCAGGTAATTGACCACTTTGGTGTAAACTCCATAACTGCCAGGCACTCCACAGCCGATTCCCCAGCTGATGATTCCTGCAGCCCAGAAGCGTCCATCATCATCGTGTAGTGCAAGAGCACCGCCGCTGTCTCCTTGGCAAGAATCGTCAATGTCTTGATCGGACCCGGCACAGAACATGTTGGCTGTTAAATCTGATATAGCCTTTTCATTGCCAGTCTGGCTTCTCTTCGACTGCTCAATAAAGTTACTGCACGTCTCCGGGTCTTGCACAGGAATCTGTGCGTACTTCAGGTGGTCGTCAATCGTTAAGCGGTTATTGATCTTCGTAATTCCAAAACCGGATATAAGCCTGTGTAGGAGGAATTTAATTAGTTGTGGAAAAAGTTTGTTAGTTGAGTTAGAGTTATTAGGTTATCATAATTAATATATATATACCGTCCATAACTATCATATAAGTCTGTTCTACAGTGCCTCCTTTCTTAATAAAAATGTACAGAATTTCTTGCATAATACAAGGACAACAATAATGTGATTTGTTTTTAGCTTTCAGTTAAATTAATTTGTTATTATTATTATCCATTAATTTGTCATTTTCATACCAGTTTGTAGTTTTGATGTTTTGATTTGAACTTCCCAATAGCCTAAGAACTAAATATATGAAGCAATCAAGTGATTTAAAATCCTTGTCTCACAGTGGTATAGGCCTACATTAGGCCTATACTGTACATCAGTGAGGCATTAGATTAGGCCATGGTGGGCGCTGCTATTAGTAGTACTAGAATAATCATCATTTCACTTCAATTGTTCTTTATAGCAAAAGGCCGATGCACACCTCAAAAGGCTGGTGACAGGTGCGCAGGGAAATAAGAGCATATAATGAAAGGGGTATCTTTGAAAGACAAAGAAGAGAAGGATACAATTAATATACTACCACTGTTATTACCCCATGTAAAGCCCCACGCCACTGTGGTATATGGAGTCCTCTTTTGGCAGACATATGGGCATGGTGGCAGAGTTAAAGGTGATGGGCTCTTGTAGTTTCATCAAGGCAATATCGTTGTCAAAGTTTGGCTCACGGAGGTTGACGTTGTTGTACTCGGGGTGAACATGGAGAGATTCCACTGCAGCAGGCTTTTGCCTTATTAACTTTGCATTGTTACTTCCCATGAAAACCTGTAATAATAAAGCAATAGTTTAATAGAAATCTGTTTATCCATAATACAAAAACAATAAATAATCTATGCAAAATTAAATGATCATAATTATGCAATAATGCCTGTGATAACACAAGACATAAATCGGAAATCACTTTGAAGCTCACCCACTGAGATTTCACAACATGAAGCTTATTGTGGGTGAGTATGATGTAAATCTTGCTGGCATTTTATCAATTTAGTTTAGCTTAGTTTATTTCGATCATCATCAACAGTATAACAAATCGTTACAATGTCACATTACATTAAACATTTCTGTTTGGTTGATCGAAAAGGCATAGGCCGAAGCTCAAAGCTCATTAATGCCTGTCCTTAATACGTTTTACATTATAAAAATGTATTACAAATGTTCATAACAGCAATAATACAGTATTACTGTACCACGTGCTGTTTACATGTCTGACTCTGACCAATAAAGAATTCAATCAATACAGGCAATATCACAAATTGTTACAGTAAATGGTAAATGGTGCATTTATGTAGCACTTTTGATAGCGCTTTACATATAGAATGTGCACCATTCACCCATTCACTCACTGATGGCGGAGGAAACCATGCAAGGCACCAACCTGCACATCGGGAGCAATTAGGGGCTCAGAGTATTGCTCAAGGACACTTCGACACTAACTCTGGGGGAGCCCGGGATCAAACTGGGAACTGCATGGCTGCTCTACGGGCCACTCTACCCCTGAGTCACTGCTGCCCCCACATGGTGGCACATCACATGGCAGCACGTGGTCTGTTGATTGCTGATCATCTGCTTACCTTTACATGGCCTTTTTCCACAATTTCGCCATCATGGTTCAAATTATGGGCTGCAGTCATGACCCAGCGGCCTTCAATCACTATCCCACCACCTCTATTTCCATTCACCTCCAGCATCACCTGCCAGGGGATGGTGTTGGGTGGAGCACGGTCGCCCCTGATGATCTTTCCAAATATGCTTAACGCATTTGTGGGTTTGCCGCAAACTGGACAGGGAGGGGAAAATAACTGGTTACAAGTACAGTATGTGAAGAACTGTGTTTTGAAGTAAATATGGGCAAGTGATCC
The DNA here is from genome assembly GCF_964188405.1 of Protomyctophum parallelum. NCBI lineage: Eukaryota > Metazoa > Chordata > Actinopteri > Myctophiformes > Myctophidae > Protomyctophum > Protomyctophum parallelum. The sequence continues at coordinate 25,808,430 of NC_139698.1, read as the reverse complement.
AGCAAAAGTTAAAGTAAACTTTGTTTGTTTTCAATGTAATCATCCTGGCTGAATTTCCCCATCATATTGTTCAAAGGCAACAGAATTCAATCTGAGATTGTTTGGCTTGGGCCACGCTGACTAAAGGCCTATTCATAGTCTGGATTTTCGGTGGTGAGGTGACCACCGCTCCGGTGGTGAGCTGACCACCGGAGCTGAAATAACGTTGAGCGGTGGTGAGTAAAAACAGAGAGAAGGGCTGGAGCGGTGGCGGTGGTTTGCTCTTCACCGCGGCTCGTGACGTCATGTTGTAGTTCGGTGGTCACCCCACCACTGTAAATCCAGACTATGTATGAGCCTTACTATACAACAGGCTGACTGTATGCATTTGTATTTTGAAGCACTTTTGTTCTCAAATAAGTATTGATGAAGATTTTTTTTCACCATTTTCATTTGGGCAATTGATGTACAGTATGAAGAATATCATCACACTAGTCAACATGCCCACAAGCAGCCAGCCTGTTTAGTGGAACTTCATCACTAATACTATTGTGATCTGTGTAGCTTTATATTGCACAAATTGCAAATAGTAACTTACTATCGATAGCTAATGATTGGAAAGTGAGTCCATGCCGTCATTAGACAATTTGGGGGGAAATTGGTGGGCAGGAATCTTGACCCAGCTGCACCACCCTGGAGAGACATGCAATTTTATCATCAGTGGTCCGAGAATGCAAGTCTGTGTTATATTTATGAGGTATGTTGTTCCAGAACCCTTTTACTAACATTATAATCTGTTCCCTCTGATGTTACTAATATCACGTTTTCTGCTTTAAGGAATAAGTGCTTGCTATTAGCTGCAATGCAAAGGTCTTCTGCTTCAACAAACACTGTTGTTGAGGCGGTTTTATATGCATGTCCAAATACTACAAATGGTCAGAGCTGCATGGTTTAATACAGAAACATAATACCTGGTATACATGGTGGAATAACTGGCAAACCATGGTCGCCCGTCCATTTTCGGTCTACCGCACATGTGTAATTTGCTGAACACCAGAGGAAAACAACAAGGGAAACGTTGAATATTTGTTTGCAGGATTGGGACTTGTATACAGTAAATGCTTTGCACATGCGAGTACTGTTGGTGAGAGACAGGTTTGTAGAAGACCAAGCTCAACATCGCGCTGACAAAATATCTCAGACATCATATGACCCCCAACTGAGGTCCGGAAGATCATGCCAACAAAACAATACTGATAATGTTTCATAAATCTATTTGTTATGGTTTGGCAATGACATTTCTCAACATCATTGAAGTATCTCACCATTGACTACATCAGGGAGGGAGTAGAAAGGTTCGTTACAGTGGTACTGAATGACTGAGCCATACTGATTCTCAGAGCCGGACAGGAAGGTAACGCCTCCATTGAGGGGCGCTTCAGGATCGCCACAGTCCATTACTGTGAAGAATAACACACACCACAATATTACACTGGCAGAGGAAAATGACTGACTTGAAGTCAATGTTAAGTGGGTAGCCTTGCATTGTGTTTGGACATTGTGAACAAATTGTTGAGATTTTAAATCTTGTCTCAGAAACTCAGGCTGTGGGAAGTGAAAGAGAAAACTACTAGTAAACCACCCGATGCACTTGAACAGTGATTAGTCTGTGTGTGTGTGTGCGCGTGTTGGATAACAAGTACAATTTTAAACACCACATTGATTCTTTGGCAAAGCTTCTTTCAAGAGTCCCATTTATCCCCTGCCTCTCAAAAAAAGCCGGTCACAGGCCTCTTAATTCCTGTCACAGCTCGTCTATCGACTTGCTTGTTCCGCAACCCTGGGAAAACTTGATCCCTTTTTCATGCTGCACTGAGGTTTATTACCAATTCCACCATAGGACTATAAGTAAAATTATTTAACATTTACTTGAGTAAAAAAGTAAAAATGTACTTAAAGTACCCAAAGTAGTAAATACCCATGTAGAAATGTTCACAAGTTTTTTTACTGGTTTTACACTGGTTTAAAAAGTTTACTCACTGTGGCATTCTGGGAGAGAGAGGTGCCACTCTCCATTGCTTTTACACATGGAAGAGAAACTCTGGATCTCCTGTCCATCCTGATTGGATGGATACATGGATGGATGGAGAGAGAGGGGGAGTATTTTAGTTTTTATGTTATACTTAACTGTTGAAAAGTAGCAGATCTACAAGCTCATAGCGTGGCACTGAGTGCCACGTTATGAGCTTCTAGGTCTGCTATTTTTGAAATAATTGTGAAACTGTGCCTCAAAGAATATATATTCTTTCAGAGCAAACGTTTTTTAACTAAAATCTTAGCTTCTGGGAAGTCACTAGAACAACATATTTTCAGATGGGGATCGGCGGCCAATTACATATAATTGTGGGGCTCCTTGACATGAAATAGTTTGAGCACCACTGACACAGAAACATAGGTTTTTCAGAAAACTGTCAGGATTTAGAAGATATTTGTAGAATCGACCTCAGGTCTTAAGGCAGTCAATAAAGAAAATAAAAGAAATTGAACAAACAACACGCTGGTGTTGTGGTTTTCAAAGGTCAATACAACAACTTGCGGGAAGTCAATCTAATGTATGAAAAATAAATAGGTAATAGCAAAAGGCAGTGGGTGCATCACAAGATAAGTGAGATAGGATAAAACAGTTCCATCCATTACCATCATAAGCTTGTATCCTTGGTCACAGCGCACTTGGATGTAGTCTCTGTACAAATAGTCGGTGAAGTTAGGAGTGACCCTGCCATTAGTCACACTACTGGGAGAAGGACACTGCACCCCTGGGAATAATCAAAACAGAACAATACCTCAACAGTTACGTACATGGTTCAAGAGTTATATTTAAAAATCTAAAGTGGGCGGTTATGGTTGCCATGCACCACCATGACTGATTTTTGTAATTATGAACCTCCCCTCCAAGTGTTGAAACTGTAGCCCTTACGGTTTTCAATCACACTTTTCAAAACAGGAAGAAGGGGTGAGCAACAATGATGCCTCATTGGCCGCTGCAGTCGTTGGAGCCATGCGTGTCGACGGGAGAGCGGAAGACTTTATACTGGGGGAGGAAGTACGCCGGAAGAGTGGAAGGCACGCTACGTCACGGTGCCTCTCGGTTTGACTACTGGCCAATCACAGCGCATCTTTTCAGGGACTTATCAGACCCGAACATGCGCTCTGTGACGCACACTCATGCTTCCGCGGTGCTTCGCAAGGAATCTCTGGAATCTTTTGCCCTCCCTTGAGCACATACGCTCCAGAACCTGTCTATGGAGAGCAACTCCATACAAGCGACTCACTCACTCACTGTGGGTGCTGTAGTCGAGGCTCCAGCCGTGGCTGAATCCAGCCCAGTCTGTGTGATGGTCCAGAGTGACTGTGCTGGAGTTGGTGACCATCAGGCCGGGACTCTTCCCTCCACATAGCTTCATGGGCTCCCTCTCTGGGATGGTGACCTAGGTGCAAGACAGGACGTGATAATATGACACTTCATCCATCATCATGCAGGACAGGTTTTTCCGAAAAACCATGTGTGCAAGGACCTTAACTTCCTGTGTAGAAGAAAAACATGATCCAGCTATGCTGTTAATTCTTATGAAGCACTGCAGTTGTGTCGGTGAGATCTGCAGACAACAAGGAAGGTTTTCTTGTTGTGATTATGGTAAAGTACAGTATCACAGGTATCTGATTCTGAACCCAAAAATTGTGTTAACGCAATTCACAATTTTTGGGATCAGATACCTGTGATATTGTACTTTTTGATATTGTAAAAAAGCAGCAAGCCATAAAACAGATATTATTTGGCTGCATTTTGAAACATTTTGCATCACTGTCATTCACATAATTACCGCTACAGTGTCTAAGGATATTATCAAACACTGACCGCGTTACCTGTAACCAGTGATGCTGGCACTGGGGCCCTTGTTCTGCGTCTATGCTTTCAACGTGGAACTTGTCACTGAACGTGAGGGTGACGACGAAGCCCGGCTCTACAGAGATAACATACTGGCAGGACAGGCCCAGAGGTGACGGCTCAGGATACCCTGGACTGGACAGCTGCCCCTCAGGCTCGTCAAATATACCATCAGCACAGGACACTGGACAGGAGTTGGAGAGGGAGAGTTTGGGGAATTTTGTTTTCTTTGTATGGAGTTGAGATGTTTCATTCATTCCTGTTCCACCTGTAACTAGCAACTGCAAAAAAAGTTCCCTTTTGTCATTTTAATCTGTGGAATGTTTAGAAAAGTTATTATTATTAAATACATACAGTACATATACATTGACATTTTTGTGTTTTGAAATTAAGCTTGGCAGATTTCTTAGTAGATTCCTAACTAACTGCGTGTTCCCTGTGCCGTTTCATTCTCAATTTCATGCGTGAGACTGTGCGTGCGCACAGTGCAGTGCAGTGCAGTGCAGTGCAGTGCAGTGCAGTGCAGTGCGCGCGCACACACACACACACACACACACACACACACACACACACACACACACACACACACACACACACACACACACACACACGTGTGAGTGTGTGTACAGTACTCACAGACACAGGTGCGCTGGTCTGGGCGGAGTTCATAGCCATGGTGACAGGAGCAGAGGTAGGAGCCCAGGGTGTTATGGCAGATCTGAGAGCAGAGACCATCCTCAGGCTCTGGTGCTGAACACTCATCAGTGTCTAACAGATATAGACAGAGGGCTTGTAGATCAGCTTTATTTAGTGTAGAGGGAAAAAGGAGCCGACTATAGAAGCCTGGGGGACTACGGCTAAGTGGATAAGTAATCACCGGATTCTGGTTGTGACCCTTGAACCTTTGGTTGTTGGTAATGTTGGTTAGCTTGGCTCTGACTAGGATGCACTAAATGTATCTAACAATACATTGATTGTACATTTAGCTCAAGGTCAAAGCATATGTAAAAGCGGAGCGCATCCTAAAATACTACTCTACAAAGCCAAAGTGCAGTTAACTACGGGAACTACTTGAGAACGATGCAACTTGGGAACCTAATACCCGTTGTCAACTTGTCATAGCACCCGTTTTAACTGTCTGTCTGTCTGTCTGTCTGTCTGTCTGTCTGTCTGTCTGTCTGTCTGTCTGTCTGTCTGTCTGTCTGTCTGTCTGTCTGTCTGTCTGTCTGTCTGTCTGTCTGTCTGTCTCCCACATGGAGATGGAGATCTGCCTGTGTCTGAAGAGGGCAAGTTGACTGACTGTGAAAAGGGGACTGGTTAAGTAGGCTAATCAATTGTCAGGTGTGGGGTTGCCATGGCAATCAATTGGCTGAGGCAAAGGCTGGAAATTGCACAGGTGAGGTAATTGTTTATCCCCCAAAGTCATGAAGGATAATTTGACCTTTGGGATACACAAATAAGTCAGTGGCTACGTTTACATGAGCAGTTAAATCCCCTTTTCATTCCGAATAGAAGTTCAATCCTATTAAACGTTGTTATGTAAACACCTACAAAAACGTACATCCGAATGAAAACGCTCGATGCGATCTAAAAACCATTCCGATGTCACTGGCCGGATTACTCCGATGTTCAATGTGATTGAAAGAAAATTGGACTCATGTATACACTGCTTCGGATGTAAATTAATTCTGGTCTTTCTGAGCATGCTCATTTCCATTGCGCTCCAACTCCAAGGCGCTCAAAAGCCTCATATCCAAGGCGCGCCGAGGAGTTTGCACATAGAGCGCGTTATTTCGTGCATTTTGTGTGTGTGTGTGTGTGTGTGTGTGTGTGTTCAACGGTCTCTCTCTCACACTCTCTCTCTCAAAAGTAACGAGCGACCCGATACAATAATAATCAGTGTGTTGCATGCCCTGGACGTGCTGTAGATAATAAAGTAGGCTACACATAAAAACGAGATGATCACCTTCCCAGCGGAGGGGAAAAAAAGACGGTAAACATAATATGTCCGTCCCTATCCAAGCAGCAGCCTCAAAACTACTGCGGAATGAAATGATGGGATTTCAAAGTGTCCTCTTTCGTCTGAAAGTCACAATGAATGAACTGCCTATATTTGATGTGTCCAACAGATGGCGTAGTTTCACGTGAATTAACATGTATCATGTCTTCTATCACTTCTCCATATAAACACTCATTCTGAATGACCATTTCCCATGTAAACTCGCTGCAAAAAACATTACATCGGATGTATTTTATTCGGAAGTATTTATTCGGAATGATCACCCTTCATGTAAACGTAGCCATTGACAATGTGTCCAATGTGCACTTTGGCTTTGAATGGCAGAATACCTAAAGCCTGGTATAGTGAGCAGAGGAACCAGTAGGCTGATGGAGTGCATCCTATACATCACCTATAGCCTGGTAGTGAGCAGAGAAACCAATGGGTTGATGGGGTTCAGGGTTACTGTCGTCCGTCTGGAAGATGAGGCTGAGTGTATTGCCTGGAGACACGACGGGCTGGTCGCCGGGGTGATGACCATCAGCCGAGTTCTCTTGTCCACAGAACTTCCCCAGGACTTGCTTGCCGTACACACACTGGGAATGTTTGAAAACCACTATACTGATTACTGAACAATTACCACTACAACTACTGTAGATTCACTCCAATTCCAAGAGATGCCCTTATGGTGAATAGCAAATTACGGTACTGTACAGTATCGTATACTGTACCGTACCGTTTTGTTCCAGGGACCTCCGTAAGAGAAGACAAAATTTGTGATTAAAACACTTTTCCAGCACAATATTTTCCAAAAATGTAAAGAAAATAGCAAATGTACAAGTTTGCAGCTCCGGCACGAAGTGATGCGCTGTGAGCTTGTATATCTGCTGTTTTTAAATAGCCACGGTATAAAATATGGATAAATGGTTACAATAATTGTGATGCTGTAGTAACACATTTAGCTGGGGATGCCCTGGAACCCTCTCAAGGACCACCCCCGAACCCCACTTTGATGTATATATACCCTAGCAAGACCTTCTCGGGGAATGGGAACATAACAGGGTGAACATTTAGCAAAAATAGGCTAACATTGGCTACGTTTACATGAAGGGTGATCATTCCGAATAAATACTTCCGAATAAAATACATCCGATGTAATGTTTTTTGCAGCGAGTTTACATGGGAAATGGTCATTCAGAATGAGTGTTTATATGGAGAAGTGATAGAAGACATGATACATGTTAATTCACGTGAAACTACGCCATCTGTTGGACACATCAAATATAGGCAGTTCATTCATTGTGACTTTCAGACGAAAGAGGACACTTTGAAATCCCATCATTTCATTCCGCAGTAGTTTTGAGGCTGCTGCTTGGATAGGGACGGACATATTATGTTTACCGTCTTTTTTTCCCCTCCGCTGGGAAGGTGATCATCTCGTTTTTATGTGTAGCCTACTTTATTATCTACAGCACGTCCAGGGCATGCAACACACTGATTATTATTGTATCGGGTCGCTCGTTACTTTTGAGAGAGAGAGTGTGAGAGAGAGACCGTTGAACACACACACACACACACACACACACACACACACACAAAATGCACGAAATAACGCGCTCTATGTGCAAACTCCTCGGCGCGCCTTGGATATGAGGCTTTTGAGCGCCTTGGAGTTGGAGCGCAATGGAAATGAGCATGCTCAGAAAGACCAGAATTAATTTACATCCGAAGCAGTGTATACATGAGTCCAATTTTCTTTCAATCACATTGAACATCGGAGTAATCCGGCCAGTGACATCGGAATGGTTTTTAGATCGCATCGAGCGTTTTCATTCGGATGTACGTTTTTGTAGGTGTTTACATAACAACGTTTAATAGGATTGAACTTCTATTCGGAATGAAAAGGGGATTTAACTGCTCATGTAAACGTAGCCATTCAGTGAAAATAGCCGGCCTACGAGCTTGTAGCTATTTGACGTGTACAACAAAGTATACTGCAGGGGGTTAAAGGAATTATTTATCACTTACAGTGAGGGAGTCATAATAACAGTCCGCGGAGGCCTCGATGTCCAGGTGTTCAAAGGTGAGCTTGATCTGGTAGCCTTCGGGGACGGCCAGGTGCCACTCTCTGAGCTGCTTGGGGGGGTAGGGCTGGGGGTACTGGGGGGACTGGACCTCACCGTGCATGGGAGGGTCAGCCTCTGAGCGGGGAATTCGCCAACACTCACACACAACAGACACACAGAGAAGCCTCCAAAATGGACACGGACAGAAGAACAGGAGTGTGGGATCTCTATTAGCGTGTGTGTGTGTCACACAAAGCCAAATGGTCTTGAATGATTTATATTCTATTCCATTTTCTTCTATTCTATCTAATTGTCTAGCTATGATTTATTTAGCCAAGACCCGTATTATTTTTCAAAGTCTTTCCTCATTTTGGTTGGGCTGCTGGTGCTTAGAGATTAAAAAACAATAACAAAAAAGTAAGTCTAAGTGATATAGTTTTTCAACAATTTAATTTGTTTTGCAATAACCAGAGATCCTGGTCCAATGTTGATTCAAACAGCAGAACAAACACCACTGATGCAATGGCAGAACTGTTGCAACTGCATCATATTGATGTACTACTGGCTGGAAAGTGAACTATTTTTTTGTATTTTATTTATACTGTGATTTGCACATCACCGTTGTCTAGTAAAGTGTCATTGCCCTATATTTCTTACAACTCATGTACTCTCCTCAACCCTCATACTGGTGGTAAGCACATTTGCTGTGGAAACTTACCGTTTGGTAATTCAACACAAAATTGTATTAATCACATCAGCATCTCTATTCAGGGGTGAACTAAAATAGCAGATCTATGAGCTCACAACAATGCATCACAACGCTGTAAAACTTTGTGACTTGGAGATTGGCTATTTTTGGAGAAGAGATTTGGTGTGGAAGGGAAAAAAGAGAGTACCCAGCATAGACCCCTGGGGGACCCCTGCCAACGAAGTGGTTAATAATGATACTCAGCAGCGGCGCTATAGGGGGGCACTGTAGAATCACATAACTGTACAATGATCTGCAATGAAGGCAACATGTTCTAAAATCTTGCATTGAAGAAGAGGCAGGACGCATATACACTAAACACCACAATTAACAGTCCTCTGTTAAACTTTCCCCACGTCTAAGACTACACCATCTGGTGACCCATGCACTATTAAGTTTTGATCCACTGGTGCATTATGGGGTGCTCAGTCTTGCTCTTCAATGGGTGCAGGTTTGAATGCAGGAAACAGTGAAAATGCACTCTTGAACATACAATTGGCTTGGTAGTCACACCAGCCAGCCAGACTTACCAGATGGCTCTGTAGGTCCACCCCATGGCTGGAGACGTCAAAATCTATCTGTAGTGACTAGTGAAAAGCTATATCCTAATAGCAGGATCAGGTAGGCAATTCCACAAACACAAATGCATGTGTACTTTCCAATATGTAGCAATGGAGAGTCAAAGCATGGCAGGTATATGCTCTGTTTGTTTGACTTGGCACATAAAAGTTGTCTTTTGAAGCAATAGTGGGGGAAGCCAATATTCCAGAAATGCAGAAAATGAGATGCGAGCAAAAAAGGGCTGAGCACTTGGATTCAACAAAAATGATCCTTTCAGGATACTTTCAGTTTCATTTTGACATTTCATTGGGAATGCCTTTAGGGGAAAATGCTGCAATGCTCTGGGATCAGTGGTGGTAAAACATGGGTGTCTATTCTATACATATGCAACAGCTGTATAATGCAGAATGTCCCATTTCTCAGGTTTCAAATGTATAAACAAATCTTTATTGTGAGGATGTAGATTGGCTATTTTCAAAGTAACTATGTTTTCTAATAATCGTAGTTTGACATTTTACTCTGAGCTTTATAGTGGAGTAAAATTAAGTATAAAATTGTAAATACTAGACCTGTACGTGCCCGTCGCAGTCGGCCACCGGCCTACTAGGGAACGATGCAACTTGGGAACCTAATGATATGTTGTCATAGCACCCGTTTTAACTGTCTCCCACATGGAGATCTGTGTATGTGCCTGTGTGTGAAGACGGCAAACTGAAAAGTGTACTTGGCAATCAATTCGGCCCACTGGCAGAGCCTGATTGGCTGAGGCAGAGGCCGGAAATTGCACAGGTGAAAGGAGTTGGCCTCATTAGGCCCACTGGCAGAGCCTGACCAGAGCCTTTTGTGGTGGTTCTGGAGAACCGTGGGTCCAACCGACTCGATACATGGCACTGCACTCCCTGTGGGGGGGTGGAACCCGGGTCCATGTATTTTAAGGCCATTTGAATTCTAATTTCGTATTTGACAAACAGTATTCAGAATACGGTTTGGTGTTCTGAAAACTGAAAATATATAAATGGTAAATTAAAACATAGAATATGGTTAGTTTTCTGAATACCGTTTAGAAATTGTTCATTAAAAACTTAGAAATAGGTATTTAAAACAAAAATATAACCCGATTCTAGATTTTCGTTGGTGTTGTTCGAAACAGAATTAAGAATTCAAAACAAGACGCACCGCGACCTGTAAGGTTCATTTCTCTGCTGTAACGTCCCTCCCTTTCCGTTAAAAGGGGACGGAGGCATGGCCACGGCCGTCTTGAGTGACAGGCAGGCTGTGCTGCTGTTACTGCAAGCAGACACAGGCAGCGCTGTTGATGATTGCACCAGGCGATATTATATTTAATGTATCCTTTATTATAGTTATTTAAACATATTAGCGTGCTTTTAGATCACATTATAACACACTGATGTTATTATATGTGTAACCAAGTGTAGCAAAGGATTTACTTTTATAGCTATGACTACGCCACCTTGAGATCGTTCAAGGAATTATCTGAATAGACCAGTAAACTGGGTTCCCCAACAAGTTCATTTATAAGGACTTGAGACAAAGTTGCAAAAACAGGAATTTATTAAACGTTTGAACAGTAGGAATACAAATATTTATTAGACCAAGTGTCCAATTTCATATAATTATAAAATGGTAGACCACTAAAACCTAGTCACAACAATGCACAGGTCAAACGCTCTACTGATAAAAGGAAACCATGTTACATTTGGACTTTTGGAGCCAGTGGGCCAATAGGCAAACAGTCGACCAGCCTCAAATGGGAGCTAAGGCAAACTATTAACTAAACACACGCACAGCACACAGCATGCAGGAAAACAAGAGCGACACAGTGAAAAGAGGTGCTCGCATTCACAGCCAAACCTTGGTCGTGGGCTAAACGTGATGTTCTACTTGCCGCCACCCATACGGCCCGTCGGCTAATACACCAACAAGGCTCCCCTTGGCATCCAGATGCAACAGGTTTAGCAGCACGTACTCGCCACCATGTGGGGGGGGGGGGGGGGGGGGACATCAAATTAACACAAAAGAAAACAGCTCAATGAACAGAAACAGAAATGGCTCAAAATAAACTTAAACTAAACTAAGCAAAACAAACAAAACAAAACAGCAGTGGTGACTATAGTGATCTATAAGGAAGTGAAAACAAAACATTTAAATCTACACTTCATTTAGTCGACTAAAATGTATTTTGGCGGCCGTCGAAATGTTTACATTTGCTGAAAATAGCCGATCTACAAGCTTGTAGATCTGCTATTTTCAGCATGCAACCAAGTGTAAAATGATCTCTTGTCCACTATAGTCCCTTCACTGCATCGCAGTGTGAGTCCTTCATGAGAGGAAGTGTGTATACTTGTCCAGGCCCGTATTTACTGTTGGGCTAGGGTGGGCTGCAGGCAGCCCAGGGCCCCCCCAAAACATTTATTTTAATGATGAAATTGTATTGCAATCCAATTCAAGTGAGATTTGTGTTTAGTTATTGTATAATTTCATATAGGTTTTTTGACTGGGGAGTCATACTGTATTTTGACAGCAGAAACTTCCTGTCATAATTTTCACCCCCCTCCATATCTAATTGGATGTTGATATTCCCTTTGTATTCATCCTTAGGGCCCCAAATCACACCTTAGAAAGCATGAGTGTCTATTTAAAAAACAAAGTATTGTTTTTTTGACTGGGGAGTCATATTTTAACAGCAGCAACTGCCTGTCATAATTCCCCCCCCCTCCCTATAAGTATTGGACAGTAAGGTGTTGATATTGATTTTGTATGCATGCTTAGGGTCCCAAATCACATCTTAGAAATCACTAGTGTCTATTTAAAACACATACCTGTAGATTATGGTTAAACCATTGAGAGCTTCTGCTCTGTCTGCACAGCAGACAGTGCATGCTGCGTTGTGGGATATAGCTGTGGAAAGATCCAAAGCCCGCCATGCACAGCAGGCAGGCAGGCAGGCAGGCAGGCAGGCAGGCGGGCAGGCAGGAGAACAGGCAGGAGGGCAGGCAGGAGGGCAGGCAGGCAGGCGGGCAGGCAGGCAGTCACAGTCAGTCTTTCAGTCAGTCTGTCCCAAAATGACACCAAAATGATACTATAATACCCCAATTTGCGGCTCTACCGCACGCCCAAATTGAACACCGCGCAGCCGTGTTGGCACTGGCATTATGTCTACACAGTCGATTGAAAATGGGGCTGAGAAGTATAGTGACATGTAATGAGGATGAGATGCACTGTATACGCAAGAGTAGAGCAGTGTTGGTTTTGGCACCACATTTTGATTTTAGTTTTAGTCATTAGTCTCTTGAATAGTTTTAATTTAGTTTTAGTCATTGTAAAGTTGCCCGAACGGCCAAGGCTCCAAGAATCGACAGTCCAAGAATGTAGATCTTTTTTGGTATTTTATTTGAGAGTGACCGGCCCATGCTGGATTTGACTCTGACACTTGACAACTCAACTAAGGAAAAACAACAAACCAAGAACTTAAGAAACTGAAAACAGGCTATGCCTTCCTGGCCCTGCCAGCTCTCCCCTGGAGTTGTCTCCTTTGTTAGTCTCAAGCTAAACTGATTCCCTCCCAAACATTTCCACAAGCCTCCCTTATATACCAGGTGAGACCCCACCCACAATGATTAGTAATTGGACCAATCTACTCAAACCAGGTAAACCATGACCCATGAGTTAGACCAACTATACAATTACACATTTAGAGTCTGAATGTTTTCCAAGGCATCACATCAAACACAAAACAATTATGATAGCATTAGGCAACCCAGATAAGTAGTACAGTATATGATGCTACACATAGCCACACCTCCAAAGAGCTTGATGACAGTCAAGTATTAGTGGGCACCGTCTATAGACCCCCTGATCAGAATGAGTTCTATGATATACTTGAGGGGTGCTTAGCTGGGGAGGAATGTGTAGAGAAAATCCTGATTGGCGACTACAATACGGATATGCGTCGTAAGGAAGCTCCTGTGTTCAAGTCATTTAGTCGGTTTTGTGATCTGCATGGTGTCAGTCAGCTAATTACCCAACCCACAAGAGTGTGTGATTCTACTCAAACTGTCATTGATCTCATTCTGACCTCGGACAAATCCAGAATCTCAAAGAAAGGGGTTATTGTATGTGGGCTCAGTGATCATTTTATGACTTTCTGTACCCGCAAAATACAAAAACTAAAGTTTGACTGTCACAAAACAGTCATATCTAGGGACCTCAAAACCTACTCTAGTGAGGCCTTTAACCTTGAACTGGAGAGTCTGGATTGGTCCGATGTGCTCAGGAGCTCACTAGTCGAAGAAGCATGGCTTGGCTTTAAAACCAAATTTACATCAGTACTAAACATCATGGCTCCTTTGAGAACCGTCAGGGTCAAAACCCGCTCGGAGCCATGGATGAATTCGGACATACTGACTGCAATGAAAGCCAGAGACAACAAATGCTCTGAACTTCTTAAATGCAAGTCCAAACTAGCCAAGTGCAAGCGCTTCGACAGTGATCTCCAAACCAAACTGTGCAACCTAAAAGCCCAGTGTAACAAGCTAAGAAACGGGGTAATTGCCATGACCAAATCAGCCAAATGTAACTTTATCAATGATAAAGCCGAGGAAATCAAAAACAATCCTCGGGAGCTATGGAAGTTACTAAACAACCAACTAGGCTGTGGTCGGAAACTAAAAACCAGGTTTACTAACATAAACATCAAATCGAATAACACCCTCATCACTGACAAACTCGATGTAGCCAACCACTTGAACATCTTCTTTACAAACATTGCAACAAAGCTGGTTAGCAAACTGCCCTCCCACTCTGGGCGTTTTGGTGTAGAGCACATCAAAGCCTTCTACAAAAACCTTGGTGTTTGTAAAGATGATTTTAAAATGGCAATGGTAACAACCGAGGAGGTACTTAAAAAACTGAGTGCCCTCCAACCCCACAAGGCCACTGGCCATGACAATATTCCCTCCAAATTTCTCAGAGACTCAGCCTTTTCCATAGCTCCAGTCATCACCCACATAGTTAACCTCTCCATCAAACAGGGACAGGTCCCCCAAGATTTTAAACTGGCCAAAGTAACCCCCTTGTACAAAAAAGGGAGTAAATTAGAACCCGGCAACTACCGCCCTATTTCTATTCTAAGCTCCATCTCGAAAGTGATGGAAAAAATAGTCTATGAACAGGTTGAAAAGTATCTTGCCACTAATAAATTGCTGTACGAGTTCCAATCTGGTTTCAGAACATCCCACTCCACTGACACATGCCTCCTCTATTTGAGCGACCACATCAAACACGAGGTGGATGCTGGAAAATACTGCGGCATGGTCATGCTGGACCTCCAAAAGGCTTTTGACACCGTGAACCACTCCATACTGGTTAACAAGCTTAAAGCTATTGGTTTTGATAGCACATCAGTGAGCTGGATGCAATCCTACCTGGAGGGGAGAGAACAGATGGTGGAGGTGAACGGAACACTGTCCCCTCCCCTCCCAGTGAGCTGTGGCGTCCCACAAGGAAGCATACTAGGGCCTTTACTGTTCCTAATTTATGTTAACGACATGACTTCAGCTTGTGACTGCAACTTGTTCCTGTTCGCAGATGACTCAGCACTGCTGGTCTCGGACAGGAACAAACTGCAGGTTGAAAAGACCCTCAGCTCTGAACTCGGTAGAATCTGCACCTGGCTCGCTGATAACAAACTATCCTTACACCTGGGAAAAACTGAATCCATCCTCTTCGGATCAAATAGTAAACTCAGCAAGGCAGATGGCTTCTTGGTTAGAGTGGGTGACAATATTATCACACGAAAAGATCAAATTACCTACCTAGGTTCCATCCTGGAGGCCAATCTTTCCGGTGATAAAATGGCCACCAACGTAATCAAAAAAGTCAATCAAAGAACAAGATTCCTTTACAGGATATCCTCACTGGTCAGCAAAAACACCTTGAAGACCTTAACAGGAGCCCTCGTACAAGGTTTCTTTGACTATGCATCCACCTCTTGGTACCACAGCACCTCAAAGGCCCTTAAAACAAGGCTCCAGACCTCTCAAAACAAACTGGTCAGGCTCCTACTTGGCCTCACCCCCCGAACCCACCTCACCCCTGCCCACTTTGACAGGCTGGGATGGCTTAGGGTCGACGACAGAGTACAGCATCTTGCAATGGGTCTGGTCCACAAGATTCGATACACCACCAAGATACCCATGTACCTGTCTAAATACTTCCTTAATGTAAACGAAGTCCACACCCACAACACCAGAGGCAGCGACGTAGAGTCTGTGAGGGAGGGCAGAATCCATTTCTTGCGACCGACGCCGTCGCGACGGACCAGGTCCGTCGCAACGGCCGTCGGTCCGTCGGGAGGTCCGTCGGTCCGTCGGGGGGTCTGTCGGTCCGTCGGGAGGTCCGTCGGTCCGTCGGGAGGTCCGTCGGTCCGTCGGGAGGTCCGTCGGTCCGTCGGGAGGTCCGTCGGTCCGTCGGGAGGTCCGCCGGTCCGTCGGGAGGTCCGCCGGTCCGTCGGGAGGTCCGCCGGTCCGCCGGTCCGTCGGTCCGTCGGTCGTAACTCTGTCATTTCTCTACCGTTTTGGACGGGGGTGGTCTCATTTGAATCGTGTGGCCCCCCCGGGGGCGTCTATGGGGGTCTCGAGGTTCGGGGACCCCTGGGGGCCCCCAGGGACCCCCACATTGTAACTCTGTCATTTCTCTACCGTTTTGGACGGGGGTGGTCTCATTTGAATCGTGTCGCCCCCCTGGAGGTATCTATGGGGGTCTCGAGGTTCGGGGACCCCTGGGGGCCCCCAGGGACCCCCACATTGTAACTCTGTCATTTCTCTACCGTTTTGGACGGGGGTGGTCTCATTTGAATCGTGTCGCCCCCCTGGAGGTATCTTTGGGGGTCTTAAGGCACGCACGCACGCACGCGCGCGCACACAAGCACCCGTATACGCATGCACGCAAGCGCACACGCACGCACGCGCGCGCGCACACGCACAAGCACCCGTATACGCATGCACGCACGCGCACACGCACGCACGCGCGCGCACACAAGCACCCGTATACGCATGCACGCAAGCGCACACGCACGCACGCGCGCGCGCACACGCACAAGCACCCGTATACGCATGCACGCACGCGCGCACGCACGCGCGCGCACACAAGCACCCGTATACGCATGCACGCAAGCGCACACGCACGCACGCACGCGCGCGCACGCACGCACGCACCCCCAGGGGTCCCCGAACCTCGAGACCCCCATAGAAACCTCCAGGGGGGCGACACGATTCAAATGAGACCACCCCCGTCCAAAACGCTAGAGAAATGACAGAATTACCATTTGGGGGTCCCTGGGGGTCCCCAGGGGTCCCCGAACCTTGAGACCCCCAAAGAAACCTCCAGGGGGGCGACACGATTCAAATGAGACCACCCCCGTCCAAAACGGTAGAGAAATGACAGAGTTACCATTTGGGGGTCCCTGGGGGTCCCCAGGGGTCCCCGAACCTTGAGACCCCCAAAGAAACCTCCAGGGGGGCGACACGATTCAAATGAGACCACCCCCGTCCAAAACGGTAGAGAAATGACAGAGTTACAATTTGGGGGTCCCCAGGGGTCCCCAGGGGTCCCCGAACCTTGAGACCCCCAAAGAAACCTCCAGGGGGGGCGACACGATTCAAATGAGACCACCCCCGTCCAAAACGCTAGAGAAATGACAGAGTTACCATTTGGGGGTCCCTGGGGGTCCCTAGGGGTCCCCGAACCTTAAGACCCCCAAAGATACCTCCAGGGGGGCGACACGATTCAAATGAGACCACCCCCGTCCAAAACGGTAGAGAAATGACAGAGTTACAATGTGGGGGTCCCTGGGGGCCCCCAGGGGTCCCCGAACCTCGAGACCCCCATAGATACCTCCAGGGGGGCGACACGATTCAAATGAGACCACCCCCGTCCAAAACGGTAGAGAAATGACAGAGTTACAATGTGGGGGTCCCTGGGGGCCCCCAGGGGTCCCCGAACCTCGAGACCCCCATAGATACCTCCAGGGGGGCGACACGATTCAAATGAGACCACCCCCGTCCAAAACGGTAGAGAAATGACAGAGTTACAATGTGGGGGTCCCTGGGGGCCCCCAGGGGTCCCCGAACCTCGAGACCCCCATAGACGCCCCCGGGGGGGCCACACGATTCAAATGAGACCACCCCCGTCCAAAACGGT
Organism: Protomyctophum parallelum; assembly: GCF_964188405.1. NCBI lineage: Eukaryota > Metazoa > Chordata > Actinopteri > Myctophiformes > Myctophidae > Protomyctophum > Protomyctophum parallelum. The sequence continues at coordinate 25,790,911 of NC_139698.1, read as the reverse complement.
AGAGAAATGACAGAGTTACGACCGACGGACCGACGGACCGGCGGACCTCCCGACGGACCGGCGGACCTCCCGACGGACCGACTGCGGGGGGGGGGGCCCATGAGGATTGATCAAACTCTTCGGCTCTGACCAGAGGGAGTGCAACAAACCATGTACAACCCAGAATCGGCACAAACAAGGGACTAAATTATTTTCGCTCCTATGCCACCAAAATGTGGAACGCCCTACCAACAGTCATTAAGACATTAATGACTGTTAACATTAACATTAATTAAATGTTTTGATGAATTGAACAATGTGGACCCTGTTGTAAACAAGTGTAATGCTTAATTGGGTCGTCCACTCACAGTTGACAGTCTTTGTATTGAGTTCGTGCTTAAAATGTACTGTAAATTCTACAAACTGTTAATAAAGATTTCAATCAATCAATCAATCAATTAATGGGAGCAGCTGTGCAGTGTGCGTTTGTAATGTTCAGTTTCACATTGTGGAGTCTTCTAGTGTCTATTAGGCCATGAGCAAAATTCCCAAATTGCACGTTATGCATCCAAAGGGTGGGCAATTTTATTTTCGATTTTGTGACTAGCTGTACATCTCTACTTTATAGTTTGGCATGATAACCATTGCAAACTCGTAGCTTAGTGGTGGTTATCATGCGTTGAATATGTGGACCCCTATATTGTCACCATCAAAATGTCCTAACAAATATATGGATAACTTTTGAACCTTAACTTGTGTCAAAACTAATGAAACCACTTTTCTGCATAATTAAAACATGGGAAATTGTTTGGAATGGTTATTGTACTTGTTCAAAACTTCTATATATGCTTAAATGGCATTTTAATGCAATATTTCCATCCCAAATATGATGATTTTGAAAAAAGCTAGTAAATATACCCATTTTAAAAGTGTATGCTGAGACCCAACATGTTTCTAATGGCAATAGAAAGCTGCCCATCGTTCGAAGCTTCGATTTGAGTGGTAACATGTGGTTGTACCTCCTGACATACTGTCAGAAATGTGATAAGTGATGACATGAGCCAGTGTCCCAAAATTGAGCTATGGTATCAAATGGGCGCGGCAAGGCTTGGTGTTTCTTTCTTTTCTCGTGGGTGGGTGGAGGGCACCCAGGCAGCCCAGCACCTACCCCCCCCCCCCCCCCCCCCCACGCACACACACAGTGCCTCCCACAATGAATACAATTGGAAAGTCTAGGAAGCGGAGCATCTCTCCAACAACATCATCATTCCCCATTTACAACTCTGGTCAGAGAGTGGGTCCTCCAGCCATAGTCAGCCTAGATGCGGACGCAGGGAAACAAATCCAGGATGCCAGGGTGAAAAACTTGATCTGGCTGCTCACCAGGATGTCAAACCCAGACGACCAAACTATCAGCAGTTGGACTGGATTTAACATCCTCATCCGCACTGACATACAAGTCGTCCAGGACACTGTGGGCTACCTACCAACAATCAATGCCCCAGCTACTGATATGTCGACTGTCAATGAAATCCTCACCCAAACTCTGAACATCATGGAGACCTTGGAACTGAACGAGATTGTCTGTGTCTTTGACCAAGCTCTCTACGCCAAGGCCACAGAAATCACTTGGAAACATGAGAAGTTCAGTAACATCATATTGAGGATGGGAGCGTTCCATACCATCTGCAACTTCCTATCGACCATTGGGAAGAGGTTTCAGCAGCCAATCCCCCTCTCTTGATGCGCGAATCAAATCCAGCATGATCTCTACCATGTCAAGGTATGACATCCAGAAAGCTGCCAGAGGGTTGCCGTTTCTGAGGGAATCAAGATACTCTTGAAACAGCTGTAGGATGTGAGCACAAGATGTGTCATCTATGAGCGCTGTGAAGGTTGTCTGTGACACCAGATCATGGAAACCTGATATGATCTTCAGGGTTTCTTCCAGATGGTGAACCTCTGCTCTGTGGTTGACCTGGATCCATGACAGAAACCCCTTCCATGCTAGCCTCATCATGGCCACATAGACAATGTTGTGAAGCCTGACAGCACGGTTGTACCTGCGCCCTTCCATCACAGCTGTGATGGAGCCTTCTGCGATGACACCAGACTCCACACACAGGTCACGGAGGCCAGCATCCTGAAACCTCTTCCCAATGGTCGATAGGAAGTTGCAGATGGTATGGAACGCTCCCATCCTCAATATGATGTTACTGAACTTCTCACGTTTCCAAGTGATTTCTGTGGCCTTGGCGTAGAGAGCTTGGTCAAAGACACAGACAATCTCGTTCAGTTCCAAGGTCTCCATGATGGTCAGAGTTTGGGTGAGGATTTAATTGACAGTCGACATATCAGTAGCTGGGGCATTGATTGTTGGTAGGTAGCCCACAGTGTCCTGGACGACTTGTATGTCAGTGCGGATGAGGATGTTAAATCCAGTCTGACTGCTGATAGTTTGGTCGTCTGGGTTTGACATCCTGGTGAGCAGCCAGATCAAGTTTTTCACCCTGGCATCCTGGATTTGTTTCCCTGCGTCCGCATCTAGGCTGACTATGGCTGGAGGACCCACTCTCTGACCAGAGTTGTAAATGGGGAATGATGATGTTGTTGGAGAGATGCTCCGCTTCCTAGACTTTCCAATTGTATTCATTGTGGGAGGCACTGTGTGTGTGCGTGGGGGGGGGGGGGGGGGGGGGGGGGGGGGATAGGTGCTGGGCTGCCTGGGTGCCCTCCACCCACCCACGAGAAAAGAAAGAAACACCAAGCCTTGCCGGGCCCATTTGATACCATAGCTCAATTTTGGGACACTGGCTCATGTCATCACTTATCACATTTCTGACAGTATGTCAGGAGGTACAACCACATGTTACCACTCAAATCGAAGCTTAGAACGATGGGCAGCTTTCTATTGCCATTAGAAACATGTTGGGTCTCAGCATACACTTTTAAAATGGGTATATTTACTAGCTTTTTTCAAAATCATCATATTTGGGATGGAAATATTGCATTAAAATGCCATTTAAGCATATATAGAAGTTTTGAACAAGTACAATAACCATTCCAAACAATTTCCCATGTTTTAATTATGCAGAAAAGTGGTTTCATTAGTCTTGACACAAGTTAAGGTTCAAAAGTTATCCATATATTTGTTAGGACATTTTGATGGTGACAATATAGGGGTCCACATATTCAACGCATGATAACCACCACTAAGCTACGAGTTTGCAATGGTTATCATGCCAAACTATAAAGTAGAGATGTACAGCTAGTCACAAAATCGAAAATAAAATTGCCCACCCTTTGGATGCATAACGCGCAATTTGGGAATTTTGGCTCATGGCCTATATAGGGCACGGGTTGCCCCGTGACAGTCACATTTTAGTCACCGGGAATGTTTTAGGTTTCAGTCGACTAAATATCCTAAGATTTTAGTCAACTAAATCTACATGTGATTTAGTCGAAAAATGTATTTAAGGCCTTGATGCCGTTGTAATTTGACTGATTTTACACTTGCTGAAAATAGCAGATCTATATAAGCTCACATCTGCTATTTTCAGCATGCAACCAAGTGCTAACTAACACTAGATCTCTTGTCCACCAGTCGCTTCCTAACATTTTACTCTAGTTTTTATTTGTTGACGAAATTGACAATATATTTATAGTCTTAGGCGTAGCTTAGTTTTCATTTAGTTTCAATTTCGTTTTTGTCAGTGGAAAAAGGTATGCAGTCGACGAACATTTATCGCCTTAGTTGTAGTCGACGAAATCAACGCTGGTGTTCAGGCGGGACAGTTGACAGACCAGTGCCAGCAGTGTGTCAGGAATGAGACCGGCTCACACCTGTGCATGTGTGACAATCCGCATGAGATGGAGACTGTACTCTCAACCTATATGCACACCCATGACATTCATATATTTATTTTTAAGTAGGCCTACTATACAAACTGATGTCAGTATTGTGCTCCGAGTTCTAAAATGGTAAATGGTAAATGGTGCATTTATATAGCGCCTTTATCCAAGGCGCTTTACAGAGATTGTGCATTTGATTACATTCACCCATTCACACACACACATTCATACACCGATGGCAGCGGAAACCATGCAAGGCACCAACTAGCACATCGGGAGCAATTAATTGCTCAAGGACACTTCGACAGTAACTCTGGGTTAGCCCGGGTTCGAACTGGCAACCTTACGGTTACCATCCAGGCACTCTACCCCTGAGCCACCGCCGCCCCGAGTTCTCACACTGTCTGTCCACCGTCACTGAGCCACAGTCAAGCCCTCCCCGTTCTGCTTGTTGACTATAACAAACAAACCACGTTTCTAAAGGCCAAATCAGAAAATCACATCATGTGTTCCATCTGTCACGCCATGTTTAAATTGTGTGAGCTGACCGATGGGAAGCTTTCCCTGTGTGTGTGTGTGTGTGTGTGTGTGTGAGTGTGAGTGTGAGTGTGCGTGTGTGTGTGTGTGTGTGTGTGTGTGTGTGTGTGTGTGTGTGTGTGTGTGTGTGTGTGTGCGCGCGCGTGTGACATTCTGACACCACAGTCATTTAATTGCTCAGTTCTTCAAAAACTTGACTCAGCTTTCTATGTGGCCAGACTCACCTCTGACCTCTTGACACGATTCCGTCCCAGACTCAGTCAGAGGTTAAAGGTCATCACCCTGGTGACTGCGTGCGTGCGTGCGTGCAACCTCCATCAAACTAAAGGAGGTTGTGGCTCTTTCAAACAGAGGACAGGGCAAAATAGGCACAAAGAGATGTTTTCAAAACATCTAATGGGAGCACATCACTAAAGCACACACACACACAGTAGAAAACTTAAAAACATTACTAACTAAAAAGAAAAAAAATGTACGTAATTTATTCTAATTGTTGTTATTGCAATTTACGAGCTGCGTTCGCTTCCCGCGTTTGCGCGTCTTACTTGTCTGCAGGGTCTCATAGTTAGTGCTCAGTGCATTCGCAATGATCTGCAGGGTCTCATAGTTAGTGCTGATTGCGTTTGCAATCATACCTGTTTAAGTCACATAAGTGTTTAAATCCATAGTTTCCACCACCTGCCAATAGGTGGCAGTGTTAGTTCACAGTGGAATGCCTTGTGTGGGGTCACACAGGGCGGAAAGAGAGAGAGTTGAGGGGGAACCACGGCTCCGTCTTATGAGCAAATTTAAGACTTCCGCTCTGAGAGCTAGCAGATTTAAGACATCCGGTTGCCTTCAGAATAAAATAATATTTTTAATTCGTTAATTAAATAACTATTACGTTACATTATTAGTGTAAAAGTGTGTTCTTTTCGTTAAGAATCACCCAAAAAGGATTGTAGTTTAGCCCAGCCGGGCAATAGTTTATTATAAAGTCCCGTGCTAAGAGTAGTAATAAACAACCTGTCAGCTCAGTCTAGTGCAACCAACAACAGGTACCGTGCGTACCGTGCGTCACGCACCTGTATAAGCAAGGTTCCTAGGTTCCTATCTAAGCAATAAAGGTTCCTATTTCATCAAGCAATAATACACCTATTATAACAATTAGTATTATTATTACATTACAGTTATTGTAAAGACACACATTATGTTTCTGTGTAAAAATAAGTAATTAAATTACTAATAAGTAATTAAATAATAATAAAAGTTATCTAAATGGATAAATGCTATTCACTGGAGTGCATGGACTTTATAAAGTGGACACTGGACAAAAGAGGCCTCCGCGAGGCAACTATCTGGACATACCCACATGTTCGGGGAGATGTCCTCTACCACACCCCACTCTCCGCTAAGCGGGAGAGGTGTAAAATTCACAGCAGCAGACCTTCTACTGTGGTCAATGCTGAAAAAAGTACCGTTTCCGGACCCAGAATGGACACTGGACAAAGAGGCCTCCGCGAGGCAACTATCTGGACATACCCACGCGTTCGGGGAGATGTCCTCTACCACACCCCACTCTCCGCTAAGCGGGAGAGGTGTAAAATTCACAGCAGCAGACCTTCTACTGTGGTCAATGCTGAAAAAAGTACCGTTTCCGGACCCAGAATGGACACTGGACAAAAGAGGCCTCCGCGAGGCAACTATCTGGACATACCCACGCGTTCGGGGAGATGTCCTCTACCACACTCCACTCTCCGCTAAGCGGGAGAGGTGTAAAAAAATCACTGGCCTATAACATGCATTGCAAAGTAATACTAATTATTTTGGTAATTACTGGTGTTTGAACACTAATGTCTGCATCAATGACAATGGTAATGTCATTCACTATGTAGATGGGCCATTAACAGTAATAGTTTATTTTTACAGTGCTGTGTTTATACATTCCTCCAAACCCTCTTTCTGATAAAACAGAGCCTTTTAGTGCAGTGCAGTACTTAAACTATGTACTCAGAGCAATACATTTTTTCCTGTCAGCTCATACAATACACAATCTCGCTTTTCAGTCTCTGTTTGGTAAGTGTTGAGACTCACGTCAAACAGAACAGCTTTGGAAAACAAACAAGTGTAGAGACCACAGCTACTGGTATCAGTTTGTGTTATGAAATGAGGGCAACTGTCATAACACTCATATCTAAATGTGATAGCCATACCTCTACCATGAATTGCAAAGTACTGTAAGGCTAAGTATTTTTGCAGTGGACCAAATACATTAACCAGGTCTTGTTCATAGCTATGGACTGAATCCATTAGAACAACATCTAAGATTATGCTATCACCCTCCACTGTCTTTTTAGAGAAATCTACGACAATTGCTCCCCAATGAGTCTTTTGGAGGTTGACTGGCAATATTACCAACTCATAGCTCCACCAATTCTGTGATGTTCTTGGTACATCTATATACTTGTGCAATTGTGTCTAAGATGCCTTTTTGTGACACGTCCAGTGGCTGCACTATAAATTGTGACATGTTCTTTGTAGATGGTAAGGCCTTGTCACCACATTGAGTACAACTATACAGACTAAGACTTTTCAGGCAAAGCAGGTCATCTCCAAGGAAAGGAGACTGAAGTGTGTATTCTACAAAGCTGTTTAATATGGTGTATACGTCTGTCCTAGAAAATGTCTGAGACACTAATGACACTGATGTGTTGGCTAGATTGAATTTCTCAAGTTTCCGTCTAAATGTTGAGTCCTGCGCTGCTGCTTCTTCAAGCCGTGTGTGACATTTTTTGAAAGCAGATGTCTGTTGTAGAAATGTTAGAATTGGTAATGGTATGGCTTCACACATATTGTCATTTAGACTTTCATTGCATAAAACCACATCATCATCATCTTTTTCCAAATTGTCCTCCGTTATTGTTCTATTATTATCCTTGTCTATTGTGATGCCAGCATCACCACATTTCACATAGAAATATAAGCACCCATTTACTTTTGACTCTCGCACAGCATTTGCTGCTGGTAATATTTCTATCATTGTGTCATTTGCTTTAATTACAACATTGTCATAAAGCAAGTCTGCCCAAAAGTGTCCAGTTTTGGCCATAGCGCCTATATGACAAATGATTGAGGCCAACTTATACTTAATTTTACCGCCGTCACAAATAGGAATTTCGATTACACCAGATGGTTCTACATGCCTGCGGCTCACCGACCCACGATCAGTAACACGCGACAGAGAAAGAGTAATGAAATCAGGAGAGTCATTCCAACATATTTGTCGCTTCATATCACAACCACATGCTGTACACTTGTCTGGACTTACACCTTCCATGATTGAGTGTTCGAAAAGAGAATTGAGGGACTCTCTTTTCTGTGGCAGCGGTAATGCAAAAATATTAGTAATAGAAGAATTGAACATCTTGAACAGCTTGTTTAAAATCAGTTCCCCATGGTAGGTATTTTCACCTGTGTCATTGGTGGTTTTCATTGCTTTATTGGCTTCAGTCCTTACTGTGTCAAAATGTTCTTTGAAAGGAGATGTACTTTCACTGACATCCTCAAAATCACCAAAGAAGTCATGATCAATCACAGTGTCTTGTTGATCATGCTTTTTATCAACATTTTCTTTCTGTGGCGCTAGATTCTGTGTCTCAGACATGATGGTGTCAAGACTGGCTTGCACCACGCTGGAGTTCCTTTTACTACCAAGTACAATACAAGCAGCTTGTACTATTGTACTTGTTTGTTGTAGTGTTTTGGCATTAACTAAAGTGCTGAAGATGTACATAGCCAAAGTATACCTCTTATCTCTGTGTATGTACTGTTGTTTGCAAATGTGACTTGCCTGTTTCATCAAATGACTCTTACATGCCCTTATGGTACAGAAATCTAAATCTTTGTTATCTGCCTTTCCTACCACTATTCTCCAGCAGCGTAACAAGTACATACTCATGCTATCTTGATTGAAGATATGCATACTGGCTTTTAAAAGCACTATGGACCTGTCACTATTAATCTGAATCGGTGTTGTGTTTGTACCAAATATCTCCTTCTCTTTGCATCTCAATTGTGTGAGTAGTTCCTCTATAGCTGATTGAGTATGTTCTTCAGAGATCATGAATGCAACAGGAGTTGATTAATTAAATGAACTTACTATAATTTCATAATACAAAATCCTTTTCTCTGTTAGTTTAGTCTTAATGATCCCCCCTGTGGCATCCCATGATGCCGCACATTGTGCTGTCGCATTGTGCCACAGTTTCACTCCTGCTTCACTAAAACATATAACCTTAAGGGGACTAACTTTAATAACTTGAATGAATCCTTTTACAACAACACTGTCTGTGTCTTTATCCTCCCATTCTTTTTTAAGGTCCATCAAAGCTTTGATCTCACTGTTATCCTTCCATCCTTGTTTCCGCTGTTCATATTTGACCTGCCTGTACAAAGAAGTGTCTTTGCCAACTCCGCTACGATTTCCAGCTATTAAAGACCTTGGGTCTGCAATGTTCACTGCCTCAATGTAGGCATTATGTGCAAATCGGTTCATCATTGATCTACCCAAGTTTGCACGCTCTGTGCTTCTAATGTATCTACCTCTCAATTTGTCCTTTGTGTGATATATGTTGCCAGTGTAAGCTATATGAAATATGCCGTCTTCGAATGAATGGAGATGAATTTTAAAGGTCATCTCACATGAAGTATGCCGGCAGGCGCCATTGATTTTCTAACGACAGCGGTAGAAAAGTGGTGATTAACAAAACTGATTATACAGTATGGATTACTCTAGTCAATTTGATACCGGATATGATTTAATACCGGACTTTTACTTGTATTAAACAAAATATTTCCAAATGTTTTGATTGATTTGATTGAAATATGTATTAACAGTTTGCATAATTACAGTACATTTCAAGCACAACTCAATACAAAGACTGTTTACTGTGAGTGGACGACTCAATAAAGCATTACACTTGTTTACAAGAGGGTCCACCTTGTTCAGTTCATCAAAACATTTAGAGACACTTCTATATAGCCAGAGAACAGAACAGGAATTCACCATAAGATTGACATTGCACTGCAGTATTCATACTTGTACTTACATTTGAGTAATTATTCCACCACTGACAACCAGAGACATACAGTAGCTTCTACAGCAGGTATGTCCAACTATCTGTTGTTGTTGACAAAAGGGCATATATTTGTCCCAGCATTTTTGTAAGCCAACAGTTAATGAGTCTTTATTGTGGTGACATCAGCATACTACCAGATGTACAAATATTGTAGGGATTTGGAAACTTTTAAATGAGCGTTTTATTTCTGATTGTGATGATCATTATTGATATGATTTCTTCTTCTTCTGTGTAACAGTGAATGAGAAATGATTCATGATTAATTAAAAGGTATTTTCTTTCTAACTTTCAAAGCCTTGTCTGTATTCTTTTATTCTTTTATAAATGTAATGCTATGGAGAGGGCCACTATATATATAACGATCGTTATATATATAAACCCAGCCAGAAAGAGGGTTTGGAGGAATGTATAAACACAGCACTGTAAAAATAAACTATTACTGTTAATGGCCCATCTACATAGTGAATGACATTACCATTGTCATTGATGCAGACATTAGTGTTCAAACACCAGTAATTACCAAAATAATTAGTATTACTTTGCAATGCATGTTATAGGCCAGTGATTTCATGTCAATGCCCCAAGGCACAGCACTTTTTTGAGCATTGACCTCAGTAGAAGGTCTGCTGCTGTGAATTTTACACCTCTCCCGCTTAGCGGAGAGTGGGGTGTGGTAGAGGACATCTCCCCGAACGTGTGGGTATGTCCAGATAGTTGCCTCGCGGAGCCGTCTTTTGTCCAGTGTCCATTCTGGGTCCGGAAACGGTACTTTTTTCAGCATTGACCACAGTAGAAGGTCTGCTGCTGTGAATTTTACACCTCTCCCGCTTAGCGGAGAGTGGGGTGTGGTAGAGGACATCTCCCCGAACGTGTGGGTATGTCCAGATAGTTGCCTCGCGGAGCCGTCTTTTGTCCAGTGTCCATTCTGGGTCCGGAAACGGTACTTTTTTCAGCATTGACCACAGTAGAAGGTCTGCTGCTGTGAATTTTACACCTCTCCCGCTTAGCGGAGAGTGGGGTGTGGTAGAGGACATCTCCCCGAACGTGTGGGTATGTCCAGATAGTTGCCTCGCGGAGCCGTCTTTTGTCCAGTGTCCATTCTGGGTCCGGAAACGGTACTTTTTTCAGCATTGACCACAGTAGAAGGTCTGCTGCTGTGAATTTTACACCTCTCCCGCTTAGCGGAGAGTGGGGTGTGGTAGAGGACATCTCCCCGAACGCGTGGGTATGTCCAGATAGTTGCCTCGCGGAGGCCTCTTTGTCCAGTGTCCATTCTGGGTCCGGAAACGGTACTTTTTTCAGCATTGACCACAGTAGAAGGTCTGCTGCTGTGAATTTTACACCTCTCCCGCTTAGCGGAGAGTGGGGTGTGGTAGAGGACATCTCCCCGAACGTGTGGGTATGTCCAGATAGTTGCCTCGCGGAGCCGTCTTTTGTCCAGTGTCCATTCTGGGTCCGGAAACGGTACTTTTTTCAGCATTGACCACAGTAGAAGGTCTGCTGCTGTGAATTTTACACCTCTCCCGCTTAGCGGAGAGTGGGGTGTGGTAGAGGACATCTCCCCGAACATGTGGGTATGTCCAGATAGTTGCCTCGCTGAGCCGTCTTTTGTCCAGTGTCCATTCTGGGTCCGGAAACGGTACTTTTTTCAGCATTGACCACAGTAGAAGGTCTGCTGCTGTGAATTTTACACCTCTCCCGCTTAGCGGAGAGTGGGGTGTGGTAGAGGACATCTCCCCGAACGCGTGGGTATGTCCAGATAGTTGCCTCGCGGAGCCGTCTTTTGTCCAGTGTCCACTTTATAAAGTCCATGCACTCCAGTGAATAGCATTTATCCATTTAGATAACTTTATTATTATTATTATAATGATTTAATTACTTATTTTTACACAGAAACATAATGTGTGTCTTATAGCATCATATAGCATCATTTAAATGCTTAATTTGTAGTTTTAATGTGCAAATTAAACTTTTTTTCAATACTCTAGAGGGTACTCTTATTTTGAAGAGATCGTCCACCGGAAGCCTTAAATCTGTTCATTAGATCTGTTCACTAGACGCTGCCGGGAACGGCTGATCTTGTCAAAAGGCTCATGGAGAGTAACTCCCATCCAATCAAGCCTGAGTGAGTGGCAGCTTGTCTATTGGCCACGCACAGGTGTTGGAGGCTATAAGTGGACCTGTCCTGCACTCATTCCCCCATTCAAGCTGAGAAGATCACTACACCAGTGGTGTCTTGTTGTCTACCAACCTCCAGCACCATTTCTCTCTTCCCCTCCAACTGTGTGCGTCCACGAACCAAACGTGAGTTAGGTGATCATGGACTGTATATTGTTTCTCCTATTACCAGCAGTTCTTTAAGTTGTTTATTTAATGGTTTGTTTATCACCTCATCTGCATGGACTCACTGCACTGCCCATGTGCTTTGAGTCAACTGCTTGTTATGTGGGTTATTTCCGCTGGTTTATGGAAACTGCATGGAATGTATAATGTTTGGCCTGCCTAATTGGGCATCATGTATATGTATATATTTGACATAAGTTATAGGTATGTTTATGTTTCATATATGATTGATCGATGCTTTCCTTATCTATTTGGCCTGCATTGTTCCTGATTGATTATTTAACATAGAGATATAGTTTCTTATATATATTTGATGCTTTAAGATATTATATATATATATGTTATATATGATCTATAATTATGCATGTTTGATTTAATTATTAATATTATTTATACTCTTGAATATGGATTGAGCTGCCATTTATGATTTGTCTGATAGGCTTATTGATGCCAACTATTAGTCCTGCAACAAACAGTCAAAAAGTGCTTTAGTTTTCGAGATACCCCTACCGGAGTTAGGACCAAACACAACATAGTTTTTCCTCATCTCTAAGGCCTCCCATACATGAAATGGATTCTTGTATAAAAATATTTTACTGCAAAAGTGGTGAAATTGTTATTTAAAGTTATACACCTCAAACTAAAAATAAAGCCTGTCCGTCTGGTGGTTGAGGCACTTAAAGGCATGTAGATTCACAATGGAAGCTCTGAGAGGTTCAAAACTTGGCATACTTGAAGCCAGAACATACCTCTACATTCTAGAAAAGACTGAATGTCAATATCTGAATGTCAATATGAGATATAGTCATTTAAACACATACTTACAGTAGGCGGAATTGTACATCTATGTAGATGTCTTCTCTACTTTGTAGTGACTCTGGAATGGATTGTCATAGCAACACATATGATGGCTTGTAGGAAAGGTGAGGTTCTACTGAATCCAGCAATACCAATTGTGTAAATGTAGCTTGCATAATCGTGGAGTTATGCCACAAAACGTATATGGTGTCCCAAGCGGGGGGAAATAAAACTAATGAAATCTACAGTATCACATTAGTTTTATTTTTACTTCACTTATCAAGGGTGGGAAAACATAAACAAATCACTTGAGTAGAAGTCCCTAAAATGTATGAAATGTCTCAAACTTGAGAAATGAGAAATTGTGAAGAAATAGATGCCGCTTCAATAGAGAAATATGCAAGCCTACAGTGGAACTACTAACTATTATTGTTGCAGCACATGACCTGGATGTTAAATAATAATAATATAATATCTCAAACTTATATAGCGCTTTTCTGAGTACCCAAAGACGCTTTACATGGGGGGGGGGTTTACAGAGGTGACAACAAATTAAAAACAACTTTAATAGAAAAAGGACATTAAAAGACCGTGAAAAGGGAAGGCAATTTTGAAGAGGTGGGTTTTGAGGGTGGATTTGAAGGTTTGAAGGGTAGGGGCATCTCTGAGTGCCTTAGGGAGGGCATTCCACAGGGTTGGGGCAGCAAAGGCGAAAGCCTGTTCCCTCATCAAGCTCAAATCTCAATATTATCCTCATAAATATAAATAATCAAGTTATTAATTTCTGTTATTTGAGTTATTTGGTTACAGTCAATTTTTACTACAGTATTTGGCTCCACCTATGTGCATCTTATGTGATCTTATAATGTGAAGTGTATCGGAAATCGGGGCCGATCATGACATTTTTAAATGATCAGATCAGGAGCACAAAAATGTGATTGGGACATCCCTAGTATCAATATGATATCCATATCATGATATTAGACTGTATATTGTCCGTGATTTGGGATATTGTACTATTGTGATATTGGAGGAGTTGCATAAAAATATAATTTTCAGATGGGGAAAAATCGGTATCGGCAGATACTCAAAATTTAAATGATCTTACTAAATGTTGCTCAACAGAGAGATGATGATGTTCATAAAACCGTAGCTCTATATACAGACAATATGCTGCAGTAATGAGCAAGTTGCAAATGTTGAGTGAGAGCATGCCTGCACCAGTCTCATCAAGAAGACTGAATAGGGTTGATACAACATTGTTTAACATACAAAGATATTTTTAATTTGTGTGAAGACCAGTACAAGACCAGAACATCTGACAGCCATTATGGCTGGTACTGGTATGTGTACCAGAGACTTAAGGTCCTTCATGCAGCATCAGAAAGGTTGATGAAGTTGTACATCATCTGCTCCTCTCCTACCCAGATCTGTTTGTGTATGATGACAAATATACAATATACAGTATAATACCGGTAATATGCCGAGGCGGCAGTGCCTCAGGGATAGAGTGGCCAATAGAGCGGCTGGATGGAGAACCGTGAGGTTCGCAAGACAAAATTCAGTGTGAACTAACAATATACCGGTAGTACTATATCATACCATATTCTCAGTTCGATCCAGGGCTCCCCCAGAGTTAGACTCTGAACCCCTAATTGATCCCGATGTGCAGGTCGGTGTCTTGTATGGTTTCCTCTGCCATCGGTGTGTGACTGAATGTGTGAATGTAATGCACAATCTATGTAAAGTGCTTTGGATAAAAGCTCTATATACTGTAAATGCACCAATTTCCATTTACGGTATATAAACTCCTTGACTGTTATGATGACATACAGAAGACACTGACTCTGAGGAAGAAGATGATATTGTCTAAATACAAACCCTGGAAACATACAGCATTATAATTTGTAGAACATGGAAAGTCTGATGTTGCATGCTCTAAAAGTGTGTCCATGGGAAATGGGCACAATGAGAGAAGATGCAAATCTCCAAGAAAATCCAGAACTACTACATAGACCTGCAGATATATCGATGAAGAAAACCATGGACCAGTGTCTTCAGTATGTCATAACTCTTATTTATTGAAAGTGATGACTTGTCATCACTTTCATTTATTTAAAGAAAGATGTTAACTACTTCAGTGAGATTAATAAAACCTTTGACATAGATACTGGTCTGCTGTTCTAATTCTTTGTTTTATAGCTGCTATATTTCGTTTAGATATTTAGTGTTTTAGGTAGCATTTATGATATTTGTCATCATATGCAAAGAGATCTGGGTACGAGAGCAGCCGATGTACAACTTCATCAATCTTTCTGATGCTGCATGTGAAGGCCCTGTCTCTGGTACTCTGACCAGTGACCATGTGAAGGCCCTGTCTCTGGTACTCTGACCAGTGACCATGTGAAGGCCCTGTCTCTGGTACTCTGACCAGTGACCATGTGAAGGCCCTGTCTCTGGTACTCTGACCAGTGACCATGTGAAGGCCCTGTCTCTGGTACTCTGACCAGTGACCATGTGAAGGCCCTGTCTCTGGTACTCTGACCAGTGACCATGTGAAGGCCCTGTCTCTGGTACTCTGACCAGTGACCATGTGAAGGCCCTGTCTCTGGTACTCTGACCAGTGACCATGTGAAGGCCCTGTCTCTGGTACTCTGACCAGTAGTCCTGGTTTTGTCTATGAACTGATTGCACAAGACCGCAATTACTTTTTTGTGCTATCCCTTTTGGACTGATTGTATGACTGTACTCTGTTGCTGTTTTTACATTTATGTCTAATAAACTATTAAATCCATCAATCAATCAATCAATCAATTGTGCTGGCCTTCCCACAAATGAAACAATATATTTGTATGTTAAACAGTGTTGTATCCTATTCAACAATGTTGTACCCTATTCAGTCTTCTTGACGAGACGGCATGCTCTCACTCTGGTCTTACTGGAGTAGTTTTCTCAACATGATACAGTATATGATGAGGAGAGGAGAGTATTGAATTTGGGTTTGCCAGGGTTTTATGAACATCATCTCTCTGTTGAACAACAGTTAGTATGTGTTGAAGGTCTTCTGCCGTGGGCTTTATACATTATGGGTCTTGTTTCGTGCTTTTTTCCAACTGTTTAGCAAAGATGATTTGGATCCAATATTCCATTTTGGTAAAATTTTAAAGACACACTTCAGAATTTGTACAGTATCTATGTTGTGCATTACGCGCACTATTTTTAGGCTATAGTATATGTGCAGTAACCATATTACAAGTGATACTAATTAAGTCTATTTTCCATTCTCAAATAACAGAAATGAATAACTTGATTATCTATATTTAGGAGGATAATATTGAGATTTGAGCTTGATCCAGGTCATGTGCTGCAACATAATAATAGTTAGTAGTTCCAATCTAGGCTTGCATATTTCTCTATTGAAGCGGCATCTATTTGTTCACAATTTCTCATTTCTCAAGTTTGAGACATTTCATACATTTTAGGGACTTCTACTCAAGTGATTTGTTTATGTTTTCCCACCCTTGATAAGTGAAGTAAAAATAAAACTAATGTGATACTGTAGATTTCATTAGTTTTATTTCCCCCCGTTTGGGACACCATATACGTTTTGTGGCATAACTCCACGATTATGCAAGCTACATTTACACAATTGGTATTGCTGGATTCAGTAGAACCTCACCTTTCCTACAAGCCATCATATGTGTTGCTATGACAATCCATTCCAGAGTCACTACAAAGTAGAGAAGACATCTACATAGATGTACAATTCCGCCTACTGTAAGTATGTGTTCAAATGACTATATCTCATATTGACATTCAGATATTGACATTCAGTCTCTTCTAGAATGTAGAGGTATGTTCTGGCTTCAAGTATGCCAAGTTTTGAACCTCTCAGAGCTTCCATTGTGAATCTACATGCCTTTAAGTGCCTCAACCACCAGACGGACAGGCTTTATTTTTAGTTTGAAGTGTATAACTTTAAATAACAATTTCACCACTTTTGCAGTAAAATATTTTTATACAAGAATCCATTTCATGTATGGGAGGCCTTAGAGATGAGGAAAAACTATGTTGTGTTTGGTCCTAACTCCGGTAGGGGTATGCCGACTTCTGGGGGCCATTGTCGCAGTACTATATTGTTTGTCCCCTTTGTACAGCACACACACCAATTAAAACCTTAAATCGAATCCTCTGCCTCTGCCTCCTCTTGGTCAGCCTGGCCGGTGGCCTTGCCTGCTCACCATTCTGTCCATTTCACATATACGAACTATTTCCGAGTGCCAGCACTCTTTCAATGGTCCTTCGAGCCGGATGTAATGGAACCGATGGCAGGCAGAGAGGAAGGCAGAAGGCTGGAGGATGAGGAGGAAGAAGAGAAATTGGAGGATCAAGCGGAGCCGGACGAAAGGGCCATGAAGCCGTTCCAGGGAGCCACCGTCCCACCCAAGGCCCATGCCACAAGGCAACAACCTGCCTTGCTGGTTGAAGGGTTGCCTCACCCCCAGCGGAGGCGACAACAGCCGAGTGCAGCCTTGATACCGGGCCAGCCCGCAGAGGAACCGCCTGCTGCATCGTTCAGCCAGGCAGGCTCCGCCCACCACTCAAAAGTGCCGAGCCAGGCAACCTCCACCCACAAATCCAGAGAGCTGAGCCAGGCAACCTCCACCCACCACTCCAGAGAGCAGAGCCAGGCAACCTCCACCCACCACTCCAGAGCGCCGAGCCAGGCAGGCTCCAGCCATCACTCCAGAGGGTCCGTCCAGGCAGGTTCTGGCCACGGCTCCAGAGCCCCCAGCCAGGCAGGCTCGGCTCACTATTCCAGAGCTGCCAGCCAGGCGGTTTCTGGACACGGCTCCAGAGCATCCAGCCAGAGAAGTCGGCACAGCGGACACTTGTTAGCCCTGCATGACACCCAAGTGGCCGCCCTCAACGAACGGAAGAGGGCCATGGCTCTGTTAGAGATCGAACAGCAGATCAAGGAGGACAGAATCGCAGACGAGCGATGTCGGATCCTGGAGGAGCGGACTCGGCGGGACCTGCAGGAGAAGGAGGACATCACCAAGCACATGGTGCAACAGCGGAGGCTGAGACAGGCCAGGCAGAGGTTGGAGGAGGCCCAGATTGTCTCGTCTTTCCTTGAGCAGAACGAGCAGGCAGATGAAGGCACAGAGACCATCCACCCGGGAAGGTCCGTCCACCTACCAGAGGGCTCAGCCCAGCAGCTGTCCGTTGACCGCCATGCATACGCAGCCCTCCAGGGACGACCGAGTGCAGCGCTGGGCCCAGTAGCCTTCACTGCAGAGCCGACGCACCAAGCCATCTGCTCGGCAAAACCCGGGACCCCTATACCACCTCCTACAGTTACACTGCCCTCTCAACAAGAACCCAGTCCACCCAACATTCCAGCTACTCAGCCATCAGGTGACCATCGGCCCACCGATGAGGACGCCGTACCTGAGTTCCAGAAGGAGCTGAGCATGCTCACAATGGGAGCAACCAAGAAGCTGCATATTGACCAACCAAACTGTTCAAAGGTCAAGTTGGAAGTGTCAAAGGTCACACCATTTAATGGAGAAAGAAGCACAGATGATTTTGCCGTCCTAGATGATGGAACCGAAAGGACCATCATTCTCCCAGCTGCAGTCCGGCAGCTTAACCTGAGGGGCACACCCGAGGCCCTTAACCTAACGGTGAGATCAAATGTGCTTCAAATAACCGGTACAGCCGTGGCCTTCTCCATTACCTCTGCAGGTCAACCTGACCTGATGGATCCGACCTTAACCCTCCCACTTACCAACGTGGTCAAAGTGAAGCCTCTTACCCTCATCGGGCCTGACTACCCGTATTTCGTCACCCCGATTGAGCCAGTGGTGGCTGGGCCAGTAAAAGTTCCGGCCCATCCACTCGCCTACGGGAATGAAGTTCAATCACTATGGATCTCTACCCAGTCAACTCGACCCAGTCCGAGAGCCGGACCACCTTCCCCCTCCAAACCAGACGCCCGAGGGGCAGCCCATTGGCCTGCCTCCCTTCCACCACCTAGTGAGGGCCCAGAGTCTTCATCTGCAAGATGCTATAGCATCCCTTCCAAGCCTGCAGAGTTCCAGACATGGGAAGAGGTGGTGATCGCTGCTACACCTGAGAATGTTGACGGGGTGGCTTCCTCAACACCAGGGCGTTGTCTACGGAAATAGTTAGCTCCTGCATAGGGCAGGACTTAGCTGGGAAGAAGAGAAGCTCAGTCTTGTCTGGGTTCAGTTTGAGGTGGTTGGAGGACATCCACTGTGAGATGTCAGCCAGGCATGCAGTGATGCGCTCTTCCACCTGAGTGGCAGAGGGGGGGAAGGATAGAAACAGTTGTGTGTCATCGGCGTAGCAGTGATAGGATATATTGTGAGCAGAGATGATAGTGCCAAGGGATTTAGTGTACAGTGAGAAAAGGAGGGGACCAAGTACAGATCCCTGTGGGACCCCAGTTTGGAGGGTTCGGGGGATGATAACAGACCTTTCTGTAGTCCGGTCTGTAGTTCTTGACATCTGAGGGGTCGAGGGTTGGTTTCTTGAGGAGTGGTGTTACTCTGGCTGACTTGAGGGCAGATGGGACGCAGCCTGAGGTTACTGAGGAGTTGATGATGGAGGTGATGAAGGGGAGCAGATCAGGTGCGATGGTCTGGAAGATTGGAGACGGGACAGGGTCAAGAGGACAGGTGGTAGGTCTAGAGGATGTCACTAGTTGTAGAACCTCGTCTGGGGAAAGAGGAGAGAAGGAGGACATGCATGGTATGTTGGGGTTAGTGTTGGTTGGGTCAGATGCCACTTTATGTGGGAGGGGAGGAAAGGAGCTGCTGATATCATCAACCTTCTTCTCGAAGTAGTTGACAAAAACATCAGCAGTTAGGGATGAAGGTTGAGTGGGGGGAGGGGGTTTAAGGAGGGAGGAGAAAGTGGAGAAGAGCTTCCTTGGGTTACAGTACAGGATTGGATTTTGGTGTGGTAGAAGGAGGTTTTAGCAGTGGTTAGTGAGTGGGCGAAGGCGGAGAGGAGTGAGTCAGCTGGTAGCTTTGTCTTGTGCCACTTTCTTTCGGCTGCCCTTAGAGGTGCCCTTAGAGGTGTTTCAGATAGCCAGGGAGCCGGTGGACATGAGCGAGCTGGTCTGGATGAGAGCGGGCAGTGTTGGTCGAATGCAGATGAGATAGAGGAGAGGAAGGATGAGGTTGCAGTGTCAGGTGAGAGGGAGAGGAAGGACTCCAGGGAGGGTAGAGAGGAGAGAATATAGGATGAGAGGGAGGAGGGGTTTAGGGACTTGAGATTGCGTCGGGAGGTGACGTTCGGAGGGTTAATAGGTTTAGGCGGGAGGGTGGGGAAAGAGAGGGAGAAGGTTATGAAGTGGTGGTTAGACCTAATTAAGGGGGTAACAGAGCGTGTGGAGGGAGAGCAGGCTCTGGAGAACACAAGGTCCAAAACATTACCAGCCTTGTGAGTGGGAGGGGAGGGAGATAGGGAGAGGTCAAATGAGGCCAGAAGGGATGTAACGGGAAGATATTTCTCTGAGGTAGGAAGGTTGAAGTCACCCAGTAGAATCAGAGGGGTGCCATCTTCCGGAAACGAGCTGATCAGAGAGTCTAGTTCTTCCAGGAAGTTCCCGAGAGTTCCTGGAGGGCGATAGAGCACAATGAGGATGAGGGGGACTGGCTGTGATATTGAGATAGCATGAAATTCACATGTGGACAGAGAAAGGTGAGAGAGTAATATGGTAGCATGCTAACATAGCATGCTAACATGATAATGCTAACATGCTAATTAGCATTAGAAAATGGTAGCATTAGCATGCTACCATTTTCAGTATGAAAACTAAAAATAATGACAAAAAAAAAAATATATATATATAAAGAATTAAAAAAATATATTAAAATTTTAAAAAAGAAAATAAATCTATCTATCTATCTATCTATAATGGTGATTTTTTTCCTAAAATGTGTAAGAAATTTAGACATAGGCTAACATTTAGATGTGGCGGCCATCTTGAAATAGCACCGCCATATTGGATTCTTGGATGGCTCGGTTAAAAAAGTTAAAGAGGTGACCCAGAGGCATGTTCATGCCAAACTTCACGCTTGTATCACCAAGTGAAAGGTTCTCTCACAATATGGCTGTTAGCCGCTGTACTACATAGCAGATGTACCCATCATAGGGACGGATGCAGTGGAATTAGAAGTCCTAATTGGCAGAGACCAATATTGGAAAATGGTCACAGGAAAAATGGAGAGACTGAATGAAGGACTGCACTGGAAAGTGTATTTGGATGGCTGGTGCAAGGAGAAGTCAGTCACCACGCTAAATATCATAACTGAAGTTGTGGACCGTGGTGAAGTCGGAGAGGAACAGGCACTGTCAGATCAGTTACGCAACTTTTGGGAAATCGAATCCCTTGGAATCCACATGAAATAAATGCATTCTGAGAAGGAAGACATGGCAGTGTGCCTATGCCTATTCCCACTATAGGCTGAGGAAGAAATGCCAGTTTTCAAATCAGCCTCATGGTGGCGCTACAACAGGCCACACACACACACACACACACACACACACCAAACATCACACACTCTCCTATCCTCCTGGTGGAGACCTGTGCCCAGAAGGGCACTTTTTCTAGTTAATCTCTTAGGGCCCATTTAACCATATAATGCGCATGTTTAATCAATGGCACCGTTTCCATTGAGGTTCAATCATCCAGAAGATAAAGGCATATAATAACATCAGTGCGTTAAAATGAATCGGGTTACATTTTAGTTTTAAATACCTATTTCTAAGATTTTAATGAACAATTTCTAAACCGTATTCAGAAAACGAACCATATATTCTATGTTTTAATTTACCATTTATATATTTGACAAACAGTTTTCAGAACACCAAACCAAACCAAACCAAAGATACAAGCATGAAGCATGGCTTAAAAATAAAAAAAAGAACATAACGAGGACCATACTGTAATGTTGTTGGCGGGGAACGGGTAATGATGAGAAATAATGTGAATGGAAAGATTGGAGAAAACATGTTAATGATTGTGTTGTTTTATGACATTTTTGTAGAGAAAGAAAAATGACACCAGTGTTGTGGAATACTTGTTTTATGCTGCCAATGTCTTTGTTTGACTATAGTCTTGTGTTGCCAGACTGTTGCCTCTCACAATTTTCAAATGCTTCCGTCATACAGTCTGCAAGGAAATGACAAACACCTTAGTCGGATTAGGGGAGGTGTAGTTCCAGACTCAATATAGCATTCGATTGTGGAATAGTTGTCTGGCTATACACAAGTCTATTGTTTGACATTTATGGAGGGTATCCTGTATGTACAACTATTTCTTTTTTTCACTTAATTTTTATTGAAGGAAGAACAGACAAGAAAACACAACTGACACTATACGGAAAGAAAAAGAAAAGAAAAAGAAGAAAAAAAGAAAGAAAAAGGCTGCATTTTTCATATTACAAAAAACATTCAATGAAATCCTATTGCAATATCGTTATAGGCTGAGAGAAGAGATTCCACTTTTCCCACTTTTTATAGAATTTATCCTCTTGTAGTCTAAGTATGAATGTTAGTTTTTCCATAGCATACAGTTCCTCAATAATGTCCATCCATTGATCTTTCGTTGGTGGGTCCTGCTGGCACCAGCGTCGTGTGATTGCTTTTTTACTTGCTGCTGAGGATCTTGATTAAATATTTATCATGTATTAGAAACTCTTTAGGGATATTTCCCAACAGTAGAAAAGAAACAGACAGAGGTATCTCAAAACACAGAATGGTCTCCAAGGTGGAGTGGATATCCTGCCAGTATTTCTGAATTTTAGGACAAGACCAGAAAATATGAGCGTGGCCCGCCCCTATATGTACAACTATTTCAATTCATTAACCTTTCAGTTTATT
This sequence comes from Protomyctophum parallelum, assembly GCF_964188405.1. Lineage (NCBI taxonomy): Eukaryota > Metazoa > Chordata > Actinopteri > Myctophiformes > Myctophidae > Protomyctophum > Protomyctophum parallelum. The sequence continues at coordinate 25,768,364 of NC_139698.1, read as the reverse complement.
AAGATGAAACAGAGCCCCCCCCCCCCCCCCCCTTGTAACTGAGGAAAGCCTGGTTTCCTATGCTTTACTGTTCATTGCTCAGATCGGCTGCATGCTCACCAAACATACAGTATGGTGATGTGACGTCCAGCACTCCAGCTCATCTCCTGCATTGATGTTACTCCCTGTCTCTCTGTCATGTTGTCAAAAAGTAATGTAAAAAACTGCAGAGATCATCAGTGATCAAGCTTCAAATCGTTGGGTTTAATGGAAAATAATACAGTAAATGGTAAATGGTGCATTTATATAACGCTTTGGGGTTTACATCGTCATACTATACTATAATTCTAACAATGTCTGATTGTGTGTGTGTGTCTGTGTGTCTGTGTGTCACTGTGACTGCCGTAACTCCTTACTGCCTGCACCAATCAAAACCCTTTTTTCGATTTGACACATTAATGATTATTAATGAATTTATTAGTCAATTACAAACGCACCCGGGCGCAGTACCCCCCACGGCCACAAGGGGGGGCAAATATCTCACAACGGGTAAGGGCTAGTACTATGCAAGGCACCAACCTGCACATCAGGAGCAATTACGGGTTCAGAGTCTTGCTCAAGGACTCTTCGACACTGACTCTAGGTCTAGGGGAGCCTGGGTTCGAACCTCATGTGTCCCAGAATGTGTAGTTACATTGATTGATTGAAATATTTATTAACAGTTTGCAGAATTACAGTACATTTCAAGCACAAACTCAATACAAAGACTGTTAACTGTGAGTGGACGACCCAATTAAGCATTACACTTGTTTACAAGAGGGTCCACCATGTTCAATTCATCAAAACATTTAGAGACGTACAAATAGATACTTCCATATAGTCAAAGAACAGAACAGGAATTCATCATAAAGGAAGCAAAAAGGGAAAAGAAACATATACAGTGAGGGGAAAAGGGAGAGGTGGTGGGGGGGATTCAGATTTTTACGGGGGCCAGTTTCGAATTGCAGCCGTCCGTAGGTGCCCTTTGAGAGCGGTTTTGAAGGAGTCAAGGGATTCACATGTCTTAATGACTGTTGGTAGGGCGTTCCACATTTTAGTGGCATAGGAGCGAAAATAATTTAGTCCCTTGTTTGTGCCGATTCTGGGTTGCACATGGTTTGTTGAACTCCCTCTGGTGTTATGGGTGTGGACTTCGTTGACATTAACGAAGTATTTAGACAGGTACATGGGTATCTTGGTGGTGTATCGAATCTTGTGGACCAGACGCCATTCCAGCCCATCAAAGTGGGCAGGGGTGAGGTGGGTTCGGGCCGGGGAGTGAGGCCAAGTAGTATAGCAGTTTGTTTTGGGATGTCTGGAGCCTTGATTTAAGATGTTGTGGTACCAAGAGGTGCATGCATAGTCGAATAAACCTTGTACGAGGGCTGCTGTTAGGGTTTTAAGGTTAAGGGTGTTTTTGTTGACCAGTGAGGAGATCCTGTATAGGAATCGTGTTCTTTGGTTGACCTTTTTGATTACGTTGGTGGCCATTTTATCACCGGAAAGATTTGCTTCCAGGATGGAACCTAGGTAGGTAGGTAATTTCATCTTTACGTGTGATAATATTGTCACCCACTCTAACACTCTAATCATGATACATGCTAATAAGTATGATATTACATTGATTTATTGTTATTATTTTATGTGATTAGTTTGTTATACTCGATTACTTCAGTTACTGCTGGTAACTATAGACTGGTTCTATACGAGCTGGTTCTTCATCTCTTTTTCCTCTCTCTCTACTTTCTCTATTGTCTCTTGGATCCACTCCAAGTAATTCCCCACATTAACGTAATAGCCTTTAAACTGCTGGTCCTGACAGGCGCTGCCCCAGGACACGATGCCTCTGAGGCGATAGGGCCCTTGGCCATCCTTGTTCCCAGAGCCCAGCGGAGGCACAACGAATGGCCCACCGCTGTCTCCTCTGCAGCTGTCCCCCACCCCGCTCTCTCCAGCACAGAACATGTTCTCCTCTGTGAAGATCATTGGTTTGTTGATTTTGTGCATGGGAACCGTCTTACACTCATTGAGGGAGTAAGCCTTAACGGGGGCATATTTTAAGATTTTGCTGAGTTTCCGTTCCTCCGTCCTGCCCCAACCCGACACGGTGCCCAGTTGGTTTTCCTGCACATGTCTGTCGCCCACTTCGGGCAGACAAATAGGAAGGAGGGTGGGCCCTAGCTTCACCCTAGAAGACAGCCTTAGCAGAGCAATGTCATTGTCGAAATTTAATTTGGGACGTGGATTAGCATATCCGGAATGGATTATGACATTTTTGACATCCATGAGCACCACATCAGACTGGGATCCTGCCACATTGTCCGTATCAATCAGTCCACCGAACATTTTAATTTGCATCGCTTCGGACCCACTCACAACGTGAGCTGCAGTCACAGCCCACCCATCCTTGATCAACGATGCTGCTCCTAGTTGTGGTTCTTGGATGTAGAGTTGCCATGGAATCTTCCCCAGTTCTGCTCGTCTACCCCCCCAAATCCTGCCGGTGCTCGAGATATCTTCCTCTGGCTTCCCACACACTGAAACACACAGAAAGGACATGATAATATATAGTATGATGGGGGGAAATCCGTCCAAAAGAATGAAGACTGATATCAAGTGATACTGAAATCATACCTTCAGTGCATCTTGGGAAATCTGTCTCCCCGCTAACTGATACCCATTCACTGCTGGCATTACAAAGGTACCTATCTGAAAGAGAGCACAAGGCATAGTGTTGACACTAGGGCTGTCAAAGTTAACGCACTATTAACTAGTTAACTCACAATCCTTTTAACGGCACTATATTTTTTGATGCGCGATTAACGCACTGTGAAGTTTGACAGAATGGTTGAGAGATGCATGGCAATTTTACACTGAAGAGTTGAATAATTGTTAAACAGCTGAATTACTTAAGTTAATTTAAGTCTACACAATTTGAAAACTTCATCAACAAATGGTACTGTACCATTGGCCAACATCAATACAGTTCTTTAGTTTGGGTCTGGAAGACTAAATGTCATCAAATGGTGGTCCGTGGAGAGACAGCGAAATCCTGACGCGACGTACGACGACGTTGTGACCGATTTTTTTTTGCGTCGCGCCCTATTTTTTTGCGTCGCAACGTATTTTCGAGTACGTCCTGGCGTAAATATCAATTCGTCCCGTCAGAACGGACTCGTCGCGGCTATATCTACCCGTTTGCGTCGTAATATGTTGACTGTTATTTTCCGTCGCAACGTAAAGAATCCGTTCTGGCGTGAGCTGGACTCGTCGCTGCAGAACGTGACTCGTCGCGGCTATATCTACCCGTTTGCGACGTAAAAGGTTGACTTTGTTATATGCCCGGTGCCCGGCTCTCTCTCCGCCGTCTCCAAGCGAGCCTGAGTGGTTCTCTGGGGTTCCAGCAGGCCTTTTTCCGCGCGCATCGTGCCCGGGGAACGGCCCATGCGCTGGGCCTGGCACCAGCGCGTGCACCTTGTCCATGGAGCCCTTCTCCGTCCCCAGGCGACCCTGCGTTCCAGAGCTGTCACCTTTTTTTGCCCACCGAAAATAGCAGATATACCAGCTCCTACATACGGGATGGCCCGACCCGCGTCTGTGGACCCCTGGGGGGGTGTGTGTGTGAGTGTCTGAGCTCCTATCTGTGTGCCTCCCCCCCCCCCCCACCCCATGTGGACCCTTGCAGGGGGGGGGTCGGGGGGTCCCCCTATGCACTTTGTGTAGATGCTGCGTATCGCCTCATACTGAAAAAATTACTATTTTACGCACAGCGCAAGGCAATATGTGATTACGATCGTCCTTCTGGGGGGGGGGGGGCTGGCCAACACAATAGATAACCTACCCTGGCCAACACAATAGATAACCTACAAGGACATATGAATTTAATTTATATACACGGCTATATTAATTTAGCCGATCATCAAAGCTCACCGCGCTCGTATAGCGCATTGACTGTCTGTCTGTCTGTCTGTCTGTCTGTCTGTCTGTCTGTCTGTGTCTCAATGACTTGCCTTAGGCGGATAATATAGACTACAAGTACTTTATTAAAGTAAAGTAAAAGAGTGAGTTCTCATTGCGTTCTCTGCGTCGTAGCGCATGCAGATAGGCAGATAGGGGGGGGGGGGCAGTTCTATAGGCAAGGGCAGAAGGTTCCTATAACGACAGTGGGTGCGTGCCCACCTTAGAGTAGCCTATATATTTTAAGGCACCCGCCCCGCAACTTATTATTATTGGCTTATTATTTTGCCACCAGCGGAGTTGACGGTTGACGCCGTTGTCTAGTATAGACTATAGGCCTGTGCCAGGATGATTTTAAATAAATATGTCTCTGTCTCTGCGTCTCTAGAGCTATAACATATATACTGTAGCACACATCATGTGTGACACATGTGCACAGACACACACACACACACACACACACACACACACACACACACACACACACACACACACACACCGAGTACTAAGTATAAGTAGCATATAGGGTACGGCTCTAAAAACATTAAATACTGCGGGAGCATTACACTAAACAAAGTTGGATTTGTACATTGCAGAAACGTAACATAACGTAAGTGTTCTTATTATTGTCCGTCTGGGTTTTATAATGCAGTGTGAGTCCGCTCCGCGATAGCCGATCTGCAAGCTCACAACGCGTTGCGCTGATTGACAGTGCACGTGCAGCAGCTACTGTATAAAATTATATTTAAGTAGGCTACTTTTTTGTGTGACGTCTGTGTGTTATTGACTTCTTGTTCCTTAATGTGCAGGTTTATCAGAGCGATATAGTGCAGCTGTGAGTGAGTAGGCCTAGCTGCTGCTGCTGCGTCCGTGCACCAATAGAGCGACCGCGGCAGCGGCACGTATGCTTGAAATATTAAATAAAAATATGTTGGGCTTCCGGGGCGTCCGTTTCTGGACTGTACCAACGGGCTTAGGGCCGGACGGTCCCTTAACTCCACGGGCCCCTATATTTTAGGCCCGTGCAGGGCTCTAGTGTGTGTGTGTGTGTGTGTGTGTGTGTGTGTGTGTGTGTGTGTGTGTGTCGCGTGTGCGTGCGAACTTCATGACAGTGGTGCAGCATTACATTGTATTTTGATTTGAAATAAATAATGATGAATAGATGTCTATACTGTTGCTTGTGTGTGTGTTATGCTATAGGGTTAGCTGGAACACACGCCCTGTATGATCTGTGGTGCGCATCTACAAGCTCCAAGTGTTGCGTCCACATGCAGCGCGTTGTGAGCTTGCAGATCGTCGGTGCCCCACTATAGAGAGATGGTAGGGTAGTGCCCAAGCCTATTCCTATATGATCTGTGGCTATATTAAAGGCCTTTTATGTGATCTCACATAATGTGCGAGTCAGAGCTAACGTTACTCAATGATCATTTGCGTCTGATTGATATCACAGCACAGCGTGTGCTGAGAGAGAGAGGGGGGGGGGGTATGCTCCGTTCATTGGCTCTATATGCCGTGCGAGACAGGATGATTTTAAATAAATATGTCTGTCTCTGCGTCTCTAGAGCTATAATATATAGCACACATGTGTGCACATGTGATGTGTGTGTGCGCGCGCACACACACACACACACACACACACACACACACACACACACACACACACACACACACACACACACACACACACACACACTAGAGCCCTGCACGGGCCTAAAATATAGGGGCCCGTGGAGTTAAGGGACCGTCCGGCCCTAAGCCCGTTGGTACAGTCCAGAAACGGACGCCCGGAAGCCCAACATATTTTTATTTAATATTTCAAGCATACGTGCCGCTGCCGCGGTCGCTCTATTGGTGCACGGACGCAGCAGCAGCAGCTAGGCCTACTCACTCACAGCTGCACTATATCGCTCTGATAAACCTGCACATTAAGGAACAAGAAGTCAATAACACACAGACGTCACACAAAAAAGTAGCCTACTTAAATATAATTTTATACAGTAGCTGCTGCACGTGCACTGTCAATCAGCGCAACGCGTTGTGAGCTTGCAGATCGGCTATCGCGGAGCGGACTCACACTGCATTATAAAACCCAGACGGACAATAATAAGAACACTTACGTTATGTTACGTTTCTGCAATGTACAAATCCAACTTTGTTTAGTGTAATGCTCCCGCAGTATTTAATGTTTTTAGAGCCGTACCCTATATGCTACTTATACTTAGTACTCGGTGTGTGTGTGTGTGTGTGTGTGTGTGTGTGTGTGTGTGTGTGTGTGTGTGTGTGTGTGTGTGCACATGTGTCACACATGATGTGTGCTACAGTATATATGTTATAGCTCTAGAGACGCAGAGACAGAGACATATTTATTTAAAATCATCCTGGCACAGGCCTATAGTCTATACTAGACAACGGCGTCAACCGTCAACTCCGCTGGTGGCAAAATAATAAGCCAATAATAATAAGTTGCGGGGCGGGTGCCTTAAAATATATAGGCTACTCTAAGGTGGGCACGCACCCACTGTCGTTATAGGAACCTTCTGCCCTTGCCTATAGAACTGCCCCCCCCCCCCTATCTGCCTATCTGCATGCGCTACGACGCAGAGAACGCAATGAGAACTCACTCTTTTACTTTACTTTAATAAAGTACTTGTAGTCTATATTATCCGCCTAAGGCAAGTCATTGAGACACAGACAGACAGACAGACAGACAGACAGTCAATGCGCTATACGAGCGCGGTGAGCTTTGATGATCGGCTAAATTAATATAGCCGTGTATATAAATAAAATTCATATGTCCTTGTAGGTTATCTATTGTGTTGGCCAGGGTAGGTTATCTATTGTGTTGGCCAGCCCCCCCCCCCCCCCCCCCGAATTGATATTATACGTTGCGACTGAAAATAATAGGTCGCGACTTCGTCGTCCGCCGCGTCTGGATTTCGCTCCACCTGGAGGTCTGTGGCTCAAATGCAGAATAAATAATGGGCCTTGATAAGAAAAATCTTGAAAACCACTGATTTAAGGTATATTTAGAACGGATAAAAAATATGCGATTAATTTGCGATTAAACACAGTTAACTATGGACAATCATGCGATTAATCAGATTAAATATTTTAATTGATTGACAGCCCTAGTTGACACACATATAGATATAGATATGTTCTGAGCTCCATGGTAACATATTATACTAAGTTCTTGGACCAAGGAAGAACTGATTCACATTTCATGCTGATTGGCCAAAAGCAGATGGTGCGGAGGGCGCAAACTATCAAAACTAGGTGCATAACATCTAAATGGACTAATACTAACACAACGCTTCAAGGAAAGGTTTTTTCATGTAATTAATAATTAATTAATTTAACTGTGAGAGTGTAAAAATCAACCCATTTGTTAAGAGTCAGAGTTCAATGAAGAAGTGAAACAGAAAGAATCTCACTGGGTACTACTCACCATCTCCTTCCAGTGTGTAGTAATTTGAACCACACTCAAACTGAATCTCATCTCCATACAGAGTGCTGATGCTCCCACTGGCTGATCCCACCACCTGAAGGCTGACATCCTCAGCAACGTCTGGCATCCCACAATTCACAGCTAGAAGGAGTCCAGAAGAATGTCTACATTTTACAATCTTAGCCGACAGATGTCACGGCTCACTGGGCTCAGAAAACCATCTGACACTTATATAGTATTTATCCGATCTCCAACATCAAGTGGGGGAGAATAAGTATCAATCACAACAGGGACAAATGCAAAGAAGAGGTTCTTGTTGTTTTCATAATTATGAAACTATAAGGTTGAATAATGGAATAGAACTACAAATATCAATCAGTAAAATCAATGATCAAACTCTGTCTGTCAAACTCACGGACACAGCGGTACACAGGGCTCCAGGCGCCTGTCCTCTGACACGTTGTCTTGAACTCAGTCAGGCTCAGTGTCTTGGCATCCGATTCCTTTTACAAAGGAGAAGATGATGAGACACACTATAACCTAGCGTTTGTTTTTTTTACGATTCATTCAGAATTTATTTAATAAAGAGTTATCTAACCTGCGGCACATGATAATGGGCCTGCCCTGCTCCCCAAAATGTTGGGGACACTTCTTTTTTTAGCAATGTAGCACTCAATCATTCAGTGAGATAGGAATGAGATATCTCATTAATGTCTCATGCAGTCTGAGAATGAATACGATATCTCATTCAGATAACATATGATATTGGCTTCTGACTAGTACCATCCATATTTACAGTATATTACAGGAAAACTAAATTATTAAACAAAACAAAAATGTAATCATGTACACAGTTCATCACTTATATTATCTGTGATCATCTCACCGTCTCCAGAGTTCGTCCAAGTTCGCAGGTCACTGTCACAGTGTCGCCATGGCGATGTTCTGGGCGCCCGGGAGCCACAGAGGAGTGGGGGGTTACCGGACCTGGACATGTCTGCACTGCAGACAAACACAAAGATTTACATGGATGGACTGTTTGTATCATAGCTGTAAATATACAGTAAGTTGTATTGTATTGTATTGTATTGTATTGTATTGTATTGTATTGTATTGTATTGTATTGTATTGTCTTGTCTAGTCTACTTGGGATTTGGGAACGATGCAACTTTGGAACCTAATAATACCCGTTGTCTTAGCACCCGTTTTAACTATCCGTCTGTCCCTTTTGTGCCCATACTGCAGGGTTCCCCAATACATTTTCCTCAAGGGCCATATTTTGACTAGGGTACCAGGCACCGCGGGCCACAAATGGCCCACGGGCTGCCTATTGGGGAACCCTGGCATATACTGTATTATGTATGTACTGCTATTTTTGAATAGTCAACGTTTAAAATATGGATAAAGGTCATTTCAAACGGCCAGCGATGAAGAGGTCTATAACTGTCACTTCTAATAAATAATAGTCTAATAATAATAATAATACCTAGGATTTCAGATTCTCGTTTTCTAAAATATAAATAAAGATATGAACTGGAATGCCCGCTGTCAGTGGAGTACCACGCACTCGCACTCGCACTCGCACACACACACACACACACACACACACACACACACACACACACACACACACACACACACACACACACACACACACACACACACACACACACACACACACACACACACACAACACTCACACTCACACTCACACTCACACTCACACTCACACTCACACACACACTCTGGCAAAATAAGTTTAGGGGTAAGGGGGTGGAGCAAGACAGGGCCCAAAATCTCTGTGCCGCCATTTGCAGATTAGATCTACCAGCTCACATGGAGATCTCTGTATCTGTCTGTCTGCCTGTAAATATTGCAAACTGACTGAAAAGTGGACTGGTTAAGTAATCAATTGGCAAGTGTGGGGTTGCCATGGCAATCAATTGGCTGAAGCAGAGGCTGGAAATTGCACAGGTGAGGGGATTTAGGCTGATTAGGCCCACTGGCCCACTTTTGTGGTGGTTCTGGAGAACCGTGGGTCCAACCGACTCGAGTTGATACCGGGCACTGCACTCCCTGAGGGGGTGTGGAAGGCATGTGTCGAATTTGCAGTCGGTGGGGCAAACGGTTCTCGAGTTACGTGCATTACAACCGTACACACACACGCGCATGCACGCAGAGACGTGGCATTTATAGTAGTATTGTATTGTATTGTTGATGACATGTATTAATGTGTTAATATTCTATGATCTGTTGATTAATTGAATACATGATAGGACCACAATGAAAACAAGTCCCCGGGACTTAGCCCAAGTGTATTACTGGACTATATGCTATTCCATGCCATTACATTTTTGACTATTGATCAATCAATCAAAAAGCTCAATGTCCAGTAACTATAGAGCATAGCAGTGGGCATGGTTTTATGGGCCCACTGAAAAATCTGTCATTATTTTCCTATAGAGATTTACAAAAATCAATTATTCTAAGCCTAGAATCAAACCATCCAGGATCCTGGTGAACCACGACCATAAAACATTTGATTATGTGAAAACAAATGTTTGAATAATTAATTATATTAAACTAAGCCCTTTAAAAAATATATTAAATTAAAATAACCTACCAAGCTCACTTTATAATGAATTAAAATCAGAATCAGAAAAAAAATATATAGAATCTAATCTGATTAACTAACTATAATAACCTTGGTGACTACTGATATTTAATTTGAAATGCACAGGACCCAGAGCAACACAGAGAAACACACACACATACAGTAGCACTTGATCCCTGCAGTGTTTTACCTCTGCTCTTGTAGTGGATAGAGAAGCCGGTGTTGGAGCCATAGGCGTCGGAGTTAAAGAGGATGCGGATGTGACTTGACTGGGTGAGTAAGGGTGATGGCGGGAGGGCCTGGCCACAGAATGGTCCCAGAGTCCCGGAGGAAGTTTCAACCTGGAAAAAAACAACAGAACTAATAGTGCAAAGGTCCAGACGAGGGGTGGGATGGGATGATCCGTTTGCCTTCATATCCCTCTCCCCAAGACGCCAAATCTAATTGTAACTAGTCTAGGGCCTAGGCTGGTTGATGGCAGATACTTCTTAAAGTTGGGTCCGGGGACCCCCAGGTGTCCTTGAGGGACCCCCAGGAACCCCTCCTGGGGGTCCCCAGCTAAAGTATTTAATCAACACCTATTTAACCACTTATGTATACTGTATATCAAAGCTCACAACGCTCACAAACTCGACGTGTTGCGAGCTTGTAGATTCTTTTTCAAAACAACTGGAATATTTCTGAAACATTTTAACCACACACATCATGTATAGGGGCACAAACACCTTTCAGATGAGGATCCATAGACTTGTCTGCCACATGACGTCATGTCTGAAAGCCAGGTGTTGGAGGGCCAAAAAAACAATAAGCTTTAACATAAAGGGTGCAAGAGTGCGATACTGCAGTCGGCTGCCTACCGTCACTGAATCCATACACTGTCCGTCGTCTGGGCTCTGCTCAACGTCGAAGCCCCCAGTGAAGTGCAGCTCCAGTTGGAGGTGGTCCTCCACCGACAGGGTGTAGGAGCAGCGGGCGTTTTCTGCGTACGGAGCAGGGTGGGAGGGGCTGGAGATCACACCCTTCATGGACCCTGAGCGGTCCTCCGTGCAGCTCACTGAGGTGGGTGGAGGCAGAGAGCCAGTCAGTTCTGCTGGGTCGGTGTGTGTGTGTGTGTGTGTGTGTGTGTGTGTGTGTGTGTGTGTGTGTGTGTGTGTGTGTGTGTGTGTGTGTGTGTGTGTGTGTGTGCGCACACACACACACAACCATTGAGACCATTATTTTCTTTACTACCATCATCATTATTGTTATTATCATTATCTTAAAAGGTAAGTGATATATTTTTGTTAGAATAAGTGTTAAATAGCTCTATATTCTGATTGTACTAAAATAGAAAATGCATTTTCAGGTCGTCAACGGCATACCACCAACAACACGAAGACATGAGCAGACAACATTGGAACTAGGGCTTGGGCCGTGGCTCAGCGGTCCGGGCACCTTGGCTGGCAGTGTGCTGCGGGTTCGACTCCCGATCCCCACGGCCCTTACTGCATGTCAACCCAACCCCCCATCTCCCTCCCCATTTCCTGTCGGCCTACTGTCTGTCCCTCTATAAAAACATATAAAATAAAGTCGAAAAAGCCACAAACAAACATTAAAACAAATGTGGAACTGGGACTCCTGATTGGCTGAAATTGGCAACCCGACTGAAAATGAATTTTCTGTATATTAAAGAACTGGAGAGACAGAGAGACGCCTGTTACTGATCTAACAGCTCTAAAGCAAGCCAATGTTTACTATTAGGAAATAGTGCTTTAAGCTTTAAACACAAAATATCACTTACTTCAATGATTCAATGATTATCACCACATGATAACGTTCTATCATGTGGTATACGTTCAATGATTCAATGATTATCACCACATGATAACGTTCTATCATGTGGTATACGTTCTATTGTTTATCCTCTTTTCCCCTGTGACTTCTTCTCCTTCCTCAATTTACTATTCTCACTTCCTCTTTCTAATGTGTTCCCTAGCTTCCTCTTCTCTTTGGTTTAGCTACCAGTCTGTGGTGGGCCACGCAACCCAATACTGTCTAACGTTAATTGAGCACATTCTCAAAGGGACCTGAGGACGCAGTGGACTCCTTCAGGTTTACAGGTAGCAGCAATAGCGTTGTAATGTTATTTTCATGTTGGCTGAATTCCTAAATATAGCCACAAAGTGGCAATTCTGGGCATCAAACCAACATCGACTGTTTAGAAGTGGAAAGCAACGAAGGGTCCAGATCTAGACCTTTGGCAGTTTCTGACAGCTGTATTAAAGATGCATGATTTATCACGATCAGACAGACATTGGATCAGACAGACATTCTTTCATTTAATGCCAATTTTGTAAAACTGCAGCAGAAGAGACAAATAAGCACCAAAACAATAGGATTCCAAACCTTTGTCGTGACGCCTTTGCCCTGCCTTTGCCTTGAAGTGAAAGTGTGTGTGTGTGTGTGTGTGTGTGTGTGTGTGTGTGTGTGTGTGTGTGTGTGTGTGTGTGTATGTGTGTATGTGTGTATGTGTGTGTGTGTGTGTGTGTGTGTGTGTGTGTGTGTGTGTGTGTGTGTGTGTGTGTGTGTGTGTGTGTGTGTGTGTGTGTGTGTGTGTGTGTGTACGTGCGTGCGTGCGTGCGCGCACTGTGCATGCATGCGTATTATGTGCATGTAAAACAAAAATCAGACCAGTCTGAAGTGAGTGGTACTGTACTGTACTGTACTGTACTGTACTGTACTGTACTGTACTGTACTGTACTGTACTGTACTGTACTGTACTGTACTGTACTGTACTATACAAGCTCTCCTCCCTGACCTCTGAGTCAGTGTGTTAGGCTGCACAACAGTGACACTTGGTGGTGATAATATGCTATTTCCGTGCTCTGACCCAGGGACACAGCTACACATAGCTGTCTATAGGAGTGGTTGCACCACTCTAAAATCAGCAAAGGTTTTAGTTATACCCTCCTTCTTTTTGTGAAGCACGTTTGTACTTATAACTGAAGAATTTGTAAAGATAACTATTTCCATTTGGCCAAAGGAGAAGATGACCATCACCATACTAATCAAAATATACCTTAATTACAACTCACACATCACTCATCTAATAAGTGCTAAATACTGCTGTATTTCTGATCTATACGGACGGTGACTGCTTTTAACTGAATTCCCCATGGTGTCCTCATGCACATACCAGTTGAAGCCAATTACCGGTAACTTACCACTATAAAATAACAAAACCAACACTGCCATGCAGGCAGGCATCCCAAAATGACTGTACCTCTACAGGTTTGTTTGTCTGTGTCCAGCTGGTAACCGTGGCGACAGGAGCAGCGGTAGCCTCCGATGAAGTTTTGGCAGAAGTGGGAACATCCGTGGTCTGGGTCATCCTCGCATTCATCAAAGTCTCAGGACGCATGGAACACACAATCACATTTTCAACTTTGGTAAAAAAGTGTAATTGCTCTGTGTGTGTGTGTGTGTGTGTGTGTGTGTGTGTGTGCAGTGCACAACACGAAAAGTACACAATAGAGGGTATGCGCATGCATAAATTGAGTGACTTTAACGTTGTTTAACATTGTTTAATACAATCAGATAGGACTTTTCTGTTTGGATGCATGGGTTGTCTAGGCCAGAAAGTAGGTTTTTTTTTCCACTCAGTAGTTCCTGCATAATATAACTTCCGGGTATGATGATGATGTCACGTGCATACCCTCTATAGCAGTGGTTCCCAAAGTGGGGTTCCTTGAGGGAGTTCCAGGGGGTCCCCAGCTAAATGATAGTTTGTTAGCAAATGGACCCTTATCGGTCTGTAAATTAACATTGATTTTACAATATAAATTGGGGGTCCCAGAGATAGAAATGCCATTAAATGGGGGTCCGTACACTAATGCATGTCAAACTGGGGGTCCTTGAAATTAAATGGGTTGAGAATCACTGCTGGAGCCGTAAAAATCTTCTCTTATGGGGGTTTCTGGCATATCTTTTCAAATGGGGGTCCTCGGGGTAATTAGTGTCAATTCGGGGGTCCTTGACAAGAAAAGGTTTGGGAACCACTGCTCTAGAATGTGGTTATTGTAAGGAGACCTGAGGGAAAACATATATTATGTTCAACACAACATATGTCAACATATGAATACAGATGTGATCTTAAGTCCAATCCTATAGACGAATTCACAGAGGGGTGCCCTGGGCGCGGACATTACTGAGGTGTAATCCATGGAGCAGGTGCTCCGTAGGCCAGGTGTAGCTAATCAGTGCTGCTGCGCTTAATGGTACACCTCAGTAATGGCCGCACCCAGGAAAACCTCTGTGAATTTGTCTATACGTGAGCTCTCCTCTTCTCACCTCGCACCGTGTAGAAGCCTCTGAAGCCAGTGTGTCTCCTGACGTTGGAGAAATCGGAGTGGAACGACAGAGAGAGGCAACCTCCAGTGTGGGAGAGGAGGCGAAGGTTAACAGAGGACTGCAGCTCCTCAAATGTCTGTTGGCCACACACCGTGGAAATGGGAACCCCATCTAACATGATCTGGGAAATGTAGGCGGAGAGTACAACAAATCAAGTCTTGACTTTGATGTCATGACAGGTGATTTTCAGTGAAAATAGCAGCTTGTAGATCAGCTATTTTTGGCGTACAGATTTGGTGGTAGAGGGAAAAGGGCCAAGTATAGGGTTTGAGTTGAATGCCCTGATCACTCTATTTTGTGCATATGCCCTGTGTGGGTGTGCACAAGTACAATTTTGCCGCTGAGATGTAAAGGAGTAGAAGCAAAGAAAACTACTGAAAACTGGAAATACTCCAATAAAGTAAAGACAAAAATGCCTCAAAATTGTACTTGTACTCGAGTAAATGTACTTAGTTAAGTAAACACTGGAAAATACAAGCATAAAGAAGGGTCTCTGTGGATACCAGGGGGGCAGTCAGCCAGATATTTCGTGAAGCCTCATTTGAAATCGGTAGTTCATATAATGGCCTGTTGTGGCGCTGGACTGGAACCAAAAAGCCCCATAGCTCCATAGAGGCCCATGTATTTTGGCCCAACTTCACCTAGACTGTATTACCTTAATAAACATGGTCATGAATACTTTCTTCTTCCAGTCACTAGTTTAAAGTCTCATTTCTAATGTCATAATATTCTTTTTGGAAAATTATGGTCCCATTAATTAAAAAAATGACCATAAAGAAAAAAAAACATCGCGTATGTTCTGAGGGGCGTGGCTACCGTTACAGTCTATGATCGGGATTCCCCTCCCACTCGAGTCAAAATAAAAACCAACGGAGAAGAAGGGGGGAAGTCCCGCCTCGTTGTCTGGGCAGCCAATGGCCAGCTGGTCCAAAACGGAGCCAGCCAATGGCCAGCTGGTACCAAACGGTAAGAAAAGATGGCGACTTACAGTGCAGGAATAACAGGCTTCATTTTACGTCCATGTTAGACCCGGCGAACGCTTTGTCCATATTTTTTACAGTCTATGGTGGATACAGACACCATCACACACTTCTAGTGGGTCATAAGTGATGATTAAGAGGGATTATCTTTGTACGAGTCTACATTGTTTATTAGGAAATTAAAGTGTACCTTTAAAGGACCACTTCACCACTTTTCAACCTATCTTCACATAATTGGTCCTCACTACTGTTTATTTTATTATATAAAATACCAACATTCTTTTCCTACTTTTTAAACAAATAATATACCGGTATTTAGATTTTTATTATTGTGAGAACGATGGCTTCCATTATTGCATTGCAACTTTTCAGGACTAGAAAGCCTGCAGTTTCTACTATTAGCTTGGATTCCCCATCGATGATGTTACTGGTGGACGGGTTTCTGAACTGCCCACAGAAAGAAATGGTGCTATTTTATCATAAACATTAGTGAGGACCAATGAAGAAAGGCTGAAAAGTGAAGTGGTCCTTTAACTTAGGTGCTACAATATACAAAACTAATTACGCGTATGTCTTGGCTTATGTATATACAGTATGTATGTACATGTACAAAGAATTTGTCTTCTGCATTTAACCAATCCTCCACCATTAGGAGCAGAACACCCTGCCTGTGTACATTCATATTAGACCACTTTTGAAACATTAAAACCTGTGAGTTTCTGTGATTAAAAAAAGAAACCCAGTTCAGTTACTATAGTTACTTCCACTCTACTGACCCGCAGAGCATCATTCTCACAGGCATGGCTGTCCTCCAGGTCCAGGTGTGTGAGGGTGAGGGACAGTACATGACCTGGTGGAGCACACCTGGGGCCGGTCGTTGAATAGAGAAGCACAATTATCTCTTTGTCTCTTTACATTGAGTATATGTGTACACAATGTTTCGTCATCTCATATGCGACCACCTGTCAGCTCATTCTTACAAACGAAATAAATAGCTAACTGTGACTCTGAATAGGCAATTTCTGTATCAATCCTTAGCACAAATATAGTGCTACTCTCTGCTGTCTCTATATGTAATATTAAAGAGTGTATACCTGCTCCAGTTGAAACTGGCATGGGGTGGATAACCACGCGGATAGCCAGGTGATTGCACCCATCCAGAGAGTATGGAGAACACATACTGGGGAAACAGGAGGACCGAGAAAAGACTGCAAGAGAGAGAGAGAAATGAGAAAGAACGTAACACCATAAGAATAAATCACAAGTCTTTCATTTTATATTTTGCTCTCCAGCCTCTGAAATTGTAATGTGTTTAATATACAACTTAAATATGACAAAAGGGGACTCACCTTGATCTCAACATGATCTGACCAAATCTCACTTGGCAAATCAACTAAATCTCTCCTTCCCCTTTTCATATTATTATCACTTTCTGTCTCTCGCTCCCCCATCCTCTCTCTCTCTCTCATTTTGCAACCTGAAGCATTTTTATAGAAACGTATTTGAATGTGTGTGTTTCCATGTGTGTTTGGGACATATTAGTGAGGCTGGGGTAGAAGGAGGATGAACAGATAATGGCTTGGGAGAGTGAAACGTTGAGAGACTTGTTCTCACTGAGCCCCTAAATCTCTCTCCACACTTTTCAGATAAACAGTTAACTCCCGTGAGGATAAAGGTTCGGTAAAGACAAAGGATGGAGAGAGTGAGAGAGAGGTTGAGAGGAAGTTCCCCATTGTGTTTAGCTGTCGTGCTTTGGATATTTTCTAACATGATCGAGTGCCAAAAAAGTAACTGTAAAAAAATGTGCAAGGTACAAATGAGAACAAACGTCACCCAAGAGACGGGGCCGGAAGGAAACAGAGAGAGAGAGGGGGGGGGGGGGGGAGGGAGAGAGAGAGAGAGAGACATACATAAATACAGACAGTTTTTTAAATAGTTTATGCACGCTTCTATCTTAAGGTTTCCCTTGGTACTAATACACTTAAGTAATTATCCATGTCATTCACAGGGCATGGTGTGACCTCTGTAATTAAGTGGCCCGTGTAATCCTGTTCTGTACAATTACATATGTCATACTGTTGCAGTATGCGTTTGTGTTAGTGTACAACTCAACTACAGTATGTAAGCAGGTAAGCACCTTCTGGGGGAAATAGTCTCCTCTATGAGGACAAAATGTGTTTATTTAATAAATAAACTACCTATCTGAATGCAGTTGAGTTGAATTGAGAGGTGGGAGACTATAGCGAGATATAGAAGGAAAGTGAGAGGGAAAGAGAGACAGAAACCGAGAGATAGGCAGGGAGGGAGGGAGGGAGGGAGGGGAAGAGAAAGCGAGAGAGCGAGAGGGGAAGACATGTTGAGAGAGGGAGGAGAGGAGAGAGGGGGGAGAGCGAGAGAACACGGCAGATGAGGTACCGTACGTACATCACCAGGTTTTCCATTGTGTGGGAGCAGAGAAGACAAGAGGTGAGGTGGAGCGCATTTCGCCTCAGAGCAGAACAGAGTGGACACAAGCAGCTGCTGCTATAACAACTGCTGGAAGAGAAACAAGCGAGACACAAAAACAGAGAAGACGAAGAGAGGAAACAAAACACAGTTACAGCCGTTGATCAATCAGCAGGACACGTTTTACATCTGGTACAGCTCATGCAGTGGTTAGTACACAGAGACCACCATCGTCTTGTAAACCTTAAAGATTTCACACACAAGGTTAGGAGATGCAATGCAGAGATGGACTATACCCCTCCAAAGATGGGAAGAGATGCTGTGAGCAGTGTTCCGCAGGTTAGTACAGTATATAATGGTACAGTTGGAGTCTACTCTTAAACTCATCACTGCAAACTGCGGTACAGCAGGTTACCGAGTACACCCACTTTTGTCTGTATTTCTCAGACCAACAAACAGATTAAGCTGAAAAGCAGAGTTGAAAAATGAATATATTCTACATTAATATAACTTCCTCGTAAAGTCATTTAGGCAAACTGATCTCTCATTCAACCTCTCTCTGTGACCCCAATGTCAGGAAAGTATTTCATCAAAGAGTGTGAAGGATCTCACAACACTGTCTGTGATGAATGTCAGTCTGGTGTTTCATACACGTCAACAGAGAATCATTTGAAACGATGTCTAAAGTGTTCTGCCTGCAAAGCCAGTAAGTCACATGCCTTGTCACATTACTTTCCTTATATGAGCACACGTCACACACACAATGCTCACACACACACAATGCTCAAGCGCACACACACACGCGAGCACACACACACACGCGAGCACACACACACACACGCACGCACACACACACACACACACATGCACGCTCACGCACTAAATTCCTTCCTATGGTATTGTTTCTGTGTTCATGATCCCACCCTAGGCTGGCAATGTTTCAGTATTGTCGACTATATTAAGTAAAAACTCAAACACAGAGTTTCAGTGTAATCAGTATAATTTGGTAAAGTACAACGACGTGTCTTTTTCCACTATACTTACAGACCATTGATTGATTGACTGACTGACTGATTGACTGATTGATTGAATATTGTATTAGACAGAAAGTATAGTCAAAAAAGTCCTTGCGTTCTTGTTTCCATTTCCATTTCAATCTCATCACAAATATAAAAACACAATAGCCTATTTACAGAGTAGAAAATAAAAGGGGGGTGTAAAGAAAGGGTGGAGAGAAGTGATGAGTTTTCAGGGCTGTTTTAAAGGAAGCCAGTGAACAACACTTTTTAAGGGATGGGGTCAGGGCATTCCACACTTGGGTGGCATTGCTGTAGAAGGAGAATTTGCCCATTGTTTGTTCTATACGTAGGTGGGTGTTACCAAATCGTTCCCTAACCTTCCTCCAGTATTGTGGCGATGCGACGCTCATGTTTTATTGTCTTGTGTGTGCTGCTTTACATCTCTCCCTCAGGGAACCAGAGGACAGAAGTGCAATGCACGGCAAACAAGGACACGGTGTGTGGCTGCGAGTCTGACTTCTACTGCACTAACGACAGTTGTGACAGCTGCCGATCCGTCACCAGGTGCCCTGAGGGACATGGGGTCATGTCTGTTGGTACGTTCATATACAGCAGTATGTTCAGTGTTATATATTGTCTCTGTCGGGTGGAAACCTCATATGTCCAGATCAACGAAGCTCAACACGCGCCGCGCTTCGACTCAAGCTTGCAGATCTGCTACTTTTGATACCTTGTGACGATGTAGGTAGAAAACAAAAAGTTAAAATCGAGATAAGAGGTTTCTGCCCGACAGCAAAAATATTATAGTTAGTGTAGTATGCTCCAAAATTCTAAGGTTTCTCAAGCTGAAGTAATGGTCTACTGATGAGTTCATGTGGCCAGTCTATGACATCACTCGTAGGCTACTATGATGTCAGTACTGTGATGTCAGCCATGCCCATATTTGGGCAAAGTCTCAGCCCAATCTGACCGCCCTTGACTTTCAGTATTCAAACTTGAATTAAAAAGTGTAAAGGGCTTTTGAGACGGGGAGCAATGCGCGACTAGTAATTCATTTTCAATGGGGGTTCCGTGGCCTAAATGCTAATCAACCTGTGGGTTCTTGAGATCAAAAGGGTTGGCAAACAAACAAGTGGTCTTCTGTAAATAAATGGCCTGTTGCCACTTTTTCCTTCTGGCAGCCACTCGGACAAATGACACAGTCTGTGCTCCGTGTCTAGAAGGGACCTTCAGCAACGTGTCAGATTCTTCCACACCTTGTCAAAGACACACCAAGTGAGTATACAGTACGTTTCAACTTTTACTACACACCACTACTTGTTTGAAATGTTAACACCACTTGAACCCTAGCATCGCTATTCTCATTTAGTGGAAAGAGCAGATTTACTGGCTCACAGCGCATTGTTTCGCAACGCGCTGTGGGCTTGTAGATCTGCTATTTTCGGCAAAGAGATTTAGTGTAGAAAAGCGGACCGTGGGCAGCTGGGTTTAAGTGGTTAACTCTGAAGAGCTTTGTTCCTAAATGAGAGGGATATGAATTTATACAAAATTATTTAAATCATAATTTGTCCTTTTGCAGACAAGTCATTGATACACCATAAAAGGGAAAAAAAACATTAATGAAACAAATTTCCCCCAAAATGGATACAGTACATACCTATTTCACATACTGTATGTATTCGTCTCATTATGATTACAGGCCACTTTTATTTAGTTTATCATCCCAAGCTACCTTATAATAATAACTCTATTACATGATTGATTGATTGATTGATTGATTGATTGATTGATTGATTGATTGAAAAGTTTTATTCACCGTATGTAGAATTGTATTGGGTACATTTCAACGGAAGTACAGGTCAATACAAAAACTGCTACGAGGATGAAACCAGAAAAAGCACTATAAGACTCGTTTACATGGAGGACCCTGATTCAGGGTCCTCCATTTTCAATTCATCAGAACATTTAAAGACATTAAATACATTAGAGTATTAGTATTGCTCCCCGAGCAACACTAAACTTAAAAACAATTATACTGAACACGGATTATATTTTCCTTTTCAGGTGTGCCGCCATAGGCAAGGAAGTGGAAACTCCTGGAACCCAGAGAACGGATACCGTGTGTGGGTCCGTCATAGTTCGTAAGTGTCAATATTTAAGACTATCTCGGCAAGTGTTTCTCTGTTGGTGATTATGGAGCCAGCTGTCTTAACTAATAATTTCAGTAGAGGAATAATGTGTCATTTCTGACAGTCACGTTCACTCAGTCAATCAGTCACGTTATTCTTATTTGAAATGAAATGCCACCAAGGATACAAATCCTGCAGCATGTCTTGGTATGCAATATCTTGGTTCATTGATTAAGTTTGACCTTTATTGACTTTTTCAAGCTAAAAGTTAATGACAACTTTGAGGAGATTCGAACCAATTTTCCTGACAATATGCACATAGCCTATAC
Source organism: Protomyctophum parallelum (assembly GCF_964188405.1). NCBI lineage: Eukaryota > Metazoa > Chordata > Actinopteri > Myctophiformes > Myctophidae > Protomyctophum > Protomyctophum parallelum. The sequence continues at coordinate 25,747,036 of NC_139698.1, read as the reverse complement.
ACTTGCATCTTGTAAGACATACAAGAAAATGTTATTGTCATTGTACAGGAGCTCTCCATGCAGCGCTACGGAAAACTACACTAAAAGTATCATTCATAATTATCATAATTTGAATCCTGAAAAGTAAGTTTTGGACAAAATTAGGTTTCCTGATAAAGACGAAGTAGTGGAAGTACTACCTAGCAAAGCTAGCTGATATTAGTCCTACAGGCTCAATATAAACTTGCTCAGGTGTGGGGAAAGAAATTCAGAAATTCTAAATGCAACTCATTGTGGAAAAATCTCATTCTTTCTCTCTCTCTCTCTCTCTCGCTCTCTCTCTCTCCCTTAGAGTGCTCATGGATGTTGCCTGCAGGCCTGTGGTCAGGACTAGTATTGACCTGCTTCATTATTCTTCTTGCCGTCATATGTTGGCGCTCAAAACGCAGATCACTCAGAGCAGGTATTGTGTTTACAGTAATTTACAGTAATTTCTACAGTAATGTAGACTGGATGTCTTTGTGGCTCTTGTGAGTTGCACGTGGTTTACTTTCTTGCACAGTAAATATCAAAAGGCCGCCATAGAAGGTGTGTGAATATTTATAGGTCTCAGGCATCCCCGTGCGCTGATGGTATACTATGCGTTTGAGGGTGTTAAAATCAGAAATCAGTGCTTTGAAGTCACAGAAATTGAGGGTAAGGGATTTCCCACCATGTTCTTCACAGCAACGCAATACATGTTATGTAGAGTGGAACTTACAGGCTTTGTTTTTGCCCTAATTATTTCAACTAAATGGGGTGTGCAGTTCACGCACAGTGTGGTTACAGCCAGGTACAGTCTACTGATAAGTAAAGTGCTGGATGTGATGTGTGTAATATCCGCTTAAATTATCTTATCTATACCGTGTCTACAGCACTTCCTTGTTTCTGAGAACGTTGCTTCAACCAGCATGAACACAATTACTGTCAATAACTTCTTACATTCAGAAATGTACACTGATCAGTCCACAAGAAATTGCTTAAAATGTCCACAGTACCACACAATGCAATGTGCGGGTCATCACTGCTGAAACAGTGTTATGTCCTGTATTCAGAATTATCTGTTAAATAAAAAAAGACACAAACTTCTACCAAACAATATCATGTTACGCTGCTCAAATATCTTATAATTATTCAAAATCAAACTTTCATCATTTAACAAACATAGAAAGATATCTTGTTCCATGCAATGTTATGCAGCTCAAAAACAATCGTACAGTACAGTATGTGACACGACAGACTGCTTCATTAGCTGAGTGTGAGAAACGGAGAGGAGAAACCACATCCTTTTTGTCGGGCAGTCTGACGAACTTCTGTATTCTTGCACAACGTAACACAGTGACAGAAGTTGCCACCTCATACATAATGTTGAAAAAATACGTCTGCTTGACGACATTTGCAGGAGAATGGCCTAGATTTTTGGGACTGGAATTTACATTTTTGCAAAGAGAACGTCATGGTTCAGTGGCAGTCACCTTGGTTCTGAAAATTGCGATTGCGATTATCATATGTACTGTACGTCTGCACTAGACTGGCGCGCGCGCGCACACACACACACACACACACACACACACACACACACACACACACACACACACACACACACTGTACACAGAGTAAAGACTTGGCCAGTAACTATCTGATGCCCTTCTTTATAGAAACATTCAGCTGACTGAATATTATTATTTTTATCTAACTTTAGAACTTTCCCCCCCATCTCAATAACAGATAGTGGCAAAGCTGAGAGGAAGACAGTGTAGGAGAGACAGACAGTACAGCTGGGAGGGAGACAGTGCAGGAGAGACAGACAGTAGGACAGCTGAGAGGGAGACAGTGTAGGAGAGGCAGACAGTAGGACAGCTGATATGGAGACAGTGTAGGAGAGACAGACAGTAAGACAGCTGAGATGGAGACAGTGTAGGAGAGACAAACAGTACAGCTGAGAGGGAGACAGTTCAGGAGAGACAGACAGGCAGACAGTACAGCTGAGAGGGAGACAGTTCAGGAGAGACAGACAGTACAGCTGAGAGGGAGACAGTTCAGGAGAGAGACAGTATGAGGTTCATTCGGGGACATGGGAAAGATAATTCCTTGCTGCTGACAGTGTCTGTTTATGAGTTGAATGAATGAGGCGATCATTAGTTACTCTCGGCTAGCTAAGCATCAAAACCGTCATCCAATATTCCAAACCCCGACCGCAATTATGACGTCAGAAAAGCCAAGACTTTGTCTCGTACCTTTGATACAGCTACAGAATAAATTGGAACAAAGCTCACCCTTCACAGTAAATTTTTGAGAAAACACTAAAATGGAGAAAATACAAAAATCACATATACAGTACGTATAATTGTACAGTAGATCAGGGGTAGGCAACCTTAGGCCCTATATGGACAATCAAAATCAGTTGGGAATATTTAATGTTGATGTGGTGTCATAATTATATATGGCACACTGACTATCACGGAAATGAAAACATGGCACTTGATGTGAAAAAGGTTCCAGACCCCTGCAGTAGATTACTAGATTCTACTCTACAATTATTAATAATAATGAATGCAAATTGATGAATGAAATTAAAACTGATGACCAGTCACAGCACACTGCCTCTCTAACCTACACACACGAGAAAATCAAGGACGATTCATTACACAGAGTGGAAGGCTGTCCACTTTGTGTACAATACCCTGTTTTTCACCCAGTCTGCATGGTGTCTTGTGTGTCTGACAGACATCCCCAGTGTCCCAGTGCAGCCAGTGCCTGTAGCCCATGTCTACCCAGTGGAACTGGCCCTACCTGCCACGGAATGGATCGGCCTCTGTCAAGATAGCTGTGACGGGAAGTCTTGTGAGCCGCCGCTCTATGACTCAGGTAATACTATACTAACAGAGAGACAAGCAGCATCTGTACGTCATCTAGGAAACAATGCAGCAAGTGAATTGATTTAAGTAAAAGCTTTCAAATGCAATCGATCTCATCCTTCTACGATAGTTGTACAACAATCAATACATGATTGTCCTTCTTGACTTTGACCTTTCATACCAAATTGTATGTCAGATATTGAGTGAGAGAGCAAATAAATTAAGTTTCATGGCCTTGTGATTTGACGATGATGCAGTTTATAAAGCAGTGGTTTCCAAACTTTTTCAGGTCAAGGACCCCCAAATTGACACCAATTAGCCTGCAGACCCCCATTTGAAAATATATGACAGGGACCCCCATAAGAGAAGATTGTTATGGCTCTAGCAGTGACTTTCAACCCATTTAATTTCAAGGGCCCCCAGTTTGACATGAATTAGTATACGGACCCCTACGGCGCATTTCAATTTCCCCGGACCCCACTTTGGGAACCACTGGTATAAAGAATGCGGAGGGGCCCCCATACCTATGGCACACCCAGAGATGTGTAGAGAGAGTGCCGCCAAAGAGGGGGCAGAATACAGCACGGTCGCATGACCCATGCGTGCTCGAGAGTGCAACATTTTAAATACATTGTAAAATGTGATTCAAGTGTGACTTGCCCAAATGTGATGACCTCATCACATTTTGTGAAGACGGCTATGGCCGTTTTTAGCCTAAGGAGCGTTTTTCGTGCAAAACCAATGCTTGCAATTGATTCAGAATCACGAATAACCCCTAGTTTTGTCATCAGACGTTGTCTAACGTTTGACGTCACATCATCATATCATACTATAATTAACCGAATGTCTGTCCGTGTGTGTGTGTGTGTCTGTCAGAAACAGTGCCGTAACTCCTTACTGCCTGCACCAAACACTCCCTTTTCACACAGGCATTGACCATATGCATATGGAGGGCGTAACGAAGCCCTTTTTTCGATTTGACACATTAATGATTATTAATTCATTTATTAGTCAATTACAAACGCACCCGGGCGCAGTACCCTTCACGGCCACAAGGGGGGGGGGGGCAAATATCTCACAACGGGTAAGAACTAGTGCTACTTAAAGCATAATTCAAATTCAACGCTCAACCACTGAATTTACCACAATCCAAAATGTATATAATAATGAATTTTGAATATGTTATTTGGATGACCCTAGGATCATAAAAAAAACCTTGAACGATTACTATTGCAATTTCTTTTGGGTCAAATCTTAGATTGACTGGCCGATGAGTGCCATTCTACAGTCCAGGCAGGCTCACTAACCACTCAGCTACCCCTATCCTCTAGCACCACCCTCAGGCTAAAATGACAACTTTGCACACAAAACAACCCTATACTGATTCACCCCCGTTTTACTATACACATCTTTCTTTCTCAGTCATTACTACTCGCAATTATGTTTTTGCACATTACAGTAGTATATTGTTTGTCTCGATACATTTAATACGCAGGACCTTAATGGAAACACGCCCCGATCGAGGGCTTATTTGGCTTATCCTGAATGGAAACAAGACCGCAAGGACTTTTTTTTTCGGTGATCCCATTGGACATGTGTTTGACTGTACTACCCTGTACTGATTACATTTCTGTTTGACTGTACCCTGTACTGATTACATTTCTGTTTGACAGTAGGCCTACCCTGTACTGATTACATTTCTGCCCATAAAGTAATCAATCAATCAAAACCTTTTATAGAATTATTTTTCAGTATTCAATCAATCAAAATAGTACAGCCTCTAGCGAGTCTAGCATCTGCTAGTGGGGCATTTAGATAAAGCTCTTGCAGACTGCAATGAGGATTGAATCTTGGGACCATTTCATTATTATGAGCCACTGACACCGAAGATCCTGAAAGTAGGAGGCCCGAAGCACTGATTTCATTATTGATTTTCTGGTCCTCCAACAGGTGAAACCGCGGTCAACCCCTGCAGGCTAGACGTCGAGAATGGCCTCGTCAAAACGCCGCTGATAACATCAGACCTTTATGTCCCATCCATTGACATCAATAGAAATGACAGAAATTTATACACGAGCAACTCCCTCTGGATGCCTTCAGAGCCACAGGAGGATGAGTGGGGTGGAACATAATGGAATGGACCGCTTTATTTGTTTTTATTTATATACTTTGTACACATGGAGGCAGCATACAGGTATGTGGCTGGCCACAGCCATTTCTGCACAGAAATGCCTCAGAAGTAGAAATGCATTTTACAGATGTACATCATAACGATGCATACTTCAAATACTAACTCAACTCACTCAGCTTTGAAGAACAATGTTATCACCTCTAGACTCCTACGAAACAAAATGTTGTAGTGTATTTAGCGATATATGTATGTATATTCACTCACTATTTTACCTCAGTTGAAGTCCTTGACTCCTTTGTAAAGCAGGAAGCTGTATCATTCATGTGCAGTAAGGGAAGTGCTTTGTGTCTGGACTGACAACATGTAGACATGACCTAATTTTTCTCTGCAACTTTTCTACAAAGTGCCACAATGGCAAACCCCTCTAAAAGGAGTCACTCTTGAAGGATCTATTCACCGAAATGTCAAGCAATAAAGTTTGAGATTTTGCAGGACAATGTGTGGGAGGGCCACTCACCTCGTGCAAGATTTGCGTTGATTTTCCCAGCATCCACTCATGGAATACTAAAAAGCAATCTAAAAGATAATTTCCTATTAGATCTTCAGAGAATTACAGTATTTGATTCATCATCTACTCATTCTGTATTTGTCATGGTCCCACGTTTGTGGCTTTGATGTTAACGTTTGATCCCTTATCGATCATGTCATGAACCAGTGCTGTATATGTGTAAGACTCAACAGTGTCTGTAAAAAATACAATTGTTGAAATGTAATATAATAATTGAATAAACATAAGTGCCATCTGCTTTCAAAGTTTGCTGAGAATAAGTAAAGTAATTTTCCTTCCGACGCTCGAGAGGCATCCTAACCAGATGCCCGAACCCCCTAAGCTGGCTCCTTTCCAGGTGAAGAGGCAGCGACTCTACTCCGAGTCTCTCTTGCGTGATTGAACTTCTCACCCTATCTTTAAGGGAGATTCCAGCCACCCGTCGAAGAAAACTCATTTCGGCCGCTTGTATTCGCAACCTTATTCTTTCGGTCATGACCCACACTTCATGACCATAGGTGAGAGTAGAAACGAAGATTGCTCGGTAGACGGAGAGCTTTGCCTTCTGGCTCAGCTCTCTTTTCGTCACAACAGTGCGGTACAGCGACTGCAATACCGCCCCTGCTGTTCCGATTCTCCGGCTGATCTCCTTCTCCGTTCTCCCCTCACTTGTGATATACTTAAAAAAGGGATATTTAACTTTTAAGAAAACTTTGTCATTTCGTCTACTCAGGCTTACATGTGAACACCCCAGACAGTTTTTAAGTTACTTCAGTATTTAATATTCATTTTAGCAGCCCCTCCCTATACAAACCCATAACTTAAAACTCCATTTTAACCATGATAGATTCATCGAAAATACCAAACCTTTTTTCTGTTGACTGATATTGTCCTAATTCATTTACTGTTCATTTATGATGGGTGTTTTCGATGCATCCATCATGGTTAAAATGGAGTTTGAAGTTATAATTTCATGTAAATCACAGCTCAGCCACTAGGGGCTGCTAAGCGGGGTTCTAAATTCACAAGGTTTTCAAACCTTTTGTGTCCAAGGCACACCAATAGCCTAAAAAGTGAACCCGGACATGTTGAGTACACCAACGTTTTATGTTAGAAATGTTTAGTATGGGTCCCCAGCATGTAGAAACTGCCGGATGCTCACTTGCATATGTTGAGCATATGTTTTCAAAATTGGCATAATATGTGACCATTAACAACCTATAGAATTAAACATTAAAAATGTCATTATGCTTTATCCATCATGATGCTGAATCCATTCCAAGCATTAGTTAAGCAAAAAAACACTCATTGGGCTTAAACGGCCATGCCCATACAAATTAACACAGGAGGAAAATGTAATATCTTAATTGTTTTGTTTTTGTTCCATTCCTATAAGGCATAAGCCAATAATGTTGCTGCTCTGACAAAACTCTGTCTAATCACTACTCAGCACAACTGATGATATTTACAATGCGATGAATCCGTCCTCAAATCTTCTATTAACGGCTAGGTGTGCTGTCATGCTCATTTCAGCACGGCTTGGTCAGATGAACTACCTCTAGTAATATAAATATTTCGTTCCACTTTTTTTCTCCTTTTTGGGGGCGACTCCTCTGTGAACCACCAGAGGGTGCTCACGTACCACCAGCGGTCCAAGTACTAGTGGGATGAGAACCTAAACCACTCAGAAAACATTATGTTATACTTTAGCTATTGAAAAATAAAATACAAATTTTAATTGTATTTTATTGAATCTATATTCTTTCAGAGCGAACGATTTTACCTCAAATCTTTGCTTCTGGGGAGGGTCTAGGTGCTCTGAGTCGACCAATGGGGACAGACATGGGTTGGTAGGTGCTCTGAGTCGACCAATGGGGACAGACATGGGTTGGTAGGTGCTCTGAGTCGACCAATAGGGACAGACATGGGTTGGTAGGTGCTCTGAGTCGACCAATGGGGACAGACATGGGTTAGTAGGTGCTCTGAGTCGACCAATGGGGACAGACATGGGTTGGTAGGTGCTCTGAGGCGACCAATGGGGACAGACGTTGGTTGAGCCTCAGGGCTTTGAGACGCTTCTAATTCACGCCAGTCCACTTCCTCACAAATAGTCCGGTTTCCGGGTGTCTCGGGTGACTCTGTGCTTATTTCGGTACTGACACAATATGACGTAATCATGCAATGACATCACAACCATATAATTGTTCTTTATAAATAGTCCGATTCACTAAACATAAGTTAGAGCTTGCAACAAGGAAACCTGAGCTGCCTTTATCCTAACAAGTTAATCTGTAAACTAGTTGTCAACACTCATTGACGGTGGAGCTGCTGTGTGAAATGTTTCACTGGACGATACATCTGGAAGGAGAACATAGGAAGGACCAGGCTGCTGTGGTGGTCGGACACGAGATCTACTGCTTTGGAGGAGACGGAAACCAGAGGAGACAAGATCACATTGAAGTACACGTCTTCAACACAGCGTCTTTATGCTGGAGGATTCTGTGGAGGAAGTTGACGCCAGTGAACCCTGAAACAGGAGAACGTCACCTTGAGGTTCCCTACAGGCGTGAGGGCCACACAGCTGTGCTGATTGGAGACACCGTCTACCTCTGGGGAGGGTGGACTAACCCAGGTTATAATTTCGTCAATGTCCTTTATGCCTTTGATGTCGACGCCCCCACACATGGTTCAAACCACAGGTTTCTGGGACCGTTCCAGAGGGGAGGAGACACCACTCAGCCTGTGTCTTGGGGAAGGTCATGTTTATCCATGGAGGACACACTCCTGGATTCACTAATGACATCTACAAGCTGGACACCACCACAATGGTCTGGTCTTTAATCAACACCAGAGGAACTCCACCTCCTGATTCATGGTTTCACTCTTCCACCATCATCGGGACAAAGATGTTTGTATTTGGGCTACCAGTAGACCTACTGACCGCCCACGATCAACTCTGGTACAACATCAGAGTGTTTGACACAGAGACCAACCACTGGATGATAACACCTTCTACACAGCTGCTTCCAGAAGGACGCTATGGTCATTCAGCTTTTACCTACAATGGAGAGCTGTACATATTTGGTGAATTCAACGTCAATGATATGTGGAGATTCAATCCAGAAACCTTCTCCTGGAAGAAGGTTGAGCCCAAGGGGAAACGCCCACATGGGATGACGAATATCTGCTGTTGCATGCTGGGAGATCGTATCATCATCTTTGGAGCACGCAACAGACCAGGTGACCTGTATGTCTTAGACTTCAGTCCTAGCCTCAAGACATTATGCAAGCTGTCAGTTATTCAGTACGGTCTGGATCAGTCTGAACTCACACACAACATCAGGTGGGAACTGGCAGCCATGACTAGCAACAGTCAATAGGAACTGGCAGCCATGACTAGCAACAGCCAATAGGAACTGGCAGCCATGACTAGCAACAGCCAATAGGAACCGGCAGCCATGACTAGAAACAGCCAATAGGAACCGGCAACCATGACTAGCAACAGTCTATAGAGCGTCGCAGTCCCTCCCCCTTTCAGAACAACAAACGGCCCAGGAAATGAAAACGCAATCCATTTCCCCATAGGCAGTTCTTATTTAATTTATTTAAAGACCTTTTAAGCGTTGTACGAAGCCAACTGGTAGCCACATGGTATGAGGCAGTGAATACATATCTCCCCAGTTCCCTTGTGTCTTACCCTTGTGATTTTTTGTTAGGTATCCTTGTTTTTGTTTTGTCCTCCTTATTTAATAACATCTTTGTTTTTTGATTGCTTTACTGTTTTGAGTTTTTTTGTTTGTTTTTGTCTTCTTCCTTTTCTTATTATTATTATATATATTATAATAATAATTATTACTATTATTATTATTATTATTATTATTACTACTACATAGGCCAAATCTAAGCCCTGCTTAGATTTACTTTTCTCAGAATCTATGGCCAGAACTTTATAGTTTATTTTTATTTTTATTCTTTTTTTATGGAATCTAAATCTGACACTATACTCTGCTTATAGTGTATTCTGAATCTTGCTCAAACAAGGGTAGGCGCAATAAGCCTCGGCTTCAGCCTTTACCTTTTCGGTACCACTAGTAACACTATAGTGGAAATTCATGTATGTACTGTACGTCTTTATGTACTCCTTTTATTGACCGAAATAAAATCTATCTATCTATCTATCCATCAACTCTTGTCGTGACAAATCATGACAACACACAGAATTTTTCGGGCCAAACAAAGAATTAGAAAGTCGAAAAAACGGCAGGTTTACAAGGTTACACTTTTTTTGTTGTTTTTCTTCTTTGTAATTATTTGTTTGGTCCAAAATATTGTGTGTGTTGTCATGATTTGTCACGACAAGAGTCCACATCCTGTCTTGGCTGATTTTTTTAATAGAAGCTCAGAGCAATCTCTGAAGGCGGCGGGTGCTTCTCAAGACCAAATAAACAACTACACTTTAGAAACAAGACCAAATAATCAACTGCACTTTAGAAACAAGCCCAAATAAACAAACTACACTTTAGAAACAAGCCCAAATAAACACTACACTTTAGAAACAAGACCAAACTAGAAAATTCGCAATTAAAAAAAAAGTGTGGTTGCCGCAGTGGCTTACATATTGCCAGCCAATTACAATTTCAAGTCACACCTTAGATCATGTGTAAGTGTACATAGACTACAATGGGACAGTCAAAAAATAATAAATAAGGCACTTGTATTAGCTGTAGCCACATCTACCAGAGAGCCGCGGACGTTTTCTCTGTCGGCCAGCTTCCGGTTTTTAGACAGCTGGTGGATGGAAATTAAGCTCCAACCCCGCGGCTGACTGCCGTGGCGGCCAGCATTTCCAGGAATCTGGCCGTCGTGGCAACCTGCCGCGGGGGTGGAGATTAATTTCCATCCACCAGCTATCTAAAAAAAATGGAAAAGAAGCTGGCCGACAGAGAAAACGTCCGCGGCTCTCTGGTAGATGTGGCTATCTACAGCTACTCAGTGAAAACAGCAAATCTACAAGCTCAAATGCATTTCGAAGCACAATTTTGCTATTTTTGTACTTTTTTTTGTAATTCAAAAAGTGAAAATTTCATATATTCTAGATTTTTTGGTTTAAATCTTGACGATTCTGGCATATAGCTCATGAATATAAATCTTGACGATTCTGGCATATAGCTCATGAATATAGTGGTTATCACCGTTACAGCAAGACAGTCCTGTGTTCAATTCTTGACAATAAAACATAGATTCTCTGTGGGGTTCAGGTCAGGCCAGTTGGCTGGTCAGTTAAGTACAGCAATACCATCCATGGTCCAATTACTAGTAGTTTTGGCACTGTGGGTGTGCCAAGTGCTACTGGAAAAGCAGCAGTACTTGGCAGCTGCACTTGGCTGTATTTTGTGGTCACAAAACACAAGGCACACCATTGAGCCTTGGCACACCATTTGGGAGCCACAACTCTAGGGCACCCTTCACACAAACTCATTTGATCTGTGTTGATCATAATTGAACACAGAAATGGGGAAATCAATTATCCAGCAGCACATGACAGTTGGAGCATATGATGCATTTAATCACGTAACTTGAGCACAACAGATTAATGATTTTGCAACACAGTCAACTATGATGTGAAATAATGAGGAAGTCTGCAGGGAATGTTTACACAGTTTACTCGGCTCTGTACCAATTTCTCCAACGCAATGCCCGGTACAGTAAATGCATGCACAGGACATGGCTAGGGACTGTACCAAACAGTCCTTCCTTGCAAGTAAAATATTTGAATAAGGACATAAACAATTTGGGTCTTGGAACTGTCATATTTGAATAAGCTCACGAGAACAAAATGTTGGTGAGATGTTGAAAAATTCCAAGGGTTTTTGTCCTCCATTTTCTTTTATCATACAGACTAAACTTTTACAGCACATGTACTTTGCATTGTAAAATGCACACTAAAATGTTAATTTTAGACTTTTGATGTAAAAGCCTTTCCATCCATCAATTTCAATTATTTCATTTGAGCAATTACTCAAAACATGTACTATTATAAGAATAAAACAAAAAAAAACTACAGCCTCTATTATTCTATGAAGAATTAAGAGCTTAAGGTATTGAGCATATCCCCATTCCAATGACTTCATTCAGCCTTCTTGAAGACTTGCTTAGCAACCACATCTCCAACTCGCATCTCCTGCAGAGGGAGTGGGGGGGGAGGGGTGTCATGGAGAGGGCAGTTGAAGAAGAGAAAGAAAGGGATGACAGGAAGGAGTGAGGGAGAAAATGGAGAAAGAGCATAGATTCAGACTGTTTGACACATCAAAGAAGAATTAAATCAGGTGTGCCCAAAAGGTAGATCCCGATCTACCAGTAGATCACAAAGGCTGTGCAGATAGACGTAGACCACATGACATGCACCTAATATAATATATATATAAACAATGGCATCTGCCACTTGAATTAAGGTGACTTGATTGATTGATTGATTGATTGACATCAAAAAGGGCCTGTCAGCTCAAACCCACAATGCAATACTTTGTTTTCAGGAGTGTTACACAACCATCATTAGCATTATAAAGTAAAAAAATCATCTACCAATTCCATTTTCCCCTTTAGCCTACGTACATTTTAGTATTTTCAGCAATGGGATCATATGTTTTAGTGGGTAGATCATGTTGAGCTGGTCATTTTGAAAGGAGCTCTCAAGTCAAGAAAGTGTGGGCACCCCTGAATTAAATGAAGCCAAGGGTTTGTGTTTTGTGTCCAAAACACAAACCCCTCTTCTTTTCCCCCTTTGGCTCACACTTCTTCTCCCTGAACCTTGACCCTGCAATCTTGGTTGCCTCTTACACCCCCTCTTACACCCCCTACTCATCGCCCCAACTCCCTGCTTGTGAAACTAAAATCCACCCTTTAATGCCTGATCCTCACTGGCATTCCAAATTCCCCTTTGGATTTGAACAACGCATTGGTCAACAACGCATTGCGTGATTGAAGGTATTAGCTGAAAATAAATTGGCAAGAGCTGTCGAGTGGAAGAATCCTGATTGTTTGAAATGTTAATGATGTATTATCATGTTTTTGTTCTTGCTTACTGTAAATCGCTCTGGATTAAGAGCGTCTGCCCAAATGCCAAAAATTGTTAATTGTTAATCAGTGCTGATGAGTAAAAAGCGGTCTAAACGCATCATATTTGCCCCGTTGGATTGGTACAACTCTTCTGTGCACTAAACACACGGCTCCTGAAAGAGTGTCTAGCCAGAAGTCGAACAGTAGCCCAGAGTGTTCTACTCACATACTAAGCAGATAAGACCTTGACAAAGTTGGGCAAAGAATAACTTCCTTACCCAAACTGATTTGCATAGTCCTACACATCATGTCTATTATTTCAACCATCCGCCTTCGATTCTTCCTTTCCTGGTTCCATCTGGTTCAGCTCAGTCACTCTCAATACACCCCCCCCCCCCCACCACCACCAGTTTGCCATAAACAATAAGTCCTTTGTGCACCTGAGCACTGCTCATTGTTTGTGGAGGAGAACATTGTTGAAAAATGTGCCCACATCACTGCCTCTTACTAACAATTATAACACTTTTAATTGACCAAAAGTTATGTTAAATGGTATTTTTGGCCAGGAACAATTTTACACAACCCACACAAACTTTGTACTAATACTGCCATTAGTTTAAATTATCCTAACAAATTAGGAGCAGTGGGTAGGCATTCTACAGTGTCAAGTGCACTAGAAGCATTATGTACCCAACATGCATGTCTTTGGGTACGAGGAAACCCCCATGAAGAAGGGGAGAACATGCAAACTCCACACAGAAAGGCGTTTGACAGCGTGCCTGGTGCACTGATGATATGCTCCTTGTGAGTCGAAAGAACCCTTGTTTGAATCGTTATGTCTCACCTCACTGTAGTCTTGCTGAGCCATGGGGCTCATAGGGCAGGAGCCTATCTCCGGTTTCTGTAGCTTTCCGTCTGCTTTCAGTTTATTGTCGCTACACTCTACTAGCTAAATAAAGCATGAGATTCCAACCCAAATCATAAAAAACTATAATAAAAAGTAAGGCCAGAGTCAGGCTCCAGCCCGATTCAAACACAGGACCTTCTTGCTGTAACAGTGATAACCACTATATCACATTCTTGTTTCATAACCATGACAACTTAAAATAAAATGTTGATGTTAGGTGATGTTAGGGTGCTTCTTGTTGTAATATACAACATGCTGGGTACTTGTACAATGTAGTTGTACGTAAATATACAATGTACTGATATGTATTGTGTACTGCCTGAACTGTAACATACTTTATAGTCAGCTCCTGGAGTGGAGACAGCAGCAAGGTCAGCGTGCTGCAGGCAGTGATTGTGATGTCTAGTCAGTGACGTCATTAGGACATGAGGATCCAAGCTATATATGTTCTGTATGTATCTAATAAACTTTGTGAACGTTTTAGCGTGATACAGTCTCGTGTCATGTTATTGTTCTCCCGGGCCGGCCCGTCCGTCCGCCGTCGAACCAAGGAAATATTCAACCGGGTCGTCACACACCACCTCAGCCTACACACAAGACCCGTCTGTCAGAACCAGACGAGGGTCCAGTACTTAGTATAGAATCCAAAGGGAAGCATGAAAAGTTGAAAAGATTGAGAATGTTGAGCACTTGCTTGATTAATTTTTTAAACAATGTTCTATGGCCGAAACGCTGAGACTAATGGACTGTTTGTTAATATATAAATCCATACACTGCAATCAAGTGGGCGTTTGGTCTTTCCTTACCAAATGCAGCGCGTTGCCCTCCAGCCAATGTGTCCAGCCTCGTCCCTCCTTCTCTCCTCTCTGTACACACAGCAGCTTGTCCCCGTCCCAGTCCACTGTTGTCTGGACAGAGAGAAGCTGTGTGTTAATGTTCCATTGGCCATGTAGCCTACAATAGTACTAGTCCACATCCGAGTACACGTGCACGTAAACACACACACACACAAGCTGCCGGGGTTCATCTTCCTACTGGCACACGGTGATGGTAGTAATGGAGACTGGAGTTATAGAAAACCTGCTTTATTGTCAAATTTTACACACATTTCTCTGTTCCTATCTGACACACATCTGGCACATGCACACGCACTTCACTCTTCTTCTACAAACAAGCCACAGTGGATGTTTACAACTGAATGTGCGTGCTGTGGTAATGTAACTCATAAGTAAGGTTCCATCACCCAGGCATGCCACTGCTGGGAAGAGACATGGCACCGATCCAAATAGGGAGTATTTGGATCGGTGTAAGACAAGTGGGCTAATTTATAAAAAACACACACCCAAAACAACCAATGTATACTTTCAAGAGGAGAAAAATCACATTTAAAATTGCAGTCAGTCATGCATCCAAACACACACGTACTTGGCACTTCCGTCCATCCACAGGGCCGAGGTCTTCAGTAAATTCCTGGCCCAGGGTGAAGTCCATGAGGAAGTTCTTGAAGGTGGTGAGGGTGCGGATCTTCATCGAACCCGAGGCGACATCATGTGTAATCTCCTTAGTAGGCCTCAGCAAGCACACGATTTTCCTCAAAGCATAATTAATATCTAACAAAAAGGTAGAGGAAGGTGGAGAGACAATCAGAATTAACACACACACACACACACACACACACACACACACACACACACACACACACACACACACACACACAGCAGGGCTGGCAACATTGGACTGTGAGAATCCAGGAGATTTTTTGGGGGTGTGGGCTCCCGAAGCAGGGCTTACTTTACTAGCATTGTTAAATGACTGAAGCAATGTAATACCCATCTTTAATAACCATTCATTATTTAAATGAACATCTCTGTAAGTCTGTATGATTGCATGGGCTGCCCCAACCCCTCCCACAGAAAGTTTTTTAATATAGTAAGTAGAAGTTCCTGTGTTCTTGGGACTTTGATACCAATTTAAAAGTCCAGGAGAAATCCAGGATCAAACACAATGCAGAAGCAGCACACCCTGGTGTGTGCATGTCTCAAACGTGTCCGTTTGTTGGGGTCATTTAAAGGCTAAGTTGCCAGGAGACAAGCCATTATGCAGATGTGACAACATTACAAATGAAGATTGCACACATGGATACATCAATAACCGTAGGCTAAAAGCAATATGATAAGGAAATATTATGTAGCCCAATTAAGACAGTGATGATAAAGGCTACAGTACAGTCACAGTGCTGCTGCTTCTCATATATAGTAGGCTACATGAAAGGTAATTGAAAACAGACTATGGTAATTAATAGCCCTCCAAGCGGAACCCAATGGTACTGAAGTTTCTGACATTTTTGATGACACAGACCATGGGGTCCTGTTGCAGCAGTATCCTGCCACCTGGTACGCGGACATAATAAAACATAAACACCGTGTTTACGGCCTGTCTGCGCTCTTTGACGACTTTTTTTCGTGTGAGGGCTTCTGAATCTGTGAACTATTAAGTACCTATACATGCCGCTGCGAATATCTCCTGTGGCGCGGAAGCCTTTAAGTATTTTTTGTTTGACCGATTTGGTCGCTTTGATTCTTCTCTTCCTTCCTTGTTTATTGACACCTCATTGTACCGCCTATCTGGCTAGCTAGTGGCGCTATAGAGCACCGAAGTCTGACGTCACTTTCAGTAGAGGGCGTCAGTCCCCAGGTTCATGTATTTGTTTAGTTGCATTGAAATCCCCATTGAGGCGATTTGAGATCGCCTCATATAACAACTGTGTTTGAAAAATAAACATGTCACCCCGGCCGCTTCACTCATATGGATATGAAGAATTAACTGACAGAGAAAACGCTAATGTTACTGCTACTGAATTAGTTAGATTTTCGCTAGAAGCAGACTGTATCATATATGAGTGACTGACTGTTGCAAACGATACAGAGACACCTCCCTAACAATAACGCTGAGACAGCTTGTTTATTTTTGGACCACAACGCTTATAGTAGACGATATTAAGATCACCCCATGTTATTCTCCATAGAGAAATTACTTCCGCGAACCAGGGGAATCGTCGGGATAAGCAAGTTACGTCAGGACTTCGGTGCTCTATAGCTATGACAGAGCAGATCAGAGGCAGGGACGTAGCCGCACAAGCCAACCGCACACCGGGAGGCGGTACAATAAACGGTAAACAAACAAGAAGAAATAAAGCGACCAAATCGGTCAAACAAAGATTAAAAATACTTAACGGCTTCCGCGCCACAGGAGATATTCGCAGCGGTTTGTATAGGTACTTATAGTTCACGATTTCAGAAGCCCTCAAAGGAAAACAAGCCGTCAAACGGCGCAGATACGATGTTAGTGAGCATATTTATGTCCGCGTTCCAAAATTCCCATACGAAAAAATAGTTATGAACAGAGACCCTACAATAAAGCGACATCAAAATTTCAGAAAAGCTTTATGGAGGGTTCCGAGAGGGGCTAGGTAATTAATATGCAGGCGATGCAAATGGACTAACAAGCAGTATTCTTACCCAATGCTCCGAGGTAGCCGTCCATATTATCCTGGGAAACCATGTGAAACGTTCCCGAATAATTGGGTTTAGACATTTTATCACCTTTTCTTTTGTTAGGAGCGAGAACGCGAAACGAAAGTCCTGATGTTACTGCTTTTCTTTGTCTTTCTCAAATCTCAACACCGGGGGTGGTCTATATTCCAAGGATGACCAATAGCATTGTTTGATATAAAACCTGACTTTATGCAACTGTTGGACAGTCTGTACCCCGGATTGATGGTGGTGATCGGAGACGAGACGCGAAGAACAACTGTTGCGATTTGTGAGCAGGATTATAGCGTCCACAGCACAGCGTCACTTTCCCAGCAGAATCATAAGATTTGTTGCAAAACCAGTGTGCAATAGTGTGCTGGTCTGATCCGCTTTAAAATGCGAAATTAATTCTATTTAACACCTCCCTGCCCTGGCGACTCCCACATGGGTTTGTGCAAGCCGGCTCAATAATCCATGTAGGCATGTATGTACTAGCTATTCTCTCTCTCTCTCTCTCTCTGAAAAACGAAAGGGGGCGGGGTGAAGTTGGTTCATCTTTCGTTGTGCTCATTCTTTAGTTTCCAGATCCCATCATCCCAGTCTCACACTCACATTCTAAAAGTATTAAACACATGATATGATCCATGGTTCATCATCGCCATGCGGACTTGTGGTGGACATTTTTGTACATGTAGTTATACTAGTGTTACTTACTGTAGCCTACAGTTAACTTTATTACTCTATCTTTGTCATTGAAAATAAAATGTTTGAAACCCGGTGTCATATCAGTGTCATATTATATATTCTGATTAGGAAACCTGGACATTTATTATCAAAATAATAATATAGTTATGCAAAAAGTGTGACACATTTGTCTATATGTTATTGACCTCTGAACACCTCAAATATAATATGTACAGTTTCTAGTGTGACAGTTCTTTATTGAGCTATATCAAATAAAATAAAAGAGATAACCTTTTCCCAAAAACATAATCTTTTTATTTTCATCATGTATACATCACAGTTGCACTTTGCTTTCAGTCCAAACAGTCTCAATAGGTTGTTGTCGCATGATTATATGATTTTCTCCTTTCTTAAAACTTAATTCCATTATGTGCAAAGTCTCTTAAAAGGCATACACAATCTTTAAAGCAACAGACATTACATACATACCGGTACACATAATAATATGTTAAATCTCTGTAAAAAGTAATTTCCGCCTCTCCGCTCCTATCTCTTCCTCACTGAACCACTTTTCTTCTCCTCTGATTTCTGCTTCTTCACATCTTTCTTTGATTTGGACACATTCTCATACAGATCGTCCTTGTTTCTAGAAACAAATAACAAAGAAAATGCATTGATATCCAACAAGTCACTTAGTTTCAACCAATAATTTCTCTATATTTGTATAACTCTGTGACCCCTTTTCCACTGGTTGGGAACCGGTTCAGTTCAGAACCAGTTTTTAGTCCATGAGCCAGACCTCCAAAATGGGAACGTTAATATGAATTGAGTGTGCAAAACCATACCTATATTAAAGTGTATTGAGTCTGGTGCAAAGCACAGGTCCTCGCGGTACTCCTGGTGAGAGCAGGAGTGGACCTGGTGAGACGTAGGAGGGGCCCGGACAGGAGGCAACCCACAGAGCCTAGTCCATCCACATACCAGAATAGTACCTCTCAGTCAGGGCATAGTAGTTCCGGAGTGGTCCCAACGGATTGTGCAGCCCTGTCTTTCCCTAGTGGTCTGATCGAGGGTAGCTACTGGGACGTAAGTCAGGACTTGATCACCCCGGCTGGGTCACCCGAGTGAGAGGTATGATGTTCGAGAGACCCGAAACCCCGATGACCTTGGGATACATCACTGAGGATATGTCCCAGTTGCATCCAGGCGATGTTATTTTCGTTTTATAGGATCAATATAAGTAAATTAATATATGATAACCCTTCCACAGTAGTAGCCTTTTCTTTTTTTCTTTTGCATATTTTCCTATATAATGCCTAATTTGCATATTTTATTTTTTTATATTTGTAATACAATACATCATTGTCTTTGTGTAAGTAATCAACTGGGCAAGTTTCATGGTGATAACAATTTAATATAGGTATGGTTTTGCACACTCAATTCATAATTAACGTTCCAATTTTGGAGCTCTTGGACTAAGAACCAAAAAGAACTGAACCGGTTCCCAACCGGTGGAAAAGGGGCCTCTCTGTGTGTGTGTGTGTGTGTGTGTGTGTGTGTGTGTGTGTGTGTGTGTGTGTGTGTGTGTGTGTGTGTGTGTGTGTGTGTGTGTGTGTGTGTGTGTGTGTGTGTGTGTGTGTGTGTGTGTTTCATGCGTTTGTTTGATGTGATCCCAGTCATGGTATTGGACACACATAATGGAATTAGGGTCTGTAAATTATGGTTCATATATATAGGCACAGACAGATTGACTAGACACAGTAATGTAATAAATCTCTGCCTCAGTCTGGGCCTGGGGTATAAGAGAGGTTAATTAACAGACAAGTGAGTGAAAGGGAGTTGATTGAACACATCAACAGTGTGTGTTCTGTCTCTTATGTATTTCCTAATTGGTTTATTCTATCCCAGTCAACTGCATATAGCAGAGCCCGCCCTGACCCACATTTGCCTTTCCATTCCACACAAACACCCACCTTTATTCTGCTCACAGAGGAATGTCAACAGACAGAAGAGGGACATGCGAGATATCATACAAAACTGGACTGTAGTTCCAAAGACCACTGACAATCATGGAGTAGAAATAGGCTAGAAGAGCTTATTGCATTTATTGACTGTCTGAGTGTATGTTTGTTTCCCATCTGTTTTTGAGGGACGCTAGCTTCTCCAACGTCTGGCTTTCCCCTGTGACGTCATGTGGCAGCTAAGTTTATGGACTGTATATTTGTCTTTTTCATGCCTCCCATGACGTCTTGTGGCAGCCAGGTCTATGGACTTTTTATGTTTGTCTTATTCATTGCCGACAAGTGGCAAACAATGGGGTCTAAATGGACACCCTGAAATGGAATTTAGTGGACTAGTATTTCCCAAACTTCTGGTGACATCTAAATTCAAGCTAGAACAGCGGCAAGAACGGACACTGACAAACCTACACCCACTGCTTTGAAAACCAATCCTGATGCCGTCCCAATAGAGGGTATGCGCATGCTTAAAGTGAATGGCACGTCGAGTGGCAAAGCAACATGCAAAGTGAGTTTAACATTGTTTAACGTTGTTTCATGCAATCAGATAGGACTTTTCTGTTTGGATGCATGGGTTCATTGGGTTGTCAAGGCCAGAAAGTAGTTTGTCGCCACTCTGTAGGCATTCCTGCATAACCTCCGGGTTTGATGATGATGTCACGCGCATACCCTCTATATGAGGGACTGAAAGGCTTTGTATTGGTTTTTCAATGCAGTTTGATTTTAGATTTTCGCATGGCCTGGGCCGGCCTAGCGGCTATTGTGGGTATCAGCGTATTGTGGGTTCGAGTCCCGATCCCGACGACCTTTGCTGCAGTACGTGTCACCCCCCCCCCCCATTTCCTGTCAACCTACTTTCAATCTATCAATAAAGACAGAAAAAGCCCCCCAAAAAATATAGATATAAAAAGAAAATCTGCATAGTTTCCGACTTTCCACACAGTTCAAGCCCATACATTGAATTTAGATACTGTATCAACAGACATATCGATAGGCAGAGCTCTCTGATAATCTGACTTGAGGGGGCAGTGCTAGTCACATGTTTGTCACTGCTGGACTGAGGACTTTTAAAGCACTGAGAAATGTAATGTTTAAGTTTATGCAAAGGCTGGATGTATCGACAAACAGTATGATTGTGGTAACCGTTGTGGCACTCTCAAGCCCCTCAGTGAGCTGTTCACTGTATCAAGATTAAGGGTGCACTGGCTAAAGTGCCTGTATGTTCTGCCTGTGGGTTATGTATTTATGTTACATTATTTTATGATTTTATTGCCTGTCGTATTTCTTGTATGTTTACCCCTTGTACAGTATGTTTCTCTATGGACCTGAGTCTGCTAATCAAGTTTGAATTTAATTGAATTGAACATGCATGAATGGAAGAATAGATCTATTCTTCCATTCATGCATGTTCAATTCAATTTACCTGATTTACCTCGAGGTAAATCATTGATTAAAACCAACTGGACCTTTGCTTCTCCTTAACGTGTTTTTCTTTACTTTTTTCCCCCCTTGCTATCACTGCCTGCCTACCCCCTCTTCCTTTCTTTTCTCCTTTCTCAAAGCAACAAAACTTATAGAGCTGGCACGAAAACACATTTCACCCACTTCTTCACACATGTAAACCTGTGATCAATAAAGTCGATTCTGAAATGGGGGTTTGTGGCCCAGAGAAAAAGTTGAGAGTCACTGCAATAGAGAACAGCAGGAGAGCTTGTTCTCAGACTGGGAACCACACCCACAACTCTGCATGTCTTTCTATGTACAAATCACAATGTTGTGCAACCTCTAAAAGTGCTGATCTCTGGATGAGGACAGTGATTCAGAGGACTTTGAACCATTGTGGGAATTCACTTTAGAGAGGACATGGGAACGTTTTAGGGAAGTTCAACGGACACATACTTAACAAGAGTGTGTGTGTGTGTGGGGGGGTGCGTGTGTATGTGCAAGAGTGTACCCACAAGATCAGACTGATAAACATACACAGATAATGTTGCTCTTCTATACTTGTGAGGACATTTGGCTGATTTCTATTAATTTTTTTTTGCTTTTCTGCCTTTATTGATAGTTTCAAGTGAAGATAGACAGGAAAGAGGGAGAGAGTGAAGGGGAGAGACATGCAGCAAAGGTCGTCATGAACGGGACTCGAACACACGACACGCTGTCAGGCCAAAGCCTATAAATTATGTGGCATGCGCCTGGACCACTTGGCCACCGGGCGCCCTTGTAAGACAAATTCTAACCAGAATAGAAATGTTAACTCATTTTCTGTTCATGTGTGAGTACATCTGTTCAGACAGACAGGCAGACAGACGGACAGGCAGATAGACAGGCAGAAAGACAGACAGACAGACAGACAGACAGACAATACAGACCCTTTAACTTTACTCACTTTGACACTTTCCTGATTACTGGGTGTTTAAGTTGTAGGTTCCCATATTCTGTCTCCGTTTCCTGGGGGGAGAAACAAAATCACACATAATAGAGAAAAAGACAGGGTGAGACAGGGTGGGTATAGAATGACTAATTTACAGAATGAGGTCATTGGCTAGGTGAGATTTTCTCTTTTTTGCTTTTGTGTCAACGTTCACATCGTCCACTTTAGATAATACCATATCATGGGGAAGGGGGCTAGCCCATATCTTGAAAGCAACAGCAATAGGTTCAAAGGCCTATTGACATTTACAGAATATCATAATATAATCCTGAAGATATTTTTCTTTTAAAAAACATTACATTTTGTATTTAGGCATTTAGCCACTACGTTTAACCTTGACGGTAAATGCAACCGAACAAAGTAAGCATATCAAGCTTAGATTTAGCTGTTGATCTCCAACATTAAAAAATAACTGCAAATACAGCGATGTGACTCACAGCTTATTTTATTGGACATAAATGCATATTTTTGTCATGGTGTGTCAGGTGAGGACCCAGAAGCAGAACCAGGCAGGCAAACTGATGCAGTCCAATATATTTATTAACATGAAACTCATTATAACAAGTGTAGCAGGACATACACAGTAACAATGACTTATAATCTGACAAGGAAACACTGAACACAGGGAGGTTTATAAAGACTAGACACAGGTGCAACAGAACAACAATCAACACTGGGATTGGCTGGGAGACTAACAGGACACATGAGAAAACTAGTAATCACAGGGAGGTGAGACAAGACAGGCAGAACAGTAACTAGGGAAAACAGGAAACACTAGGACAAGGTTACATAATAAAAGTGTACAACAGACTGATATCGTGACAATTTTAGCTAAAAGGTGCTATCCATAAAAAGAAAAAAATATTAAAAAACAATTATTCTATTTGGTTATTATTAAAACAGTTTTTTCAGACCTTAATTTAAATGTTATTGAATAGCGTCTGCTTTTTAAAGGATATATGGTAAAAAGATAACTCACCATAGATGCAGTGCACTGAGTCTTCACAGCATCGATATACTCCGACACAGCCAGGTAGATGAACTTGTACTGGGCCTCCGTCTGCACCATGCCAGAGCGCTGCTCCCGCACCATCTGGATGCTCTTCTGGATGTCTATGTCACAGTCCAGGCCTTGGGGGGGGGGGGGATTAAAGTTGAATAACAATTTATTCGGAGCATATGCTGGTACATGACTGCATAGTGCATCTCTACACTCTAGGTCAGTGGTTCCCAAACTGTGGGAATATATTAACATATTATGCCAATATATGGCAAGTAATGCAGCATATAGCCTAAGCTGCATATATTATGCAGGTTCATATATGTGCATATATATAATAATAATAATAAAACTTTATTTGTATAGCACCTTTCATGACATGAAATGCAGCTCAAAGTGCTTTACAGAACAATGGAGAATAAAAGAAAAGCAAGGCAACGACATTAAAAAAACAAGCAGTAATATGTGCATATATGTGGATAAAAAGGAAATATATATGTCTCTAGATAGCTTATGCAATTTATATTTCCATGTGGGGGGTGCATCAGCTAGATCGGGAGGTAACGGGGTGCATGACCAAAAAGGTTTGGGAACCGCTGCTCTAGGTTAATTGATTGTCCTTTTCCGATTTTTGATGGGTCTTTTTTTTAATTAATACAGTGAGCCTGCTAAGTTATTACAAGAGGTCAAATAATTGACTGGCCTTTAACCCATTCTGACCTGAGATCAGATTCATACGAGGTTTCCGCCGGACACACACTGGTCTGATGAACCCATTCTGACCTGAGATCAGATTCTAAAAATGTCAGTCGCTCTTCGATTTTTTCAAAAATAGCAGACCTACAAGCTCGTATCGCGCCACTCGGTGGCGCGATATGAGCTTGTAGAGCTGCTATTTTTCAATAGCTAAAAGCATAACATGATGCTGACACCAAAATGGGTGCCCGGTCAGAATGGGTTAAACACCACACTGCACATTGCTTCTCATACATTGCTTCTCACTGGTAATTAAAATCTTTTAAAGCCATATATAAGCCTAACTGAAGAGGCTCATCATAGCTGCAAAATATGGTAGGCTAGTACTGTATGTGTCGGCACTGGCTGAAGGGTAGAGTGACCGGATGGGAACCGCAATGTTGCTAGTTCGAACCCGGGCTCCCCCAGAGTTAGTGTCGAAGTGTCCATGAGCAAGACTCTGAACCCAAAATTGCTCCTGATGTGCAGGTTGGTGCCTTGCATGGTTTCCTCCGGCATCGGTGTGTGAATGTAAATGGTAAATTGGTAAATGTAATGCACAATCTCTGTAAAGCGGCTTGGATAAAGGCGCTATATGAATGCACCGTTTACCATTTCATAAAAACATCAGACAACCTAGCCTTTTCCTATGCGTCTGTAGCCAACAATATTCT
Source organism: Protomyctophum parallelum (assembly GCF_964188405.1). Lineage (NCBI taxonomy): Eukaryota > Metazoa > Chordata > Actinopteri > Myctophiformes > Myctophidae > Protomyctophum > Protomyctophum parallelum. Next base: position 25,722,441 of record NC_139698.1, on the reverse strand, counting down.
GGTGCGCAAAGAACGTAATGTTTGTGGATTATTATGTGTATCTGGATGGGTATCTGCATGCTTTATAGACCTCCAGAGCCGTTTTTCTTTTGTACCTTTGACATTAATGGTCTCCAGGATCATGTCAACAACCACGAAGGTCCCTGTTCGACCGATCCCGGCACTGGAGAGAAAGAGACAGTATAAATCAGGCTTCACAGAACAGTTCAATACTTTTTACTTCTTCATTTAAATTAGACAGTTGAGTTCCGAGAGCTGAGGCGGACACTGGTGGAGATTCAATCCCAGCAAGTTGAAGGAACACAGGGGTCTGAAGGTACACACAGGGATCGAAATGCACATGGGGGTCTGAAGATGGAGGTCTGTAAATCACAGTTAAGTGCAGTTATAAGTGAAACGCTAGGGTCACTTTAACAGTGGATGCTATCAGCTTGAGAAAAATGTTAAACAGCTGCTGGCTTCGTGCAACGTTGCATTACATTTTCATTACTTAATTATTATTGTTTTTATTTATGGGATTTCTTAGATTTGTTTGTTATTTGTTTTAAAATGTATAAAATTATATTCAAATCCTTTTATATAATATATATATATATATATAGGAAAAGAAAATGGGATTTTTACTCAAGCCCATAAAAATGTATCCATGACCCACAAAAGGGTTAGCACAACTTCTCAAGGTGCTAATTTGACCATTTTGTACACTGCAGACAATGAGACTTTAAAGACTTGAAGTAACTATTAGATAGATAAACACATTGTACACATTCCACAAATTCATTGTATAAGAAATTAAGAATCATATACAAATCACACACACGGTTCAGAATGTGGAAGTGGAAGTGACCACAATACTTATATAACATATAATAAAACTTAATCACTTGACCAACAACTCTGAAAAAGAACACAAGCAGCCTCTGTACCCTGCATGACATCACAAGGGGAGAATTCCTTCAGGATAAACTGTCAGTTGACTTAAGTTAAAACCTTTATGTTACCTAATGCTGTTAATCTGTAAATGAAATAAGCTTAATCTTAAGCCTGATTTCTTCTCATCAAACCCAACATTGTTCTCTAAACGTCTCTCAAACTAAAATACAAACAAAGCAAAAGGAGCACTTTAACAGGAAAGGGGGGAGCCGGTAGGTGTCCTGAAGAATACATTTCAGAAACGCATAAAGAAAAGCTACTTTATCTTATCTGCTAAATATAGTGCTTGAGCCCCAAGGTCACAAAACATATACATCATCACTGCACACCAGAATCATGTGTACTCAGGATGCATATAGTCAATGTGTGCACGTACAGAGTTACATTCATTAACTGTAAAGGAATAAACAGAGGATTCTGTAGTGCAGATTTCCTGCTCTGGATTTCCTGTAGGTTCCTTGCATCTAGATGTCCTGATCCGATCTGGCCCCGTCCAGTAGTAACACCCAATTTATGCTTCATCGGACAACGGTGCCGTGGAGCCGACATGGTGTCGCATGCCGAAGACAGCTGATCTACAAGCTCACAAGGCTTCGCGGACATGATGCCTTGTGAGCTTGTAGATCGGCTGTTGTCGGCGTGTTATTATGATCCCACCTCAGCTCAAGGCAAACCCCGCTGTGATTGGCTAATAGTCGCTGTGATCGACGGTTTGCAACTATGCCTTGCCCTAACCTCAGTAAAACTATGACTGTCCGGAAACCAATCAGACGGTTCTATCCTAGAGCTACGGTGGGATTCATAATCACGCGTTGTCGGCACGCAACACTGTTGCACGACAAAGTATGAACGGGGCTTATATAAAACAGCTGTGCAATGCATGGTGTGTACATAGCTGGAACCACACCTACGGCCAGCTGGACTATAGGATCAAATGACAAATCACATCAACTCCAGCACCTCTCCTAAACTGTCGTCATCCTCTCAGCTTTCCTAATATCTTTCTCCATGCAGAGAAAAACACATCAACAAAGAAGCCTGCACAGAGCCGACAGACAAGTACCTGCAGTGGACGACCATGGGTCCAGCATCTGGGGTCTCGGCCTGCTTGCTGTTGACCTGGGTGAGGAAGCTGAGGACAGCCCCAGGTTCCTGGGGGACGCCGTGGTCAGGCCAGCTCAGGTACTGGTAGTGCGTGATGGTACGACTGGCGCTTGACTGTGAACACATTGAAGGCAGTGGTTCTCAAACATTTTCATGTCAAGGCAATTAAGGACCCCCAAATGTATTTGGCCGCGGGCCCACTTCTTAAAAGATGTTGTGCCAGTAAGATAGCAATTGTGTAAAAGACCTAATAGCAGATATACAAGCTCACAACAGTTCGCATCGTGACACGTTGTGGCCTTATAGATATTGTGGAATATTGCATAAAAACCCCCGATCAGGTGAGAGATCTAGTCAGTGTGAAAATGTATAAAAGCAGTAGACACAGTGATGCCAAACACGGCCAAAAGCACCCTCCCTTAGGGCAGGTCTATGATGGCAAATACGTCCCCAATAGGCCCTGCGGTAAGCCCCGCCCGCTCGCTCAGCTGCCTCGATACCGTTGTTAAGCAGGACAAACATCAGCGAACCTCCATTGAGGACCGTGTTATGTCGGCGTTTTTCCGAAGAGGAATAGAAGCATTCACATCAACAACATTCATACTATAATAACGCCATGGTGAAACGTTGCTGTTGGGCGTCCTGCAACAGTGCTTCATAGGCACCCAGAACGTTTGGGGCATTTCTTTTTATTCCTTTCCCGTGGGTGCGCACAATGTTTACATTCTAGAGGAAGCGGCGGTGGCGTCACTCGTTCACCCTCCCTGCTACTATCATACTAGTATTAACGTCAACCTTTACTAAACAATGGTTAAATCAATCGTCTAATAAACAACAAACAACTTACCGTGGAGCAAATGGTGTGCTTTGTAACTTTCTAGTTGCTTGTGTTGGACGGCAGCCACATAACTGTCTTCAACCATTGAGTATTGAGTTTGTGCTTAAAATGTACTGTAAATTCTACAAACTGTTAATAAATATTTCTTTGCCGTTCCTAAATTCAAAATAGTTTAGACCATTAGCGGACCTTCACTTTTTGGATACAATGTGCAGAAAATGGTAAGCAGCGTTCTTTTTCTGAACCGCAGTGGGAGGGAACGTGACTGGAGGCTGGAGACCAACACAAGCAACTGAGCGTGGAGATTAGAAAGTTACAAAGCACACCATTTGCTCCAAGGTAAGTTGTTAGTTGTTTATTAGACGATTGATTTAAACATTGTTTAGTAAAAGTTGACGTTAATAGTATGATTTAGTAGCAGGGAGGGTGAATGAGTGACCGCCGCGTCCTCCACCTCCAGAATGTAAACATTGACATGTGCATGATGTGCGCACCCACGGGGAAAGGAATAAAAAGAAATGCCCCAAACGTTCTGGGTACTTATTAAGCACTGTTGCAGGACGCCCAACAGCAACGTTTCACCATGGCGTTATTATAGTATGAATGTTGTTGATGTGAATGCTTCTATTCCTCTTCGGAAAAACGCCGACATAACACGGTCCTCAATGGAGGTTCGCTGATGTTTGTCCTGCTTAACAACGGTATCGAGGCAGCTGAGCGAGCGGGCGGGGCTTACCGCAGGGCCTATTACATTCTCTCTCAGGTTGAAAGGATGCCACCACACCCACAGACAGTCGTTCTCAATCAATCAATCAATCAATCAATCAATCAATCAATCAATCTATCCAGTAGCGAATAGCGGTAGTTTAAAATAGAAAACAGTGAGCTTGTACAGTCTAGACTTCTATTTTCAAATGGCCAAAATGTTGAAGTGGTTAATGTATGTTATTGTTTTGTAATAGTAATCTCTACAAAGTAATTCAAATAAAAAAAGAAAAGTTTTCAAATAATTGTAGTGGAGGAAAAGTACAATATTTGCCTCGGAGATGTAGTGGAGTAGAAGTAAAAGTACTGAAAACTGAAAATACTCCAGTAAAGTCCTTGAGTAAATGTACTTAGTTACTTTACACCACTGAGTGCAGTATAGTATCCCCCTGAGGACCTGGATTGATATTTTGGGGGGTTACCTGGTTCTTAGGAGCGATCTCCATGACTCGGACCTTGTAATCTGTAGCATCTCTCACTGATACATGGGTGACCACATATTGCCCCACGTCTTTGGTCATCTGAGTCTGGGGATCTGGCCAATATGGTACACATTTATTCTGAATAAAAAAGAACAATAAACAAAGGAATTAACGTCAGTACTGTAAAAAAAAGAAGAAAGACAAAAAGAAAAACAGAAAAATCAAATGGCAAATGATGTGCATCCTGTGAAATGTTTTGTGATTTGACCTATAGGTGTGTGTGTGTGTGTCACATTTAGAAGAGTCAGGACTTTTGTTTTCACTTAAATCGTATTCAATTTTCATGAATATATCAACACACAAGAGAAAAACAATCACATATGTTGCCGGACATCATCTTATATAAAAACTGAAAGGATGCGTTTCTAAATACATCAAAGATGCGATTTATAATCCATTTCTAATGGATGAAGCCTTGGCCTGGAAGAGAGGTCATCAGGTGGTCTCCAACATTCACCACTACACTCTACAAATGTTAATAGGAGATTTCACACAAAAACAGGACATTATTGATAAAAAGTATTGAACAATAAAGTATAAAAACTAAAAGGAAGATTTTAGCATGTTTCATGCTTTCAAACAACATGTTTTTTATTTTTATTATCCCACTTATAATACGAAGACTCAGGTCTTGATCACACAAATGAGTTTCCATAGAACTTCTCCGATACTGACCCTTCCCTTCTCAACCTCCCTCGTCGTCATGACGATCACCCTCGTCTGCTCCTGCCACACCATCTGCCAGAAATCATTGACGGTTGTTGCGAGGCATCCCTGTGTGGCGATGTAGACCTTGGACCGACCCGGCTCCCACAGGGTGTTCTACAAACGCACACAACACTTCAGTGAACGCACTTTGGACTTTGTGTTGCGTAAACGTAAGTTGAAGTTCGGAAGTTCTGTTAGTTTGTTTACTTTATATGTTTCATCCTTTTTACTCATAATTTCCAGGACCGTTTTTAGTTTTAAACCTTTTCCAGAAAATATATAAAAACACAACATGAATCTATACATGGACAAGTTCTTGTGAACTCAGCCACAGATTACTGTTACTAAACAGGTGGGAGGGATTGTGGGTACTATAAGGTTTTTGTTTGGTTGCATGTTTTTCTGTACTTTCTTCTGTAAAATCTTTGGATTTTATTGCACAGAAAACCAAATGTACATTGTTGTAATATTATGTTCTTAATAAAAACACATTTGACAAAAAGCGTTGAGCCACTGGTCCAAAGCTCTTCTGCAGAGTTAGCCTACCTACCTTCACATAGTTGGCGTTGATATAGTCTGTACCAATGATCTCTGGATCAGCGTCCTGCAGGATGACTCTGGTTTCATTGACTGGAACAGGGTAAAGATAGGTGGGCGACGATACAGCAACAAGGTGGATGTGTGAAGGTAGAACGACAGGGACAGAGGGACAGAAAGAGAGAGGGAGACAGACAGAGATAGAGTTGGTATTGTTAGATAGGGAGCGATTCACCAATTGACAGTATGACAGTATGACAGTATCTATGCACTATATATAAAATAACAGAACCGTGTCTGTCCTTACATGGAAGGATGTTCTTGTATCGGTTTTTACTCTTGTTCTCTGGCCTCTGACCCTCCTCTCTGCTCTTTTTCACCTTTGCCTCCAGCTTTTGAAGAGCCTTGAGATCGGGATAGGAGGTAGAGAGAGAGACGAGAGACAGACATACACAAGAGAGAAAGGGAGAGAACAGAGAAATGTAATGACGGCATTGCACCACAAGAGGGCAGTGTACTCAGTTTATAGATGACCTGATTCTGTGGTGGAGTGAGTGAGAGGCCGGGTAACCTGAACTCAACAGCGCCCCCATCAGGCGGAGTCAGGTCAGAGCGAGGGTTGAGGATACTCAGAAGCTATGAGGTCACATCATGCACATTGTGGTCATGTTGTACATCAGTGCATGGGACCTGCAGTGACGTGCACAGACGTCACCAACTTCAAGCGCACGCAAACCGTTTCCAGGCCACAGCAGATCCAACAACAGTGAAAGTAGTATACGTATGTACGGCATGTGTCACATTTATCGCGGATGTGTGTGTGTGTGTGTGTGTGTGTGTGTGTGTGTGTGTGTGTGTGTGTGTGTGTGTGTGTGTGTGTGTGTGTGTGTGTGTGTGTGTGTGTGTGATTTCTATGCCCTGCTGCAAACCGGATTTCCAGTTTTACACCACAGTCTTGAACGTGAGCTTGACAAATTAATCACTTACGCCTATTTCCAAAATAGCCCAAGTAGTGTGAGCTTGTACATCGTCTATTTATACACAATGCTTTGACAGTTTCTTTTCTATAATAACATGTCCAAAACACTGATGCCAGGTTGAAAGTGCTTTACGTCAGGGGTTCCCAAACCTTTTCATGGACCCCCAAAAAGATACTCATTAGCCTGCGGACCCCCCATTTGAAAATATATGCCAAGGACCTCCATAAGAGAATACTTTTACGGCTCTAGCAGTGATTTTCAACCATTTTAATTTCAAGGACCCTCAGTTTGACATGCATTAGTCTATAGGCCCACATTTAATGGCAATTCTATCTCTGATACGCCAATTCAAATTGTAAAATCAATGTTCCATTTGGTTCCATATGAACACTCTCTGAGTTACAGAGCCATCAGGGTCCATTTGGTTCCTAATTATCATTTGGCTGACGTCTGGGGCCCACTTTGGGAACCACTGGTTCATGTATAAAGTCCAACATATTCCTTCATTCATCCTCTCACGTCAAACTCTTCCCAGAATCCGGCTTTGGTCTTCTCCCCGGCGGCAGCTCCCTCCTTCTCCCCCTGTGCTGTCTGGTCCAGCAGCTTCACTCTGCAGTCAATGTCAGCAGCATTTACCCTGGTGGAGAAATAAGGCTGTAGACAGACGTGTGCGTGCGCGTGCGTGCGTGTCAGATAGGAACAGGAACAAAAGCCACAGAGAGAATACAGAGCACACAAGACAGCAGAGAGACAGGAGGAGAGACAATGAGGAAACGAGCACTCAGTATACAGTAAAAAAAAACATCAATGTCATCTTGAGTCTGTCTTGAGTCTGTCAGAAACATTTATTATGCTGATCACAGAATTATACACTATATGTATTGTATCCCCCATCACACACACACACACACACACACACACACACACACACACACACACACACACACACACACAATTATATACTATATGAAGACAGATCAGAGCATAAAGACGATGAGAGCAGCTCACCTGTTTAACATACACCCATGTACCAGAGATCTCCTCAATGCCTTTACGTTTGTAGAACTCCACCAGGTCTGTCAGTGTGTCGAATGTCTCTGATCCTCCCACCGTGTACCTGTCATTCTATACATGCACGCACGCAGACACACACACACACACACACACACACACACACACGCCATAAGAACATTAAGTACATTTATTGCATGCTTGGCCAAATATATTATATATATAAATATATTTTACATAAAGTCAAACCCACACACGGGAGGAAAAACATGAATTGTCATCACCCTCATAGCACCAGCAGCAGCAAGGTTAAGTTCAAACGCAGGACTACATTTTTTCAAAAAAGAAGAAGAAAGGTATAATGGAAAGTACAGAAAATAAATAAAAGCAGGACATGATGTATTAGGGTAGGTGTATCTCTATTGTAGTGGATAGAGGGACAGAGAAAGGCTTTGATCTGAGTTTTACCACTGTGAGACCTTCAGGTTTCACACACCATCCTGATCCATCCAATTTACTTTGCACCTACTAAAGGTTTTTTAAATGACCCGAGTGCTGTAGTAGCTTTTTTTATTTTGTATGCTTCTCTAGTAATCCCGTGCACACACACACACACACACACACACACACACACACACACACACACACACACACACACACACACACATTACAAACACACGCAGTGCAAACAGTGTCTCTCATTCAGAAATGAGGCCTTGCATGGTGTTCGCTGTGAGGTGAACCACAGGCTAAAAATAACCTTTGTAGTTAGAAGCCCTCGATGCTTTGCTGACGACACGAGGACATAACCTATGAAAATAAGCACCATGTCAGTGTGTAGCTCTTTATTTGGATTCTACAACGCCAAAGATAGAGAAGACTGTATGTTGAGTCAACCACACGTTTAGTAAGAGTTCCCATGCATCCCTGAGTGCCATACAACCAGTTTTTGGCAGCAAATTTCTATTTTAGTTTTAGTCATAGTCTCTTGAAACGTTTTCATTTAGTTTTAGTCACATTTTAGTCACCTGGAATGTTTTAGTGTTTAGTCTAGTTTTAGTCGACTAAATATCATACGATTTTTGTCGACTATATCGACAGTTGATTTAGTCGACTAAAATGTGTTTTGGCGGGCCTTGATGCAATGGCTGATTTTACACTTGCTGAAAATAGCTGATCTACAAGCTCACAATGCGTCGCAACCAAGTTTCAGCATGCAACCAAGTGTAAAATGACTTATACTGGATCTCTTGTCCACTAGTCCCTTCCTAACATTTTAGTCTAGTTTCTATTTGTTGACAAAATCGACAGTATATTTAGTCATAGTTTTCCTATACTCTCCAGTACCTATTAACACATATTCTTATTGATACTGTATGACATCTCTACACCAGGAACTGATCAGTCATTGTTGCGTAAGAATGGGAAATCTAGAAATTATTTCAGATTATTCTGAACTGCACAACCTTGGGAATGCCCCAGTGCGTGCGTGTATGAGAGACAGGAACATGACATGAACCCTAGGATCCCTATGCTGGGGCGAATATTCAGTGAAAATAGCAGATCTACAACGTGGCATGTTGTGAACGTGTAGATAGCAGAACTTTTGTGTGGAGGGAATCTACAGATGTGTAGATTTGGGGGGGGGGGGGGGGGGGCTGTTAATTATTTTCAGTATAGCAATAGCAGGTATTGTAAATATAAATAATATTTTCTGTAATTTACAATGCCTATATTATATTAAACACAGTCATTTAAACATAATAATTCAGACCAATACACGCACGCACGCACGCACGCACGCACGCACGCACGCACACACACACACACTGGAAGATGGAAGAAGACAGCAATACCTGGCACATGATCTTAATGTGGGACACCCTCCTAACTCCCGTCTTGGTCATCGCCTCTGTCAGGGCGGACAGTACAAAGTCTCCTGGTTTAGACAGAGACTCACGCACCAAAAACGTCCCCGGTTCATCGCGTTGCAATAGCAACTTCTCTGCGCCGGGCCCCGAAAGGTGACCGTGATACCACCTGGGTTAGAGAGAGAGAGAGAGAGAGAGAGAGAGAGAGAGAGAGAGAGAGAGAGAGAGAGAGAGAGAGAGAGAGAGAGAGAGAGAGAGAGAGAGAGAGAGAGAGTCGTAGTGATGATGTTTAAGTTGTTACTATAGGGCCTGTTCCTCTACCTGAACTGAAATAAACTAAATGAATCAACACAAGTTATAATAGCATTGACCAACTATACACTTGCACAGGATTATTTAAGCAATTGCTTTGACTGCTCAGATTCAGATAGGTTTGCAGGTTACAGATGTTTGTGGTGTCGGCTGATTATAATATTAGTAACAATGTTCTGTGCGGAGACAGGGCAGTAAAGGTGGTTGCACACTGGACACGGAAAACCGACGGAAAAACGCAGCTAAAAATCCGAAAACGCGGCCAGTGTGCAGGGGACCTTTAGTGTGTGTATGTATGCGACGCATACTGTAAGTGCGAGTGTGTGAGTGTCCACACACAGTTCTCAATTAAAATTTCAATTCAATTCAAAGGAGCTTTATTGGCATGAGAAAACGTACGTTTAGGCCAAAGCAGAAGTGGAACAAGACAATCAAAATAACACAATGTATTTACAAATAAATATTGGATATAAATAGGAATTAAATAAAGGTGCAAACAAAGCTGTGTTACATTAACACTTTGGGTAATACTGTCTTGTGAAACTATAAAAAGATTGTTCTCTCTCTCTAGCTAGCAGGCCGGTTGCCTGTCACTTAAATTTAGGCGCAGTTCTCGATTTCTTCATCTGAACTTCCTGCTTTGCGGTCGGAAAATTTTCTGATGACAGATTTTCGTGGCTGAAGACGACAAGTTATTTATAGCCTGCTTGTGCCCCTCTCACCGATAAGTGATACGCGCGCGCACGCACGCACGCACGCACGCAAGCACACACACACACACACACACACACACACACACACACACACACACACACACACACACACACACACACACACACACACACACACACACACACACACACACACACACACACACACACACACACACACACACACACACACACACACACACACACACACACACAGCGCCCTTCCTCTCTTTGCGTCTCCATCCCTCTCTATCTGCGTTTGAGGCTAAAGTAGCTGTTGTGTTGATCATGTAATGTAGAGAAGAGAGTAGTTAACTTGTAGAAACGAAGCAACAAACTCACGCACAGAATCCATAACAGTTGCACACATCTAACTATAAATGCACCAAGTCTCTGTGCGTGTGTGTACGTCTGTACGTCTCTAATCCACGTAACTCGAGAACCGTTCGCCCCACCGACTTCAAATTCGACACACGCGTTCCACACCACCACAGGGGGTGCAGTGCCCGGTGTCGAGTCAGTCGGACCCACGGTTGTTCAGAACCGCCCCAAAAGGGTCTCTGCCCGGGCTCTGGACAGGGCCCTATACCCAGCGTCCATATACTGTATGTTCTGACGTCTGCACAGAACTCCATATATGGGCATAAAAGGGACACAGACAAAATATGTGGGTGGGGCATGCATTTCCAAATTGCATCGTTCCAAGTAGACCAGTGCCCAACGGGCACCGCTCTAGTGATGTAAAAGTGTCTTCTCTAACATCTGATCACTGAACACCTAAAACTACAGTTCATCTGAGGCAACAACCGCCAGGAAACATTAACCGGTACTGGGACCAAGGGGAGATATTGACATGAATTCATGTCCAGCACTTGTGATAACTGATAATGTATGATGCAGCTTGTGTACGATGATGACTTTAAATGAACACAACACAGTAATGAACCAATAACATGCTTATAATTTTTTCTAAGAATAGGGAGATGGAAAGAAAAAAAGAAAAGAAAAAAGAATAGGGAGATGGACAGAGATAGGTGGAAGCTGAATGGAACATTATCTGCACCGCATAGTCAGCCACTTTGGTCTGCTGGTGGAGGCCATGATACTGACAGAGAGAGAGAACATGGCATGATGTGCAATAGAGAGGAAGACGAATAGGGTCTGGTCACTGCTTTCAAATGTGTCAAAACTTAAGTTTCCAACCGCAGCCAGAAAGGGAAGTTAGATAACAGAGAGAGAGAGAGAGAGAGAGAGAGATAGAGAGACAAGAGTACAAGCCCCACGTATGAGTGAATTAGACCTATGCGTTGCGCATAAGCCTAGACACACATGCACAGATTGAAATGTATAGAGACACACTAGACCAGCGGTTCCCAAAGTGGGGTCCGCGGACCCCTAGGGGTACGCGACGCATAGCCAGGGGGTACCCAAGCCCCCTAAAAAAAAAATGAAATATCCAGTAACTCCCCAGTGCCTCCCCAAGTGCCACCCCAGTGTCTGCCCTGCAGTGTCTGCCCAGTGTCTGCCCAGTGCCTCCCCAGTGTCCGCCATGGTGCCTCCCCAGTGTCTGCCCAGTGGCTCCCCAGTACCTCCCCAGTGTCCCCTGAGTGCCTCCCCAGTGTCCCCCTGAGTGCCTCCCCAGTGTCTCCCCAGTGCCTCCCCAATGTCTCCCCAGTGGCTGCAGTTTCTCCCCAGTGCCTCCCCAGTGTCCCCTCAGTGCTTCCCCAGTGCCTCCCCAGTGTCCCCCTGAGTGCCTGCCCAGTGTCCCCCAGTGTCCCCCCAGTGTCTCCAATAGCAATACAAGAGCAATAATACAAATCAATCTTAATTTATTAATCTTATTAATTAATTATTTAATCTAATTAATTAATTAATTAATCAAAATGTTCGACACAAGAAGGCCCCCCTGCGGCCTGCGCCCAGCACCATGCCAAAGCTTTTTCCTGCAGGAAACACTGCTTGTGGTTGTAAATATATTGTTATCTGTGTTGCGAGGACCTGGAAAAATATCTACCCCAAAAGACGTACCTGGTCCAAAAAAGTTTGGGAACCCCTGCACTAGACAAACCAAACCACACTAATATTAACAAACACTATGTGTTTGTGTGAACAAATGAGCAGTAAACAATGAGCAGTGAATTTCATAAAATGCTTTGCAATCAAGACAGACAGTCACAAAGAGGGAGTGCCGTTGGCCTCCAATGACTTGCCTCATGCTGTAAACAGAGTGGAAGACTTTGTGGCCTACATACAGTGTATTTATTACAGCCTTAGTTGAACATTCACCTACACGTGGAGAAATACTTTGCTTACAAACTGACAGCAGTGGGCCATATCGTTGCTAGCCTACAGGGCAGAAACCTTTTATGTCCAAAACTGTTAACTGTTACTTTTCAGGAAATTGAAAAGGATTATCTGTGCTTCAATGGTTTCAATGTAGTTATTATTTAGTCACAAATTATTGTTACAACTTTTCAATGATTAAATATGTAGAAACCCACCACTTTCAAAAATAGCTAAAATAGATGATGTACAAGATCACGTCTTGCATCGTGACACGTTATGGGCTTGTATTTTCTCTACTTCTGTAGAGAATATTTGAAGTACAAAATAAGGCATTAATTATTATTTTTTAAACATGAAAACATAGATACAAGGTTTCTGCCCGACATTGATGATATAGATTTGAGTCTGGACAGTGTGTGTTCAACTTCAACTGACTCACACTGTCACTCACATCCAATAGGTTGCTGAAAACACCACACTCTACGACCTGTGTGCATGCCCACCTAACCACGGAACTACGTCTAGTGTGCTAGCCCTGAACACTTTGAGGATGGGGAGAACCCAGTGCATAAGAAACGTACTGTATGTTGACCACACCCTTTATGCTTAGTGTCTCTGCCGTGTGCATCTGTCAAATAATTACTTTCAAGCATTCTTTCAGTCATGTGGAGACAATTTGCACAATTTAAAAACAATTCACAGACCGAGTTCTCCCTGTGTATGAAACAAGCTAGCCCCCGAATAACGGTTTTGCTATAAATATACCATAAATGCGAGAAGGAGAGAGAAAGAGGAACAGAGATAGAGAAGAGAACGATAGGGACCGCTGAGTACTGACCTCTCTTCGGTGGGGTCGGAGCAGTTATGGGGGTATTTGAGTTCGATTAAGGTGCCATCCTTGTCCTGGAGGACCCCGTTCTCTGCGGTGTAGTACTCCACCAGCTCCGACAGCGTGGCGAACTTCTCCCCTCCGTAAAGGTCGTAGTAGTCTCCCGTGTTCTGGATGCGGATGTGGGTCACGATCTCTCCCACCCTGGAGGGAAGGACGTGAGTGAGTGGCAGAGCGACACCTTATCAACATTAACCCATTAACACGATTCTACAAAATAGCAGACCTACAAGCTCATAGCGCGGCACCGAGTGCCGCGCTATGAGCTTGTAGCTTGTAGATCTGCTATTCTTCAATAGCTAAAGTATAACATAATGTTTAAAACACCAAAAGGGGTTCCCACCCAAAATGGGTTAACCCACTATTTTTGGGCATGTCATTATAATATAAATGATGAACGTGTTCTAAATGAAACGTGTTCCTTCCATGCGCTTATACGTCCAACCAGGGAAACTCCCCCCTGTCAGGTGAAAAGACTCCTCATGCATAGAAGGAAGTAGGAGGTCAGTCCGTTGCTCTCCCCGGGTTGGCAGGAGTGTCCAGAGCCAAGGATTACATTCAATGATAATGATAAAAATTTATGTAAGAACTGTTATGTTCAAAATGACACTATCCTATGACAATGTATAAATTAAGTGATTAAATGGCTTTGGGGAAAATACAGTATACTGCTGTCTTTATATATTCTATACTGCTTTCTTTGGACCCAATGGGTCTTATTATTATGTACAATTTGAAAAATAATCCCATTCTTAAGTATGAAACGAATAGACACCTACTGCAACCTATCCTGTGTCCTTAATCCACACTGAAGCAGCCATGCTTTGTAAACAGGATGCAAAGATAATATCATGACTCTGTGATGTGTGCCTTGTTTGACTGCTAATGTCAGCTGTTGGAACAATAATCAATCCGTAAGACTAAGAGAGTACAAATTGACCCGTTTGGTAGCACTTTTGATACTAACCTTTGTTAGTAGTATGTAATGAGTGACGATATGTCTATTATATAATGCACTTAGAAGGGTTAACACCTGGTAGAGCACAGTGTATTAAGGATATTTTCATTTAGTATCTATAATAAAAATAGTGATGTGTTTTTGAATACTTTTTCAGTAGGTGAGTCACAATATACAAATAATCACAATATACAGGTGCTCTTTGGAAATGAGAACAAACGTCAGCATATATTAACAGAAGGGGAAGTATATCAGCTCTTCAAAACCAGATAGAGCTTACTTCCAAAGTTATAATGTCAGATTCACTCTACCATAAATTGTCCTTTTGATGTACTATCAAACTATGCATGTATTTAAATTGCCATGCACTGGTGCTGTAACTCTGTGTATAGCCAACTAAACTGTTTACCAACTCAATGCCTGCTGTTCAATTTATTCACATTTCAGTTTAACCAAACCAGCGATGACATTTGTCTTACTGTGAATCCGCAGTGCCTGCACGTTAAGCCTAGGCTTAGCGTTTTGTCCATTCAAAAGGACAAAATGTGGAAAATCGAAATTCATTGCAACAATACAGAATGAATATAGCAACATTCCACTTGTCTGTCCATATAAAGGCAATACAGTCAAAATCTAATAAATAGTGTAATAGAAACAAAGCAAGGATATAATGACGTGAATCAAAAAGCAAGACGGACAAATGGAGGAGAAGAGATAACAGACAGAGATAACAGAGAATCTCTGTGTTTGAGTCAGTTATAATGCACTAGAACTGTGAAGTTCAAATCTAGCTTATGTACTATTAAGTGACACTTTTTGTTTCTTAATATCTTTCCACTGTATTGCAATATTATTAAATAATATATTATATTTCAAAGTCTGTTAAGACAGGAAATAGTGGCTGGATTCTGACTTTGTTCTGAAGGGGTGAGATTTAGTACATCTGGTTGTTGTTGTATCTGTAATCATTCTTAATTCACACATTGAGATGAGATGATTGATCAAACCCCAGTATCTCACCTAGACAAACGATTGTCATCTGTAAGTGGAAAACTAAACTATAAACAACATTGCATTTAAGAAAGGTAAGATGGCCTATATAGTTTACATGGAAACAGAGTAGTGTGATGTTGTGAAGTTTGTTACCTGACAGACAGAGAGAAGTCTCCCACCATCTTCTTGCTGGGCCTGGCCAAGAAACTGCCATGGACGCCTCGAGTCTTCAGTAATGACTCAGCCTCCAGACCTGTGATGTCCCTGTGGAACCACCTGGAACCAAAAACGCACACACACACACACACACACACACACGGTTAATAAAATACCACACAATAAAGTACCACCTCCCACACACACAGTTAAATTGGCAAAGAAAACTGATAACAAAACTGGGAAGGCATAGTGTACCATCACACGCAAACACACACACACACACACACACACACACACACACACACACACACACACACACACACACACACACACACACACACACACGATCTTTAGGACTGACTGTCCACACAATTAACTGTGAATTGAATTTGTATACAGTCATTGTGGTAATGACACAGGTGTGAATAATTAATTCTTAGGTGATATGCATCGCGACATGGAACATTGTGAGCTTGTAGATCTGTAGTAAATCAGTCATTGGTGTCATTGTGTCCAGACTGAGACATATCTTTAGAAATAACATTATTTGAATTTAATTTCAAATCAACTAGGAATGTAGTTAGTTTCCATATGGTGTTTACTGTCCAGACTGCTGAACACGAGCTAAGACTGATGCAAAGACTGAACTGATTCATGCTTTAATAGGGACTCCTTTTATTTACATTCGTACATACATTCAAACCGAATACCGAATATAGGAAACAGTTGGCCGAAAACCGAATACCGAATATAGGAAACAGTTGGCAATCTTTTTTCCTACCATTGCTGTCATGGCCGTACCTTAAAGCTACCTGATTTATGGTAAAATAAATGGTCATGGCAAAACTTAACTTAAATAATAATCACTATTATGGGTCCATAAAACATTTATTCAACTCTTTTGAATGCATTAATTGCATACACTATTCAGTGATATATTTTCTGCCTATTCGGGTCGAAACCGAATAGGCCGAAAATGCATTTAGCCATTTTCTGACGAATATCTTCTGCGGACGAATATTCGGTGCATCACTAAGTATGACCTTTTATTTATTATGCACTCACATTTGTCATATTATGCACTTTATGCTCCTCTCTTTTTAACTGCAATGCACAACCACGTTTTTCACCCACCTTACTTGTAATGTGATGTGACAATAAAGATTGATTCTGATTCTAAAAACCCTTTTATTTTTATTCCAATCTGGATAGGGCAAAAATCTGATTTGGGATGCCAGTCTGAACATAGACTAATGCCTACATAGTGCATACTGTAACTGGACATACCTATGATTGCTTTAACAGCAGAGAGCAGACACACTGACTTCACAAGCATATCCTCAAATAACACTGCACCACAGTCCACAGACCAACACCCACGTCCTCCTAACACCCCTTATTTTCTCACATCCATCAGTGACGTGCATGGAAAACATTCAGCGCACATTTTACATGCACTGAAAATGCACAGCAATTGTACAAATTATTTACTTTTGCCTCATTGGCTAAAAGAATATCTTCTCCGTAACATTTTACATGCTACTCATAGGTCTAATTTCAGTTCATAAATGCATACATAACGCTATGGTAGATTGGTGATTCGTGAAGTCGAGGAGATTTTAGAAAACATGACACTGAATGTCAGCATTTGTTCCATGAATATTGCAACATCATAAATATGAGTTATCCCCTTCAACTCATAACAACGTCCATCCCTGTCAAATCCTGAGTGTGAATTTAACTGTGAGGCTACGGTCACACCTAACTTTGAGTCTTCCTATGTGGCCGTCTTTGTATAACAGTTTTCACACTAAAAGCAGTTCCCTTTGAAAACCATTGGAAAGGCCCGGGCCGGCCTAGCAGTCCGGGCACCTAGTCTGGTAATCGAGTCCCGATCCCGATGTCTTACCCCCATCTCTTTCCCCGTTTCCTGTCATATATATTTATCAATAAAGACAAAAAAAGCCCCAAAAATATCTTTTTAAAAAAAGTGAAAAAACAACATTGCAAAAAGACGGCCACATACAGTACTAGGCAGAATCAATATAAAGTGTGACCGCACCCTGAGAAAGTTAAATCACTCTCAAAATCACTTTTTGCAGTGCAACGCTATGTGAAGGTGACATTTACAGTAACATTTTAACAACTTAAACAAACATTTTAAAGTGACTTTTCTGTTTTTGCTCTAAACGCGGTCACGCTCATGTGAGCTTGTAGATTTTCTGCAAAGGCTTTCCCCCAGAATATAAATGCTATGGTTAAAGAAAAAGTGATTAAACATCTATTTCTAATTTTCTGTGAAATGTTCTCTTCCGGAGTGACGAGAGACTGACCATGGGAGTGGTTCTGCATCTTGCTCAAGGTCACGTCGGCTGAACCAAAATTTATTGGATGTTCTACTGTTGTACTACTACTACTATGCTACTACTGAGCCTGTGACCTCCCACTAGCAGTGAAGACTTACACTACTTCTAAACTACTTTGACCTCGCCATAATGACCTTCTCTGTGCTCTGTTCTGACCGCATGCTGTTAAGCTGTTGCCGCCCATATGCCACCAGCTACATTCAACTATAATGCATTCTTTACATAACCACTGCTCGTACAAATATATGGGCGATGTTAAATACACACACTCTCTCTCACAGCTATAGCTACACAATACACATGCACAGACGCCTGCAAAGTCGCATCATAATTTGTGACTATCTTGTCAAAAGTTTATAAAGAAATATATAATTATTATAATGTACCAGGGTTGCATCCAAGAGATGGCCAGTCGGCTATAAATAAAACTGAGGGAAATGTGTGGAGGGTTAAATTAAATGTTCATTGCTGTACAAATGTTTGAAAATGTACATGTATGCGCTTCTAATAGAGTCTGCAATAGTCATTCATTCATTCAAATATCACTTCATTGCTACATGCTACAACACTGAGTGCATTGACTACTTTCAACATGTGAGATCGATAATAAATGAATATGTATCTATTGCATATATACATGCTATACCAGTCTACTGCACATATTGCATATCATAAATAGTTTCTACCTACAGTATGTGCAAACATACCTGGCAATAAAACATATTCTAATTCTGAATCTACAGTAAATCAAACAGATAAGTTTATATATATATATATATAATTATTATAGATTAATTTATAACAACAAGATATAATACAAAGATCATACAAGTGTGTCAGTTCTTCTCCATTCAGATTCTGCACACTCTATTGTTATATATTGAGTATGGGTGAGTGACAAATGAACATAAAGCACAAAAGCAGAACAGGGGACTTAACTGCTGCTAAAGATACACATAGAGAGAGAGGAGGGGAGGGAGACATAGAGAAAGAGAAGGAATGGAAACAGAGAAGTTAATATGTCTTACGCAAAAAACACACAAAAAACACACAACCGATTACAGCCCGGGGTTGGCTAACAGCAGTTACTGAACCCAGAGAGAGACCACTTCGATTTTGTCACTTATTGAGTCATATATTATACATTCTAAATCTAATCTCAACACTGGCTGCAGAACACTTTGGGATCAAAGCTAGTACAAGTAAAACAGACCGTGAAAAGTAAGAGTTTATAATTATATTATTACTACTTACCGAACCATGTTGTCCTTTTAAGTCTTCTGGTTCCAAAGAGAAGGACAGAGTGTTATGAATATCAGGTGCTCTTTACAACAGATTCAAGCATCACAGTAGTCTATTCTGACAGGAACAACTTATTAAATTAGCCAAACAGTACATGCCTCCCTGACTCCTATAAAGACCCCTCTCTGACTGACCAGTTGATTTAACTCTGAGTGCACAAACTCTGAGGGCCTGGTAAGGGTCCATTTGTGAACTCAGAGTTAGGCTACTGGAAGATTTTACTTTAGTGTATAGTCTGTCACTCCATCTCTTCCTCCTCCAGTCACAACATCCAGCCTCCCTTTGGCAGCAGGTTAACACTTACTGTTCTCAGCACCCCTTCTGTAAAGTGACACCCTCTCTGAAACGCTGCTGTCTGTCTGTCTGCAGTATGTATGTGGCTCAGTCGTCCCCTAGGTTCCCTCTCTCTCTCTCTCTCTCTCTCTCTCTGAGTCTCTGTTTTGGCCCTTCCTTCCTTTTTAGCCACCAACCCTTTCACAACAAAGGAGTGAAAGCGACAAGACAGCAGCAGCCACCAAAATAGCTGACGAGAACTAGAAGAGAGGGGCGAAATTCCTCCAGCAGAGGGACGTACCAGACTACCAGTACCAGCAGCAGCCACCCCCAAACACTCACAAAGACAAGCGACAATAATCATAGTAATTCAATAATAATATACTTTATATTCGAGGTAGAATTAGTTCTGGCATCTTACTCTCTGAAACTCCATCTCCTGTACTGTGTTATTTGTGCGTCGGTTAGCGTGAGCGCACAAAAGTGTCCTGTCTGTCTGTCGCTTATTTTTAACTACGGTCTGTATGTAGGCGAGGGGGAAAAAGGAACTACTGCTACTCTTTGTAATTAAGTAATCTCTGACAAAACAAACTGCTTCGGATTCTCAAACCCGCAAAACACCTACTTTTCTTTCACTTGTTGTCTTTCTTCCCCGTTGTTCATACATTACCACCTGCCCATCACTCCTCCCCTCTACTCTACTACCGCTGTCTGTTTGCGCTGCACTTCCAGGTGCACTGCATGCACATTGCACACACACGCACACACACACACACACACACACACACACACACACACACACACACACACACGCACACACACACAATTGACAGTGCACATGCACAAAGGTCAGTCACAGTATACTTCCTTATTGCTGTGACCCCCCCCCCCCCCCTCTACTGTCTATCAACAGTATTTAAAATGATATTCTCAATTCAAAGTAAACATGGCTATTCACTCAGGAAACATTGTTACAGCACTACGTGGAAAATATACAATGATAGGTATTTTTTTATTGTATTGACTTTGGACTGACAAGAGCGCCAACACATTGTCTGTTGTTTGGATAATAGTAGTCCAGTATAGGCACCTAAACCTTGAGCACCTCTATGTTAAATTAGCTTTGTATTTGTTTTACAAAATGGGGGGTCTAGGTCTGATCATCATCAGACCTAAATTGACCCTTCAACTTGTTTATACCCAAAAGGACTATCACAGGTTTTGTAGCAACTTGTAACATTTTGTAGAAATATTGTGCATTGCAGAGGAGTACTAGAGGAACTTGAGGAAGCTAGCAGAGGCTTTCCTAAGCAAATACATTTCTAAGCAAATACACATTCATGAAAATGTTTTTACAAGTTGCAATGTGCTTTGTTTACACATTTTTGCATTCCATTCAATTGTGTACATTTCTTTCTAAAAAAACATTGTTGCTTACATTGTTGGCAATATAAACATGTTTTGTCATGCCAATAAAGCAACTCGTGTCATTGCCCAGGCTATTTGACTTACAAATCTTATTCCCGTCACAAGAGTTCTAAAAGCACAAACGTAATAAAAGGTTGTACAGATGTACACATTTACGTGTCTAGTTGTAATACAAAAACATAGGCTAAAGGCTAGTCATTTTAAAATTTAAAGATATACTTTAGGTGAGAGAAAACGCACGCACGCATGCGCGCACACACACACACACACACACACTACAGGTGTTGAGCATCATGGTTAACACAAGCTATTGCAGTGTGCATTGTGCACATGATCTGCACATCTCTTTCTCTTCCTCACTGCTCCTCTCTCTCTCTCTCTCTCTCTCTCTCTCTCTCACTCTCCCTCACTCTCACACACACCTGGAAATGTCTCTACCCAGTTGATACTTACTAATTTAAGAACATCAAAACTGTGCAAGAGAAGTGAAGACACTTTGACACCAGACCCAGCATGCAAAATTGTCCATTGCTTGCTTAAGTATTTTGTTTTAAATACCATTGTGGCTTTATTTCACAGCAGAATACTGGAAGGAGGGGTAATATATGGATGACACTCCCAATAAGTTCATACATTGTACACACACACACACACACACACACACAGGATACTGTACAAGCTTCAGTCGTACACGTACACACACACACACACACACACTATACATCCCTATTTTTGGTATGTCATTAGGCAAATGTATTTTAAAATAGCAGATCAACAAGCTCACAACGTCCCCTATACCGTCTCTTTCAGTACAACTAGTGTGCGCCAGGAAAGAAGTACAAGGTCAGCGGACAGATCACTTTCATTATTAGAAAACAAAATGACAGAGTTGGACAGTTCAATAGGGGCAAAATGGCACCCATACAACTTACCTACAAGACATTTGCACCCAGTAGCAGCAGGGTCTCTCTCCTGCTGGGCCGAAATACAGCTTGAATCCGCTCACGTCTTCTTTGGTGCCTTCTGCGATGAGATCTATATTTGTCTCGATTTACTAACCAAGACTGTATATGACTCACAGGAGGTAAGTTGCGTCCAACTCCAAACGCCACATGGTCAATCCAGCTACTAACTATTATGACAAAATAAATACATCTCTTGTTCCAAACTTTTTTTTCTTCCTCCGTGATGCCCTTAAGTCTTACTTGTCCATTACCCGTCTTTTTCTCTCGGTCACGATAAGATATCAGGGCTTATTATCCAGCCCAGCCTATTCCCCCGCCCTGTAATTTACACCAATTTTCTTAATTACCCGTCTGTCGCTGGGAGAAAATAAGCCTGTTCCTGTACAGTCTACCCTTGCTTTTGCTAGCTCTTCCTCTCACATGCAGTCTATTCTCCCCAACTCTACAGTATTAATGGCTTTCTTAAGGTCAGTCTAAACCAGTTCATGTTGCCTCCTTTCCCTGCTTATCTTCTCCCAACTACCCAGTCGCTCCTCTCTCTCTTGCGTGTCCATTTTGTTCTTTAATGTAAATTATCTCTTACCTTTGAGACTCGTATGCAAAGTGACTCTTCGCACCCAATGTTCTAGGACGTTATTGGCTTCATAATTTGAATACCGGTAACCCAAAATTCATTAGAAGTTGTGCGTGTACATTTAGGCAATCATAGTTTTAGTTCATTCATATCTTAAAGAAATAATTCAATGCCTTGCTCAACAGCACTTTGAAACAACACATACTATAGCTACCAGCAGGGAACAAATATGAGACCTTTTTACTTATGGGAAGGTAGGTTTTTAACCAATTGACATTCCTACCAAAATTAATGACTCCTATTAAATCTTAAATCTCTAGCTCTGACATAATTTTCTCTCACACAAATAAGCGGACAGACGCCACAGATTGACAAACTGTTACCCCTTTTTTAATTGTAGTCCTTTAAAAACAAACAGGAACGATAAAAACAACAAGGTTGCAACCTTTATAATAATAATAATAATATCCAAAAAAAGAATGCAAAACAACGAGACATTAGACTGTAAGAAATTAAATTAACTTAAGATTGCCATCATTCTCAGTGCCGTCCGTGTACCTAAAACTTGTGGAGATAATGTACTGTCCTTTAACTTGAATGAAAATAAAAAGGAAGAGGGGAGGAGGTCTCCCCGAGGAACAGCGTGTTCGCGCCACGTTTGTCCAGAAAACCAATTTAGGAATGTCAAGGTGCTGGCTGGAGGGGGAGGGGTGGGCGGATATCCAATCATAAGGTTGGGTCACCTGAACAGACAGGTAGTGGTGGGCTGGGGTTGAGGGAAGCAGAGAGGAGGGAACTAGTTACTCATCCATACTGATTGACCGTTCGTTCGTTTCTTTCTCTCTCGCTCTCTCTCCCCCCTCTCTCTCTCTCTCTCTCTGGCAAAAAAAAGTCACAGCTCCACATCGGGAGAATTCTGCAGTAGAGATGCACGTCAGTGTGCCCTGGTTCACAGATACTGTACACAAGCGCACACACACACACACAGTACACACAAACAGCCGCAACTAACCACGCGCATGTGCACGCATACACACAGGGACGCAGGCGAGGACAACAGAGACGAATGATGGACGAAAATTAAACGGTTTAAGATTCAACACGATGATTTCCTATGGTGTGAAGATGAGCACAACGATAAGAGTCCCTTGAATCCATGTTTCGTCATTCAAACAAAAGAAACAAAAAACATGAAAAAAGCGCCGATACGCTCCAAACATGTGGATGCTGCTATCCGTCTTGTCTAGCGACTCTATGATACATTATAGTTACATAGAAACATTTGACCCTGCTGTAGACTTAGGACAGAACAGGCCAGTGGAGCGGCCCGCGGTCCCGTCACAAAGAGACAGTGCTCAGGTTAAGAGAAAAGTTAAACGTGAGAGGAAGATAGATCTGCAGTTCATCTAGTATAGGCCATAGATGTAGAGTACATAGGAAGCGAAGTCCCATCATTCACTCCTATTCTATTCTAGCTCTATGGTTCCAGTCTCTTCAAAAATAAAAGCCCCACAACATAAGTGTTTCTCTGCTGAGTCCGTAGATGGGTGGAGGTATGTGTATATGTGTGTGTGTGTGTGTGTGTGTGTGTGTGTGTGTAAGTAGGGAGGTAGTCTGATCTCACTGTTCTGTAGCAGGGTGGCGGAGATGTGGGAGGATATGGGGGAGGGGGCCTGCTACACGGCAGTGAAGTGAGGGCTTCCACAGCCAATAGGAAGGTTGTTTAGCCGCGGTGCGCACAGTTGCACACAAGCGAGGATTGGTCAACGCTGCACCTGCATCTGCTGCTGCGAGGCCTGCGACTGGTTCTGCCCAGTGACCTCGGGCCCCCGGCTGGCCAGCCGGCTCAGGATGTTCCTCTCGGACATCTGCAGACGTACGGCGACGGGGGGTATCCTGGCGATGGTCGCCGGGAGGCGCGTGACGTCAGCCTTCATGTCGCTGAGCAGCTCTTCCAGTTGTTTGAGCACTGAGGAAACAGGAGGGCGGCGACAGTTCAGTTCAGTATTTTGTGGATTTTCCCCCCCCCTTTTTTTCTGCTTTAGTTCAATGAGAAACATTTGCGTACCTGAAAAAAAAGTGTTGTATTACAAAAAACTTGAACATATGTTGAAGAGTGACAAAGGTCTGTGACCGCCATGTTGCTTTGATTTTTTGGGAAATTAACAAGCAGTGTAAAATTTGACGAACAGTTTTGACGCGGTTTTAGTCATGGTCTTTTTAAATAAAATTACATTTTGTTTTTGTCATCTGAAATGTTCTAGCATTAGTCTACTTTTAGTTGACTAAATATCCTAAGACTTTAGTCAACTAAATCCACAGCTGATTTAGTTGACTAAAATGTATTTTGGCGGGCCGTGATATATAGTAATACCTGATTTATACGTATACAATTAACACCGTTAAAAGGTTATAGCAGTGTGCAGGACTCCATTACTCCTCAACATATGCCCGTACTTTGAGATGAGAGATGCCAAAGGATTGCTGCTTCGTGTTATGAAAGCCAAAAGTTCAGCATTGACGGTGCTATGGAAAATGATCCATTATTGAAGAAAAGATTCATGCACTCTTCTTTCATTTTTTTTAATTAAAAATATTATACTGTATATATACAGTATACTGTTCGTATATAACTTATATTTTTATTATTATGTCATATCCACCCAGGATATGACATAAAAGTAGCCTTCTCCAAGCCAGGGCTGATGATGGCTTCATCAACAGCTTGGAGACACTGTTGTATGACAAAATAGAGCTTAACTTGTTGATTAATTCGATAAAAAACAAAAAACATTATATATATTTTCTTTTCATGTTGATTCATATATACAAAATAAAGACTCCTCCAAAAATGCACTTTCTTCAAAAGAGAAATCAATAGAACAATCGCTAAGAAAACGATCAGTAGTTGCAACCCTACTCTCTTTGTTTTGCAGGGGAGCAAACTACCCTGTGCATGAGTGTCTGGCTGGGGGACGAATACATTGTTGTTCCATTTAGATTTGTCCCTACAAAAGTCAGAGAGGTCTATAAAGAAAATCATACGTCAAATTTCACTCACCCAAACATATGTCCATAATCCGTCACTTGTCTACTTTCACCGCACTGGCACGCGCTACACCTCCTATGCACAAATACACTTTTAAGGCTCATTGTATGCTCCCCTTAACGTAGGAAAATAAATACAAACGACCGCTTACTTACGTCCATGCGTCCTTTCCGCTGGCATGGATGTTAAGCAATACACCGACTAGAGGGCAGATCAGAGTCCAACCTTTTCTGACTACAAACATGGTGACTTTGGTCGTAATAATGTACCCGTTAACCTAAGAAAGTGTCAAAAGCTTAGGCTGCGTAGTAGACGTTGTGGTGGTCTGTGTGGTCTGTATAAATGCACAGTGACATGTTTCACTCGTATCATTTTCTCAAGGCTTTGTTCCGGCGACAGAAGATGTTGGCGCGGTCTAGCTACCACAATGGCTCTAGTTTAGGCAATCGTGGGAGCTAAAAATGAACGGTTGACGTTGTACTGCTCCATTTCTTCCGTATCCTAAGCTTTCAGAAAACGTGCACAAAAACGGATGAAATTAATGCAGCATACAGCTAGTTTGCAACGTTGAGCATAAATGAGCCTTTAGACGTAGTTAATCACACGTATTCCATAATCTTAATTTTAACGCCCAACTTCTTCAATATAAATTTTCACGTTCCTTAGGAATTAACGACGCACTTTCACATTAAAACTAGCATTGTTTGAACTTAATTTAGCGGTAAATTTAATTTAATTTGAAATGACAAAAATGGTGAGGAATTGATCTGTTACTGCACGATCAGCCGATTTGATTTAACAACAATGTTGAGTCTCCCCTGTAAAAGAACGGAGGACTAAACCTGACTTGATACGCATGCATTAATCTCATACTGTATCTACAAGCCAATTTCAGTGATTGCCTTGAAACTAAATGATAAAGCACTTTGAAGATTCTTTGACCAGAATCACATCAGATCATCCAGTAAAATGCCCGGTTCCACGATGAACCGTTAATTCTCGTGCCGGGTCAGTGTTTCACTCTCATCTACTAACCTTTATGCAGCACTGCATTGGCAGGCTTGTTCCCAGACATAGACTCTTTGCTGAGGTGTTGGTGGGACTCGGCCAGACACTCCACCTCGCTGAAGCGCGTGTTGAGCGCCATGGAGGGGTGAGCGGGGTCCTCGGACATGTTCAGGTACGCCGCTCTGCGCAGCTGTTCCTCGATCACCAAGGCCTGCTCCAATAACTACATACACAGCAGACAAGAAGATAGGAAAGGGTGATAAGAGGAAATGTTAACAGGTTCCGTCCATCCGACGTGTCCACACGTCCTAGGGAATCCAACCGGCGGGTTGACATGTGTACATGACATGTGTACACGTCCTGGCGCATCTTCAATGATATCAGGCGAGAGGGCATGTTTTCCCGGCACCGCAGAGCTCCTATTTTGAAGGAATCCCGGGACTGATTGTGTTAATAAGGCAGGGAGAAATTTGAGGATTAGTGCGATTATGTTGGCCCTTGAGAGAGAAATGATAATAGCTATTCTAGCAAAACAAAATCATCTTCTGACTATTTCTAAAGAAGAAAATTGGCTAAAAAAAACAAAAAAAAAAAACATTTAAATGATAATCCCTGACCATATATGTATTTATTGTCAAAAGTGTGTAATGTCATATTCCTGTGTGTGTGTGTGTTAAGGCTGTACCCTAGCCCTGTTTTTAGGACTCAAACTTCGGCTGGAATGTTCGAGCGAACCTTCGAACCATTTGTTTCTAATTCATTTTAAAAATAACCTCGGCGGGGGAGGGGGGAGCACGTAACTTTGGGAAAGTGTCATAGTAGCTTGTTTTCAACTGAAACGGACTTCCTGTGCACTAACTTCCTCTTCGAAATAAGAGCCACATGTAATGATTAGTCAACACTAGTTGTAAGTCTACTTAACAGGACATTAACATCACATTTGAGTTCCTTTCGAATGCCCGTCAGATTTCTCGACATAACTGTCTCAGCTGTTGGTGTGTCTCAGCTGTATGCGCACTGGCGCATCGGTTGTGTGCCCCCTGATTATTAATAACATCTAAACATGTAACATGTAAACAAAACATGAACATAGTACTCTTATTATGCATATCGCATTCTCGCAGAGAAGTATTTGAGTAAAAAAAGAAAAAAATAATGGTTCAAGCCCATTAATTAAGATTTGAGTGCCAACCCTAACAAGCGAAGGTTCGAACCCTGAATGTTCGGGGACAGCCTTAGTGTGTGTGTTTGTGAGACATCAGCAGGTCCACCCACCTTGAACCTGCGAGCCAAGAACTTGTTCTTGATTTCCAGGAAGTTCCCTCGACTCATCTCTCCTTTGAAGGGTTCGTTGAGGATGGCATACTTCACGTCGTTCTGCACATCCTGCCAGCGAGCATAACCGTGTCTGTGGGACAATATGGTTAAGGCTCATAACATCATTCAGTGATTCAGTAAATCTCTTACCATCTCTCTACCCATTTCCTGTCTCACTGCACTGAACACACTGAAAGCCCTAAACATTTCTAAAAAGAACATATTTAGGATTTCTGGAACACTCTGCTGGAGCTGTTGCCCCCGTGACCCGACTACGGCTAAGCGGTTGAAGAAGGATGGATGGATGGATGGATTTTATTTTTTTCCCCCCAGGCAATTGGCAAATGGGTTTCAAAATCGTGGGATAAAAATGTAAGAAAGGGCGTTTGAAATCCCCTATAAAGAAGAAAAGGTCATATAGCTTTGTATATTTAAAAGGATACTGTATGATGCCAGCTAGAAGCCAGTAGTCATGTCTGCGGTGCCAGATTTCAAAGGTCTTCTTAGTCACTGTGGCTGCCCGTTCCTCATTCTGCCACAGCGAATGGAGCTCTGGAACACAAAGGCCACAAAGATCACAGAGTGTCACAGAAAATGTGATAACGCAGGAATACAGCTGTGTTGACCAAAACAAAACACAGTTTATACATTTCATCTCAGGAGTATTTGAAGAAACAGAAACAGAGTCTCATTTCACCTAGAATGACCCTTGTGGTTTACAGTGAATAACTGAAATAGCCTGTATCATTTTCATGTCAAAGAGTGAAACCTTCGAATGAAGTAACTCAGGTCAGAAAGAAAAATGCATTATCCACAGTACAAATTACATTATATGGCAGTTATCTCTCTGTTTCTGGCACAACAGCGCCCCTACTGGTACTCATAGTCATATACTGGTGCTCATTAACCAACACAGACAAATAGGTGAACACGGACATTGCTGTTCCTTGGAGTGGTTGCACCACTCAAAAAAAAGACTAAAACCTCCACTCAGACGAACACGTTTATATTACAATCTCAATATGAAGAGAGAGAATAATCACTGTGTGGTCTCTCATATTTACAGTACAGTGTGTGGTGTTGACAGGTAACACACCTGTGAATCCTCCATCAGCTATGTTAAACATGAACCTCTGCTTGGAGGCGGCTTTCTTCTTCTCCTCAGTGATGGTCAGCAACGCTGCTGCCGTAGCTCCTTCTTTAGCGTTCTCTCCGTTCTGCAGCTTGCCCGACTCCTCACTTTTCACCGCCTCCTTCTCCTTCTCCTTCTCCTCTTTTTGCTCTGAGACGAAAGAACCCGAAAAGGAAATAGGGTTTCATTCAGAAGGTACACAGGATGTGATGTTTAGAATTGCGTTGAGGAACCCTGATGTGGCGAAGATTTTCCAGCGATCCTACGACGAGGATGTAGTAAGGACCCATACCAAATGGGGAAACAGTATCTCTCGTGGCATTTTAGTACGAGCACCCTGTACAAACCTATCTTGAGATTAGGAGAAAAAGGGATTATCCCTGAATATATGCAGTGACATTTAAACTGTAGCAACAGCCCATCATCGGAGACATAGCGTATAAAGCCTTTCTAAGTAATTTTCCAGTAATCGTATCATAAAAATGTCCCTTTTCCTTTCTTGGCAAGTGACAGATGTGACAGTTAATGAACATTTTGATTGCATTAGTTCAAAGCAATGGACTGTAATGGTTACAAAGTTATCTCATCAAATGTGGATAACTCCGTCTCGCCAGATTTCCACTTTTTCTTTTCATGCTTCAACGGGCATCTGGGTTTCCATCCAACATGTGTCCGTCCAATGCGTTTGCATACTGTAAGTGTCTGGAGAGCCAACCACGTTCACCAGTGTGTCTCACCTTTCTTGTCTTCTGCAGGAGAACTGGTGTCCATCTTGTCGTCTTTGTTCTCTTCAGCTGAGATAAACAAACAGTTCGTCAGAATCACTGCACTTGCCGCGCGCAATAATTGTACAGGAATCAATGCAGACACACGCCTATCACTCCAAGAGTATACTGTACATACTGTGAAGAGAACCTTGCATTTAATAGATAAATCTGTTTGAATTATGTAGGTAAAAACATTTCTAATACGTTTATTTACAACTTTGCCAAAATGTATGTACATTTTTCCATGTTATAAAATGTAAAGTTATGTACTCCTAGGGAAATTAGTTAAAATTACAAATTAGTTAAGTTTTCACTAACAGACTGTATGAAATATGACTTACTGACTATCATAAACGATAAACGGCCAATCCCCCGACAACATCACAGATGGACCACAATGCTTATATGAGACCAGATATTCTCCATAGAGAAAAACTTCTGCGAACCGAAGTGAACGAGTGACGTCAGGACTTGCCGTTATAACAAATTGTCCCTCCAGGATGAATGAAGCTCACTTGTCTCGTCTAAATTGATCTCACCTTTAGGCTTGGCCTCGTCTGAGTCGGCCTTGACCTCCGACCCTTCCCCTTTGACTTCGGTGGGAGGGTCCTTCTCTGAGGCCTCCGATGACGACTTCTCCTTGTCGTCTTTGTCCTTGCTACCATCTTCAGACTCGTCCTTCATGTCAGCGTCCGTGTCTCCCACCTCCTTGTCTTTCTCCTCTTTGCTCGGTGACTCTGCTCTCTCCCGTTTTTTCTCCTCTTTCTTCTCTGGAACCGGGGACTTCTCTGTCTCGTCTGGGATTTCGATGATCTGAATGTGAAGCAACAGAGTTTATAACGGCCAAAGCATCACTCTTTCTCAGTTACACTATAAATAAATAAATGAATAAAAAGTTGTACAACAAAGAGATGTTTGTTACCTCTGGATCATCTGACTTGGTAGATTTACTCTCCTCTCCCTCCTCCTTCACGTCCATGTCCTTGTCCTCAGATTTAGACAGATCTTCTGTAAACACACGCACACGGCTCAGTGTGTCATTACGCAATCCTTTGTCATAATATAGGCCTACTGCAACTTCATTTTCGTTTTTCAGTCATCTTGATTTTTGTACCATTTCATGAATCTTGGTTCACAGAGAAAATGTAGGGTGTGTGTGTGTGTGTGTGTGTGTGTGTACCTGGGGCAGGTGTGTTGGGCTGTGTATCAGCTGGGGTTCCAGAAGATGGGGTTTTTGGATCTTCACCTGCAGCCAGAGCAGCTGCTCTCTTGTTCTCCTCCAGTTCAGCCATCCAGGGCATGGACCACTGTCCATTAACATGCTCAAATTCCTGCACCTGTAACACACACACGCAGGTTGGTGCCTTGCATGGTTTCTATACACACAATTCACCAAAAATAGCCCAATATCATAGCCATAAACACATTTGCATACTGTAACATGGCATATATTCCATCTCCGCCAGCACAGCATACCTTCTTCCGGATGAGCGACATCACCCCGATGCGAGTGAGCACATGTTGCCTTGACAACCCTTCCCTGGGGACTCCGTCTGCAAAGGTCTCTGCTCCGTCCGCCCCCGGCTCACAGAGGTGACGCATGAACAGAGACACGTAGGCCCTGCGACGAGAACGGAGAAGGAACAATATCACACCTCAGTCTGGATCAGCCGTCGCCGTTTACCTGTCTCCAGTTGGCCAGAGCGGAGGCTAGAATCAAGTTACAATGAATAGAACAGTGTCGGGTCCCACGAGTCTGAAGCCATTCCATTAAGACAATACTTCATTGTGGCATCACTGATGGGAGCCTTGGTGTCTTTATCTTAGAATATAGGCATGCTATTGATGTTTCAAATGCTATTGAGGTTTCAAAACGGGGGGCCGATTGTGTTACATAGGAGAGCGAGACACCAACTTGGATCAAACCAGGTGCATCAGTATTGGACTCTGGGTAAAGAAGTTACCTCTACCTGGGAAAGCTGACGACAGGCTCTTAGTTGGGGACTCAACATATTGCTCCAGTAACTATCAGAGGCCTCTTTTCCACCGAGGGTTGAACCAGTTCAGTGTTTCCACTGAAAATGAATTGGTTCAGAACCCTAAAAGTTGGTTCGGAACTGGAACCCAAAATTGTCCGCCGGTTCCGTGAAAACACCAAGGTTCCAAGAATCTAGAACGGAACCAGTTCTAGACTCACATTTGTTTTGGTGGAAATGGTGCAGAGAATAAAGGAATGTGTCATCAGGCTTCTGTACGGAAGCTAGAGGCTAATTCTTTACTCATGACAACGGACAAAATAACAAGAAAAGAGTGCGATAGAATCTCTAGACACATACTTGAATTCTTTCTCAGACTTCCCTCGAAGGTCCCTGACCAGCCACTGGGTGGTGAAGGCATCCTGGGGGGGCATCCCATAACGCATCACAGCGTTCAGGAAGGCCTTCCTCTGGCGCGCGTTGAAGCCCAGCACCTGACAGGAAATAAAACAAGATGAAACTTGAGGGAAAATGTATTAATATGATAAAATAAATGCTAGAACATGTCATCCATCATATTATAATACTGTATGGAAGACCCGTTTTGAAGACATTTGAAAAAGCAGAAGTGGTTGTGACTACAGAAGGTGAAAAGTTAAAATAGGAATATTATGTTGGATGCAACGTTTCGATTTACGGCTAAATCTGTAATTAAATGAATTTGCAGCAGGTAGGAGACTCACCTCGATGTTCCCACCGACTCTGGCCAACAGAGGAGGCAGAGGTTTGTCTCTGTCGTTCCTTAGCCCCTTGCGGTTGGGCCTACGTGCGTTGGCTAGCAGAAAGAGAAAGACATGGTTAGCCACATTTGAGGTTCACACCTCAATTAGAGCCAAAATAGCCAAATTAGGGCCAAAAAATGGCCTGGGTCATGGACCAATTTTTATAAAAGTAAATGACTCCTTTTATCAGTTTCCTACATTTTAAAACAATAGTATTTCATAAATAAATACAAAAAAAATCCAATAATAAATAAAAATGGTTAAGAAGTCTAATTTATCTTTTTGGTCTTGAGCTAAAAAGTTTGGGAACCACTGAATTTGAGAACCAGTTCCAACACATGCACATGCACGCAAATAGCTCAGCACATCAGCGATTCAGAACAAACTCATATCACCACCACCAACCCCACCACCACCACCACCACCACCAGCAACACCACCAACACACACAAACATGCCTATTGAAACCAAAAATATTTTCCATGTCATCGTCAAATTCGATATTTGCTCAGTTAAATGTTATCAAGACTTATATTACGATTCCTCAGTGAAGATGTTAGACTTACGACAGCTCATCAGGTCTCACTCCTGCTGACGTCGTCTCCTCACTGTCCACACAAACTACATGCTTCTTTCAGGACAATTTACACTGAAAGCGTGGTTTTGTGAACTTAATCGCTTTATTGCAATTATTTGGCCAGGCCAAAGGAAAAATAAAAGAATATCTGGAAATCAAATTGCTTTACAAAACGCACTGACAAAGGCATATCCAAATGACCATATTTAAAACGAGGCATCTTTAGTGCAAATAATGAATTATAAATCGGTACAGAAAATCCTCTGCAAAATGCAATAATAAGAGCTCACTGGAACGAGAACTTCAACATTTTCCTCCCATCTCTCATTTACATTTTGGCCTTCCTCCTGTAACCTGTCTAGGTGGACATTGCTGGACAAGCTGCTCTGAACATTAGGTTAATAAAAGGTACCTGAGTTAAGTCTTATCACTTGCTCTTATGTGGCCCTTGCAGCTGCCACTTCACAACTCTGGCTGTGGGGGTACAGCAGCACTGCTAGTTCACAATTATAGTACATATCATACCCCTGGTGTCCCAGGTCTAAAGTGATCACTGATTAGATATAGCTAGAATTTTAAAAACAAAATAGTCTCACATAGCCAGACTATCTGAGATCTTTGCCTACAGATACGTCTCGTGACCTCTAAATGCAATGGAGGGGCTAGAACTGGGTCGATTTAAAAACAAAACGGCTGTGCAGAACCAATGCAAAGAGTTTACGGTGGTCCTTCATGTTGTGATGGTACATTTTTAAAGCAGTATGTGTACATTTGTTAGCACAGCTTTTCTCCTCCGTTGAAGCCCCTGCATTGAATTTATTTCCCCAAGACAATCCGTGGATCAAGATCTACACGATCATCTAGCTACGTGTACATGGGACTAGACTTAAAATAGCAGTTCTCTGGAGGTACCCAGACAGAGCAGAGTTGAGAATCACAGTTTATCGTTGTCTTTCATTTGATATTAAAAATAAAAATTCAAAAACAAAACATAAACAGTGGTCAGGCTAGTACTACACAAGGGTTTTCAACAACGAAGACCTGTGGAGAAAAGACCTTTTGTCTTTTCTCCCATTTTCAGTTTCATTGCTTTCTTTGCCTTTCTCTTCACTCTCTTTGCTTTTTCCTTCTCTTTCATTGCCTTTCTCTTCTCTTTCTTTCCCTTCCTCTTTTCTGCCCTGTATAAGCAGAGGGTGCAGGTACAACTCTTTTTCAAGTTGTTGTTGTTGTCGATGAGGATATCATAGCTGTCGTCTGAATCTGATAAGTCTGTAGAAGTAGTTTAAACCATGTCAGTAGTCAGCAATCAGAGCCCAGAGAATAGAGCGCCGAAGTCTGACGTCAATATCGGTTCGATTTCCCCTAGAAACACACTATCAAATATAGGTGACTGGCTGTCGTAAACGATACAGAGACACCTCCCTAACAATATCGCTGAGACAGCTTGTTTATTTTTGGACCACAATGCTTATATGAGACGATTTTAAGATGACCCCATGTTATTCTCCATAGAGAAAAACTTCCATGAAACAGGGGATGAGCCAGTGACGTCAGGACTTCGGCGCTCTATAGAAGTTCACTCTTGATGTGTTGATATACTAAATGTATCTGGTGCATGCCTGCCTCAACAATGGGTATCCGTTTTCACTACTTTGCATTGCTATAGAAAGTACTCTTTGCACAATCTTCACATTTTTGCCTAAACTACTAAACTATGCAGCTGTACATGGTTCTGGATATACAGTACACTATGCAAAAGTCAGTTCTGAAGTGACCATTATGAACAATCTGCATTCACATGTATATCCCTGATTCCACTAATTAATCAGAACCACAATCATGTGATTCTCAACAGCGCTGCTCAGCTCCCAAGGATTCATCTCAAATCAGCATTAAAGAGAGCAACTTCTAGCAATTCCATCTAAACAGCCCATACACACTGCGTCAGCAAGCACACAAATCCTGTTTTGCAGGCACACACATGTGTTATTATTACTGTACGTGTGAAGACAGCAAAGTTTTAGAATAGCATTTTATTTGTAGCACACGTGCGAATCTCACACACACACACACACACACACACACACACACACACACACACGTTAGTCTCTTACCTTCAGCCCGCTCATCAAAGTCCTCGTCTCCCTCCTCCGAAGCCACAGAGTAATCTGACTGGTTGTCTGACTGATCCTCTTGCCAATCTGAGGAGAGGTGACGATAGAGAGATGATTTAGTACACAAACACAATACAACACGGCAAGTAGGATGAGAAAAATGTGCTGGTTCAGGACAAAACTAGAGTAGATCTTCAGACAGCCAGGCAGACAGAATAACACTTATATCATAATAACATTACTACTTGCCTTTGTGTAAACATACAGACATGCAATCATACATGGCCAATAAACCACCCGAGTCCAATCTTTGTTAAAACATTTGACAATGCAACTCCTCACCTAACTTACAGACAGAAGGGGGCGCTTTTGCTACATAACAAAACCTAAGAGGCGTCACAGAACACTTCCCATGCAGGGAAGTTAAAGCAACGGCCAGAAATAAAGGAGAACCCCGCTTTCATGAGACTTCCCTCACTCGACTGAGGCGTGGCCTTTACAGCACCATGCCAACACCAGCATTTCACCCAGTAACATTACAACTGCTGCGTTTATGAAACGTCCGGACGCACTGAGGTTATGCCATGTTCATAATGTATTTTTGCTGGTCTCCCGTGAATGACAGCCGCCAAAACGGCTATGTATTCGAAATAGAATAGTACTGCACTATTACGTTAAAATTAACATACAGTAATTGTGCCACTCCAGATATACCGTCTAAGACAATTTCTCTACAAGCGTCAGACATACCATTGTCAACCCTAACCAGATATAAGGATCATTTATGATGAAGCAATGAAAGCATTGAGCTGTTAAAAAGAAATAACAGAGCATTTTAACATGCATCCGTGTGAAAGATCTTGTACAGGGAACAATGAGTAAAGGCATAACTATTAACTACACTGCATTTTTTTGTATTTTCACATTTAGAAGAAGGTACTCAGGTACAAATTGACCCACCACAGTACAACAACAACCACACACACACACACACACTCGAGCTTCATTCCAGCACAGACCATCAGCAGGCGTGTAGTAGTAGCAGTGGTTCTCAAAGTGGGGTCCAGTGGACCGTCAGGGTTCCTTGGAGAGGGCGTTCCAAATGGGGCCCATACCGGTCGGTAACTCTGAGAGTGTACAAGAGTGTATTTGTACACTCTCAGAGTTATGTGGAGGGGGGAGAACCACTGACGTGGGGCACAAAGGT
Organism: Protomyctophum parallelum; assembly: GCF_964188405.1. Taxonomy (NCBI): domain Eukaryota; kingdom Metazoa; phylum Chordata; class Actinopteri; order Myctophiformes; family Myctophidae; genus Protomyctophum; species Protomyctophum parallelum. The sequence goes on along the minus strand of NC_139698.1, from coordinate 25,686,068 downwards.
TAAGTGTATGTCGGTGATGTTCCGTACCCCGTCTGATACCTCGGTCCTCCTGGGAGCCGTCGTTGTAGTTGACCGGCTTGCGGGTTCTTTTGCCCTTGCCCAGGTTGCGGGCGAGGTCCTCCTGCTGCTGCTCGTAGTGATGCCGCAGCAGCTTCTCCCAGTAGTCTGGGTCCACGCTCTCCTCCTGCTTGATCACCTCCCGCTGCACCTCCTCCTCCTGGAGACACAGACACACACACACACACACACACACACACACAAACGTGGAGAATGTCTCATTAGAAATGCAGCGCATACCCAGGAAACCTGGGTGTACATTTGAAAAAATGCACTTTTCAACTTGGATGTAGATGAGTCTGCTTAACCCATTTACTTTTAACTTAAACATTTTTTTCTAAATCATGACAATTTTCTGAAAGATTTGAGGCACATTTTAACTATTTTTCAAAAATAGCAGACCTACAAGTTCATAGCGCGCCACTCGGTGGCGCGCTACGAGCTTGTAGATCTGCTATTTTTCAATAGCTAAATTATAACATAATGTATGTAACCACCAAAAGGGGTTCCCGCTCAAAATGGGTTAAATGACCATATAATGGTGGCCTGGAATGTTTAGCTTATTGACTATGCCTCACCATATACTTTACTGCTGGCCATTGCTACAAAGCATACCATGGGTTTGTTTGGTCTCCAAGGAAGCCTATGTGTTTTAATGCACTTTAAAGCATGAATTGATTTGAGAAGTCTAACAGAAAGTTGTTCCTGGAGAATCTCCGGTTTGATTTGCCAACGAAATTCATTGAATGACTTATAAACAAACATGTTTAGAAAACATTGAGGCAAATATTCCAAGATTAAATGCATTTCAATGACATTGGATACAATTTGTAAACGAATACACAAATAAATATGAAGCAATTAATGGCATGTACTGTACAGTACACACACACACACACACACACACACACTCACCTCCTCCTCCTCGTCCTTGACCACATATTGTGCAACTTTGAAGGAACTGAGGTACTCGTTCATGCTCTGTATCTCGGTGTCGTCGGGGGCTTCTGACTGATTTCTGTCCAGAAGACGGTCGACGGCCTTGTCATCATAGTGAATCACCTGGCTGTCATCCTCCTTGTCTCCTGGCAGACAGACAGACATGTGAATACAAACATTATAAACCTGTGTGCAGCCTGAACTCCTCAGGCAGGAACCAGCTGGCTGTTTCTGAGTCGGGGCTGAAGACAAAGACAAAGCCCTTCTTAATAAAAGTAATTTCCATCGAAAATGTTTTTTTTGTTTTATATAAAGAAACTTCTAGAATAAAGTTTACTATAATTGAAAATAAATGTTCTCTTTTATATGAAACCTAGTTTATTTCTACACCGAGGATTCTGTCCAACATTTCCTTTACCTCCGACAGGACAAGAACACACAGCCGGTGGTTGCGGAAAACCGACGGAAAACGCTGGTAAACCTCCGAGAAACGCATCCAGTGTGCAGCCACCTTTACTGTTGATAATAAGTGGACTCACCCATGAGTCCCAGCTCATCCTTGAAGAGTTCTTCTGTGCCAAACTTGAGGATGTCGTCCAGCTCCTGTTTGGACATGGAGCCAGTCTTAGAGCCCAGACCAGGTCTGACCACCAGGTGGGTCAGCATCATCTTCTTCTTAGCAACCTGAGGGAGGAGAGGGACCGTTTGTACCACAGATAATCCTTCAATCAAAAGGATTTCGATTTCATTACATATGCACATTTTTATCATTGCTAAAGCCTTAGAAGACGAGTAGCATTTATTGTCCCAAAGAGGGAGTTTTGATCCATCAAGGAACATGTAAGAATTCAATTTAAACCCTAAACACCAGCAGGCTGCCAGAGCTCTATGTCCACTCCTTCTTCCCCTCTGCACCAAATCTCTCACAATGTGACTCAAATGAGCTTATAGATCCGTTATTTCCGCAGAATGTTCGCTCCAGGACTAGGGACTAGGGTTTATGTGGAATTAAGCAACTCAACATGGAAGAGAGTAAAAAGCTGAGATAATACCATGTGTCTTTCAGTCAGTTTCACTCACCTGGGTGATCCTCTCCTCTACAGAGGACTTGGTGACAAAGCGATAGATCATCACCTTCTTGTTCTGTCCGATACGGTGGGCCCTGCTGAATGCCTAAGAGAGAGGCAGAGAAACTTTATCAGCATGTAACTGTGTCACATGTTGGCTGTCAGCTGGTAGTGACATGTGCACATTCTGATATAACTGGACAGTGATATCAAGTCTACATGATTATCTCAAATGAACAGTGTACAACGACACAAGCATAACTGCTATACAGTGATATAAATATATATTTTTTTCTTTCCAATGTAATGAGTCCCGGGATGGTCTTTTAGATGAGTCCCAGGGACATTTTATGAGTCCCACTTCAACAATGTGTTTATATTCATGTAGAAAACAGAAAGAAAACTAAACTAAAGCTAGAAAAATAAACTAGAATAAAAAACAGTACAGTAGTACAGTGGTGCACCTTGTGGATGCAGAGGTCGTTGTTTTATTGCGTCCCTTAACTATAAACTGCGTTTTGGGATGCACCCTATTTTAATCTCTGGCTATACCTTAACACTAAGATATAATCAGTTTCTTCACAGCCACTTGGTACAAGATTGTAAATCCCATTAATTTATTAAGCCTCAGTGAGGAAACATCCGTCATACATCTCTACATGCGGGCGTCAGTCTAAATCTGGGAGACGTGTCCCTCAGCCTGGATGCAAACCGTTGCCTCGTCTTGATTCTGCCTGGCTGTGTACCTGGATGTCATTGTGAGGGTTCCAGTCAGAGTCATAGATGACCACAGTGTCAGCGGTTGCCAGGTTGATGCCCAGACCGCCGGCTCTGGTGGAGAGGAGGAATGCGAACTGAGGAGCTCCAGGGGCTGTGTGTTGGGCAGGGGAGAGTACACAGGGGCGAGAAAGAAATAATGCTTTACTTGACAATTAAAGTGGAGAGAGGAGGCAACCCGGGTCATAACGTATCAAAGTTATCCATGAGATTTCACCCATTGCAAAAAATAAAAAAATAAATCAAGAGGATCCACATGGGAACGGTTTGGCTAAAATAATCACATGCCTAAAATGAAATGTATCATGGGAATTATTGTTCTTTTAATTATATCTCTTGGTTTAAAAAAAAGAATTCAGACAATATTTTGACAAGTTCCTTCCATCACGTCTTACCGTTAAAGCGGTCGATGGCCTCCTGCCTCATGGCTCCGGTCACTCCTCCGTCAATCCTCTCATACTTGTATCCCTCGTTCTCCAGGAAGTCCTCCAGCAGGTCCAACATCTTTGTCATCTGGGAGAACACCAGCACCCTGTGTCCTCCATCCTTCAGCTTCCTCATCATCTTCTGAAGAAGCGTCAGTTTCCCCGACGCCTTGGTCAGAGCACCGCCCTCGTACATGCCGTTGGGGATTTTTGGTGCCTCCTGCAGGCGGGAAACAGAGTTTGTGCGGTATTCAACACGAGTACAAAAATACATTTTAAACTCAGCAAATGTAAGCAAGTCTAGTTAGTTAAAGCCATTTTGGACTGAGGCCGATTCTAAAAAAGTCTTCTAAATCCTGACCTAAGTTTTCTGAAAATCTTCAAATATTAATATATGAGCATCAATTGTTTTACATTTTGAATACTGTACAGTGTACATACTGTACAGAACGCCAAAAGGGGTTCCCGTCCAGAATTGGTTAACACAATTAAGTCCCTTGCACACAGAGCCCGATTTTCCGCACAAAAATTATCATCAGTCAGCTCCTCCTGGTAATAAAAGATAATATAAATACACGTTTTTTATATTTTTCAATAAGTATATCATCAACGTGCCCCCAACATTTTATGAAAATTCAGGCAGAGCGGGGAGGAAAACAACGCTCCCCAAAAGTCCTGTAATCTTCTTAATGTTACTGTGATTAAGGGTGATGTGATAGTTACCAGGGGATCGCCAAATGACTCATATCAACAATAAAGAACGTCCATAAGATATTATAGCTATTATGGCTGTGTGATGATGGCTGTGGGAGCGTGGCTCATACCAGTGCAGCTCCAGGAAAGAGGTAGGGGTGATTGCAACACTTCTTGAGGTCCATCACCACGTTGAGAAGAGACACCTGGTTTCCTCCCCCACGGGTGTTCAAGGCCTCAAAGTTACGTGTCAAGATGAACTTGTAATATTTCCTGCAACAATCAAAAGGAAAAAATAAATTAATTTTTAATCACTTTATAATGGACAATTTACTTTGACCTTTTTTGACCAGATGGGCATACTTCCGTCTTCATTTCTGACTTCAACATGCCTCTCGTTTAAAATATTAACGCTTCTAGAGAGACTTTAGCATAATCATCGCGAGGTAATGATGCAACATTATGCCTCCCGGGGGGGGGGGGGGGGGGGGGGGGGGGGGGTGGGCTTTCAGAATAAAAGCTGCCATATCTGCCTGGCACCCCGAGCTCCTATTTAGAAAGAAATCCTCATGAACTCACTTCTGCATGGGGCTGAGCTCCACTCGGACGATGAGCTCAGTCTTGGAGGGCATGTGTTTGAAGACGTCGGCCTTCAGTCTCCTCAGCATGTGGGGTCCCAGCATGTCGTGGAGCTTCTTGATCTGGTCCTCTTTAGCGATGTCTGCAAACTCCTCCAGGAAACCCTCAAGGTTGCTGCAGACAGAGAGGGGAATAATGAATGCTTAGGGAACTGGATTCTATTTTTAAAATGACACGCCGTTGCAGCCACTCGTAGGACGACAATTTCCCCGCCCGTGTCAAAAACTGCTAAAATCCCTAAAACGAAAGAAATCAGCAAATGAAAGAAAATTACTTTCTCTAATAACAACCTAAAACATGAACTTTGGTTGAAAAAAACTAAAGTTGTTCTTTAAGTCTAGCATTTAAGTCTACTCACTCTCATGCCAGTTGAAACACAGATGAATTTTCGTTTATTTGCCAGCTGTCAGAATTATCAACACCATTATTCTGCATCATTATTCTTACGCTGGGATTGGCAGGATAAAACCATCTGATAAATCACACATGAGCTCCGTCGTTAGGTGACTGTGCAGCGATCTGCGCTGGTATCCATGTTCCATTGATAAATATAAATACATTATGTATGTACACTAAATAATTTAAATTAAATATAGGTCTTTTCTACTTATAGTTCCATTATTTCATTTCAGAGGACTGGCATGAGAGAGTATAGATGAGAGAATTGCTGTTTTTGGTTGAACAATTCCTTTACAAAAAGGTGATGCAAGGATAATGCAAGAATGTGTGATGTGAACAGGCAAGGGAGAGCAGAGCATACTGACTTGAATCTCACTGGAGTGAGGAAGTTGAGCAGGTGGAAAAGTTCTTCCAGGTTGTTCTGTAGAGGCGTTCCTGTCAACAGCAGTTTGTGCTGCAGTGGGTAGTTGTTCAATATACGGAAGAACTGAGCACAAACGGAGAGAGAGACAAGAGACAGACAGATATTAACCACTTAGACCCAATATACCTCATTGGCTGGGTTCACCCCAGGGGTCGATACTTGGAGCTCTTTCCCCACAATTTCTTTGATAAACACACAAAACGCGAAGTAAACTTGCAGATAGACTACTTTTGTGAGCCTTTAGATATAACATAATACCGAACAACAAATACAATATCGAATGTACAGACAGAAACATTACAATCATAACAACAGCTCTGACAGTCTCTCGAGACAATGAAAATTTCACCTTTCACCTTTGCAGTTGCATAATAAATAAATCCTACTACTATAAATCAAATTTGTTTAAATGGAAATACAAAAAGATATATTATAAAGATTAAAAACATAGCTGATCTATGCAATGCAGCGGACCAAAAAAAAGGTCCAAAATGTATGTGTGTGTTTCTCACCTTGGACTGGTTGTTCTTCAGTCTGTGAGCCTCGTCTACAACCAGACAGGCCCAGTCGATGGAGCCCAGCACAGCCTGATCTATTGTTATCAGCTCGTAGGAGGTCAGCAGAACGTGAAACTTGACCTGAGAGTCTTTCTGTAAAGTCCACAGAAAGAGGGAGTCACGTTTTTGGTCATAACTTGCATGGCAGGGAAGCATTCAGCATCATAACATACTGACTGTACTTAACGGCATAATTTAACCTCATGCGTCCTTCCTCCTAGCGTCTCATGTGAACGTATGAAGCCTGTACACAAATGTGTGTACTATACACGTTTGTTGAATTAATTTATGTAAGTGGATACACTTACATTTCTTAATAGAAGAGCAGGGAGACCACCAGTTATAGGCTTTAAGTGGTTACGTTGCTATCCATAACCTTTTTTGTGCATAAAACATGATTTTGACAGATCTGTATTGTAGAACATGTTAATAATAGAACTGGTGGTCTAGTTTCTCTTCTATTAAGAAATGTAAGTGGGTTGGACCACTGCTCAAATGGATAGGGTTAAACATTTGCACTGGGAACCTGGGTTCGAATTGTGGCTAGCCAGGGCATGAAAGTTACGGATTGCAGCTTTAATATAATTGCACAATGTAAATGTAACCTTCAAAATGTCAGTTTGAGTTATATTACATTTACAGCAACATAAATGCAGTACAGAATAAAGGTCCTTACACTATACACACCAGGGGCGTTTCTTCGTGCAATGATTCAGCCAAAAATATTTTATTTTGTGCTGTTGTTGTGTATGTATTTGTCGCACCCCAGGTGTGTGAAGACCCTCAATGTGATCGCGGGCTTACCTTCATCTTGGAGGCCTTTTTCCCTCCACGCATAGCATTGACCTCGAAGGAGAACTCGTTCTCTCTGATGACCGCCCTGCTGTCCTTGTCACCCACGTACGTCACCACATACAAGTCGGGCGCCCACAGCTCAAACTCCCTCTCCCAGTTGATGATGGTGGACAGGGGAGCGCTCACCAGGAATGGACCCTTGGAGTGACCCTGAAGCATGGATTAAAGCAAAATAAATAAAATCTCACGACTGAATTTATTTTGCTAGGCAATGTCCTAATTTGTAAAACAGCGTGAAAGGAGTCACCACACACTTAGCGCCGTGTATCCTACACAATATTTATGATGTTTTGGTAGCCATACAGCTAACCAGTTAAATAAATTGCAGATTGAGGTGTTAGACAGAGGTCTACGTGGATGTTGTCGACAACGATGATGATCATGTGGACCATTGTCGTTTAACCACTTTCACCATAGCCTCATATTTTGGTCATGTCATTGTAACACAAAAATGTGTTTACTTCTTTACACTAGTAGCTGATCTACAAGTTCACAACGAATCTCATCTTGTAGATCAGATAATTTCCCAGCCAGACACAGTCTGGACTAAAAAAAAGAAAAAAAAAGCAACATATAATTAAGCTATTATTCATATATAAGCAGCATAACACTTATTTCTGATTCCAGGAACTTTGTTTTAATCTTGGTAAAATGCAAAATAAACAAGACATTATACAAAACGTGTCCATTTCTAGTTTTCTACTATAAATTACTATTTATTATTATGTTTTAACAATTCACAGAATAAGATTATTAAAATATATATATATATATATATATATATATATATATATATATATATATATATATATATATATATATATATTATATTAACACAGATACCTTTACTGTGTAGATTGGGGACCCACAGATAAAACATTTTATCAAATGGGGGTTTGTGGCCTAATGAGTATCAAACTAGGGGTCCTTGAAACAAAAAAGGCTGAGAAGTACTGCTCTAGCCCATTTTGGGCGGGAATCCCTTTTGGTGATTTAAACATTACGTTATAATTTAGCTATTGAAAAATCGGAAAAAGGTGGCGCAAATCTTTGAATATATATTCTTTCAAAGTGAATGTTTTTAACTCTGGTCTAAATGGGCTAGTGGCAGGAAGCCGGCGAACCCAACACACTGCCAACCTAAACCCGCAGCTCCATACCTCCTTATACAGCGAGTAGAGAAAGACGGCCGTCTGCACCGTCTTCCCCAGACCCATCTCGTCCGCTAGGATGGTGTCCGTGGCCTGAGCCCAGGAGAACCTCAGCCAGTTGAGACCCTCCAGCTGGTATGGATGCAGGGTCCCCCCTGTGACTTCTAGGTAGTCAGGCTGACGGTCAAACTTGATGGTGGGCTGGAGAAGAGAGGGAGAACATGTCATTTTATGTGGACAGTCAAGAGAGGCAGATGGGACATACAGAGAGAGGAGGATGTGTGTCTGTATATACATATACTAGTGTATACAGTGTGTTCAATTATTATTCCTCCCTCTACGTGACAAACTGTCACATAGAGGGAGGAATAATCATAGCATGAACCAACCTTATAAACCGTGAAGTCAGGATGGGACATTACCCTTTGATTGTAATACAAAACTAAAATTGTGTTTATTAAATCCTTTGCACAGAAGTAATGACAATGTCGCATCTGAATTCAAATTTGTAATGTCAGATTTGTTACTAGTGTAGAGAATTTCTGGACTCTAGCATTTAGTGCAGCAGCAGGCAGGCTTCATCTTTTTAGTTTTCTAATATACAGTATACTTTGTCTTTATTGAAAGTTTACATTGATATTTTAGATCTAGTCTTACATCAGTTATTGGGTTCGGCGGGGGTTTCTCCAAATTCTTGACTTTGACCAGCTTCTTTAGCTTCTTGCTCGGTTTGCCCTCCTCACCTATAATCAGCTCTCTGACAGAGGAAACATTGACAATAAAAAGGTTTGGCATCCAATATTAAGTATGTTGCTGTTCACAGCAACAAAACAATGCCCATAGAATAAAATTAAATATGTTAATTCTAAGAATATGAATAGTGGAAATACATTTATCGTTGTATGTACCTGTGATTCCAGTAGCCCTGTTTGTAGATGTCATACTCGGGGATATCCATGTCCTCACCCTCCCAGGAGGCCTGGTCGTAGGCAAGGTCCCTCCACTTGATCAGGTAGTGCACGTTGCTCTTCTTATCAATGCTGATAGTCAGAACAACATGGGTTTAATTACAACCAAGACACAACTAATTAGACTGTTCTCATCCAATGAACAGAGCGTTCATTAACCTGCACCACAGAGAGAGAGATTCACCAAGACTAAACTAGTGTAAACAGTCCGACAGTTCTATTCTGGTGGCGAGCATTCAGTACAGATATTTCTTGCAGAGTGAAAACAGGAGGGGGCCTAATATAGAGCCCTGGGGAACTCAGATCAACTAAGCATATGGGGTTCAAGTGGTTAACCTAAACCTACATATATCCCTACTGGCTTTGAATCAAATCCCTCAGATTTCTTGCCAAGTTGCTCAGCTAAAATAGGGGGCACATTAGGGGTTCTCAAAATTATCCATGCCAAGCAAGAAACCCTGAATAGCCATAGCGTTAAATCCGCCGATCTACAACATGATGATCCCCAACACACTGCATCACCGTGCGTTTGAGCATGAATATGTACTATTATAGTGTACACCAGGAGAATGAGACTTGCAGGACACTGCCAAAGACACCAGGAGCTGCCAGCCAGCAAACTGGTGCTGTGGGGAACCAACACACGGGCACCGGTCACGAGGACGTCCCATACTAACATAATGTGGATGTACTCAAGAAAGATGCAGGACCGCAAAGCACCAACGAGCTGGCCGGATGTATGGAGAACCGGGATGACTGGAAGCGACGATGGAAGGCTCGTCTGAGGACGACCTAGAGAGTACACTATATATATTGTGTGTGTCTCACCTGTGGTTTAGGATGCGGTGAATCATCAGCCACTCCATCTTGACTCCGTAGCGGTAGAACTCGGCCTCCATGTGGACGTACAGCGGGTCTTTGTTCCTCCTCTTGGTGATCTTCTCCTCGGCGCCCTCCACACCGCCGGACCAGTCCACCAGCGGGGGCTCATCCATGTCCGTCTTCCTCTGATAGTTCCGGAACATCACCTGGCAGTTCAGCTCCAGCTGGGGGGCGGGAGAGAACGGTCACAGCATCGTTTTAATCTCAATCCCAACATCTGATATACTGTATACTGTCGCTGTTGGGCGGAAAATGATGTATCTCTATATTTATATTTTATAATTATACATTATATTTTAAGTATATATTATATTTAACTTATAAATTAAGTTTTACACAAAAATTAATACTGAATTGCATAGTTTGTTAATATAATGTAGACCTTGCAGATCTGCTATTTTTGACAATATAATTACTTATACCTAGCCTGAATCAGATCTGTGTCACATCGAGATTGAAATCCGATTGGTTAAAATGAGTCCAACATGTCACATGACTCATTTCAACAAATCAGATTCCAATCTGGATGTGGCTCAGATCTGATTCAGGCTGGATTTGGCTGCCAGTGTAAATGGGGCCTTAATGACAAACTAACTGGTCCATAACCATCAGTCCATGGAGGACTGCAACCACAACTACATATCCCATAGGTCTACGGGTCGGGGACCATTCACAAAACAACAAATAAATAGCTTTTTTTTTACATTGTCACTCTCTTCATATCTTAATGGTCAATGCCGATGCAAGTTCAATTCATCAACCCACTAAGCAGAAGATGCATTCATCTTAGTATTAAAAACAGCTGGTAAATAAATAATTAAAGAACATTAGATCATTTGGAACACGGGTTTGGAACACCATTTCCATAAAAGTAATGGTTTTGATTAGTAAAGGTTTCCGCCTGGCAGCGTCAATATACTGTATATGGGCAATGAGCTGTAATTTCCCACCCTGACAAAAAGGTTTTATTCATTAGTTTCCGATCAAATTGTTTCCTTTTATTTCACGCCAATGTCTTGCCATTAAACTACACTTTGCAGGGCTTCATATAAGTGACATCCAAATATTGTAAAATGTCCCAACTCCATGCTGTCACTGTGTGAACCAAGACAAAAAGACAAGAAAATATTTAGTAAGTTCTTTTTAAAAGGAATGTGTGTTTACCTGCAGCTCCTGCACCCAGGAGCAGTGCCAGTAGGAGAGGTTGGACCACTTGACGAAGAACTCCCTCTCCCTGCGTCCTACCAACGGCGGGGGGTCCGGGGCATCGGCCGCTAGGTCTGCGGGCCGTGGGACGGGCGTAGGGGCCGGAATCTCCCCCCATCGCCACGTCAGAACCTTCTGAACTTTGCCCTTCATGCCCGGGCACTGCAAGGCCAAGACAGGACAGGCAGGATGAGTCATGAGTGTATCATCAGACAGAGAACACATGCCAGAGATTTATATAGATTGTTTTTGTTTGATCTTTCTTTATCGTTGCTGTATATTTTAATGCCGTATTTTGATCTTCTATTGTATTCTTACTGTAGTTGTATCCTAGTTTTCACTGCCGGTGTTTTTGTCATTTCTTTCCAACACGGATCAGTAAGGTATCTTATCTTTGTCTAGTTTAGCATCTAAATACTGAACACAATGAGAAAAGATTTGATGTTCTGTGTTTTGTTGGGTCTTTAAAAATCAATTTAAGGTGTCAGATAAAAAAAACCATTGGTTGTTCAGTGTTCATGCCATATCAACCAATGTTGCTGGGAATGTGCGTCAGGGTTCTGAAGGGTAAACACAGGACATGACACTGACTGTGTAGTGCTTACACGTTATACAATGCTGTGGCATTATCTGCAGATTGAGAAATAAGGAGCTCAATGTATAGCGTACAGATGGCACGGTTTATCTAAAATCATGCAGGTTCTCCCACCCACGCATACACACACACGCACACACAGGGAAAGGCTCTGTCTTTTTTTTCCTTTATCTCCTGCACGAACGTGCGTGAGATGAAAATCTGCAAGCCACATGCACTCTCCAACACGCACAGGCATACAAGGCTCACGGCCGCGCGCGTGAGCCGTGTGCACACACACAAGCACTCATGCGCGAGCACACAGAGACGTGCAAATACGCAGCCCCCACTCGCACGCAGGCTCAAAGGCAAACACTTTAAAGATACTGCACATTCAAGCTCACGCACAAACGCACACTGGCACCCACCCACCCACCCACCACCACCACACACAGACATAACGCACACAGACACCCACATGCGCGCAGCCACACGCTAGAGTCTTGCACGGCCCAGTGCACATCTCTCACCGTGCAGCGGGGGCAGATCCACTCTCCGTTGGGAATTTCCGGCAGGGGGGGGTTAAGGCAGTGGATGTGGTAGGAGGAGGGGCAGGTGTCACAACACAGCAGTTCCCCTCCGTCCTTGCACACCCGGCAGAACTCGATGTGGTGATCATCCTCCTCTTCCACGCCGCCCTCCTCCTCGCCGCCTCGCCTTTCGTCCTCCTCCTCGGCCTCGCCGTCGGACGGCAGCTCCTCTCGGGCTTCCCACTGGATGCCTTCCTTCTCCTGGAGGAGGAAGGCATGGTGTGTGAGACAGACATGGGGAAAGAGACAGAGAGAAAGATAGAAAGAAAGAGGTTTGCTTAGCAAAAAATACTCTGGGCTTTAAAAAATATATATTACATCTACAAACTGTCAGTCATTCAAATAATAATCTGAGTATGGACATTTCCCATGCTGCTCTAGCAACGTTTTTGGACCCGTCTAACAGACGTGCCGACAGTCACAGCAATTGAAACAAGGAGAGAGGGCGTTGTGTGTGCGTGTGTGGAGCGGGGTGGGGGGGTTGGAGGGTTTGCACACACACGCACAGACAGGGAAGGTATGCGGAACGGAGCGCGCGAGAGACACGGGGGAGGGGAGGGGGGGCTGTTGGTGCGAGGGGAAGGTTTCAAAGGCACTGGGTAGGGGGGGAGGGGAACAGAGCAGGCGCGCGCATGTGTGCGCGCATGCATGCATGGGCGTGCACGTACCGCAGAAATGGAATGGGTGTTCAGGGGAGGGTAGAGGAGAGGAAATGGGGGGTGGGGGGAGATGGGGGGTGAGAAAGAGAGCAAGGCGTGTGGTTAGGAATGGGAGACTGACTGGAACATGAGTCGGGAATGGGGGCTTCGGGGAAGGGGTGGGCTGGCATGGTATAGCAGTGAAGGACAAAGAGCTAAAGAGGGCACATGTAGAACCCCCCCCCCCCCACCACACACACACAGACAAAAAAGGTCAAATGTACAATTAACCACATGTATGTATATCCACTGTATATCCTAATCTTGGGCGAACACCAACATTCTGTGAAAATAACAGATCTAAAAGATCACGCGTCGCGTTGCATTCTGGGCTTGTACTGTATGTCTGGCAAAGAATAAAGGAGGGGGGCCTAACATGGAGCCCTGGGGGACTCCCTTCAACTAAGGGTTTACAGTAAGCGGTTAACGCCAATTACCATGCCTTACTACGGTCAATTAGAACTTTAGAAGGGGGGCATTTAATCTAAAAAACATTACAACACACCACAAAACATATATCCCTAACACCATCTCCCATCTTGACCCAACTCCATTGCATTCAGTGTCAATGACTAGAGAACAATTACTTGTCCTCGGGAGGATGCTTGTTCCATGTCATTTTAAATACAGCTCATTACAAACAAAGAGGTAGGAGCGCACACCAATAGTGGGGAGGTGCTGCTGACCACGGGAGATAAACTTCAACAGAGAGGAGGAGAGGTCGTACAACTCGTAGTCACGATGCAAATGCTTTCTTTTAAGGTGACCGACGCTTTGGCAGACGCTGCCTTCTTCAGGGTATCAGCTCATACGGCGCAGTGAAATCACGACAGCGAAACAAAAATAAATACATCCCGCCAAAAATAACAGCATGGCCTTGAAGACTTTACGGCACTAACCACTGACTGGGTTAGCACCGTGTCTGTGACCTGGGCTTTTTACACATTCAAATAATAAAACTAAACTTTATAGTCCAAAGCCCAAATTAATTACTCTAATTAACTTCCAATTACAGGGGGATCCTCTCACATGGATAATCAATTACGCCACATAAATACTGATTATTATAATGACCCACTACAAGCAGAGGTCATATATTATATAAGTTATGCACATTTGTTGACAAATATCCCAGAAGCAGATACCTTATGCAGACCAGCTAGTTCCCTGCTTTGACTAATAGGCTTCAATAGTGGGGTTATTTAATCCATTAAATCACACAGCGCCCAGCGATTTATAGCAGCGGAGCACATTTAGCGACGCACCAGGTGCTATCCCGGATGTAGCTTGATGTAGCCAAAACACACTCCCGAGGTGATCGACAACAACAGGAGGTATGATTAATTCTAACACGACTAGCAACGGGACCGCGATGGGCCGTCTAACACATAATCTTTGCTTAGAATTGGACGGAATGATTTAGTCATTCACGTTTTAAGATTTTCGGTCTCATCGGCTAAAATGGGGGGGGAACATTTTCGATGACGTCCCACCTATAACATTGAATGTTGCGCAACAGACGCTCCCAGCCTGTGGAGTGATGCGATCAGTTTTGATATCAATAAATCTCCGTCCTTTTATTAATCTCCGTCCTGAGCGCTGGGCGTTACCAATTGAAAGAACGGAGAATTGCCGCTCGGGGTGTACCGTGACGTTTAGAAGATTTAGAACACACTGGGCTCACTTCCTGGACTACATGTTGTCTCAGTAAGACAGCCCTCCCCCTATCCACAAGCAGCAGTGCACCAAAGCATTATGGGAATTGTAGTCCAGGAAGGAAGTGAGCCCAGTGTCCATGACATCAGTGACATCACTGCTAAAATCTAAACACACTATCTATTACACACAAAGACCCCCAGGAAAGTGTTCTAAATCTTCTAAACGTCATGAACATATTTTCTTTTGCAAAAAGGGTGAAGTGTCCCTTTAAGATAAACATGCCACATTCTTCATTGGAAATAAGTTATTATTAGAATAATAAGTATTGGCCTGGGCCGACCTAGCGGTCCAGGCACCTAGGGTGGTAATCCAGCAATTATTATTGGCAAGCGACGCCACCACCACCATACAACAAAACATACAAAATAATGCGTGTTTTACGGTACCCAGTCTACTCACACAATGCGGGCAACTCCATTTGCCCTCGGGAGCCTTCTCCATGTCAGGGTCCAGACACACCATGTGGTACGCCCGAGGACAGGTGTCACAGAGAATGATCTCCCCTCCCTGCTGACACACCTCGCAGTAGTCCTGGTGGTCCGTCTCGTAGCCGTCGCCCTCTTCCGTCTCCACTGTACGCAAGAAACAACGGAGATATGACACGGATAGTCGCTTTAACCACATGAACCCTAGCGTCCCTATTCTTTGGCCAAAATAACAGATCTACAAGTATATAGCCAGTTTAAGTGGTCAAGAGGCCGTTCGTAAATGCAAGCACCACGCACAACTGAAATTAGCATCTTCCATATAATCTCTTGTATCACGTGTGAGTCCAAATAACAGACGTATGTGTCTAGTATGTGCATGCCATGCAGATATATGACAGAGGAGGGGTTTTTCTTTTTGCCAACCTTTCTTCTTCTTCTTGGCACCTTTGGGCTTCTTCTTGGAGCGGTTGCTGCGGTTGGATCCGTCCGAAACGGCGAAGCTCCCGTCGTCAAAGTCGCTGTCTGCATCTGGTTCGTCATCATCACTCTGTCAGAGAGGATGGTGAGAATATTTTGTTAGCGTTCAGTATTTTGTGTCCGTCTTTATAGAGGTGCCTGAAGGGGTCTCATACATCCTCCGGTCTAAACTCTAACCTCACTTCCCTGTTCATCTATACACTGTGTGAAACTAAACAGAATTAATCAGAAGGAAAGAATTAGATTCTCACAGAAGAACGCTTCCTCTTGCTATTGAAGCCTCCCAGTTTGATCTTGAGCGGAGCCACCTTCTTGGCTTTGGGTTTTGGTGGTGCTTTAGGAGTGGGCTTGGACTTTCTGCGAGCATTGGGACCTGAGTGAACACAGCCAGAAGAGTTCATACCAAGGAGTTCATACCAACGTTCATTCCCACATTACAAAAAAACACAGAGTAAAAATTGTGTTTCGTTAATTCATCCATTTCTCCTGACATCCAATGTGCAACCAGTACATCCAATGTGTTACCTTTGCCCTCTTTGGTTTTGGCCTTGCGAAGTGGGGGTGCGGGAGGTGCCGGGGCTGGGGGGATGGCAACGGGGGCAGCAGGAGCGGGTGTAGGTGAGGGTGTAGGTGAGGCCTCTGGCTCTTCTTCTGCACCCGCACTCACCATGTTTTCTACAGTCGCAGCCACGTTTGCTGCTGCCAAGGCTGCGTTGGCAGTGGCCAAACCCTACATTGGAAGACACTCAGAGTCAGAGACATACATGGAGATGGTCAGAGGCAATCAGAGACAAAAGACATGTAGAGACGATCAGAGACAGAGTCAGGGACACGCAGACTCTGAGACACACAGAAAGGGTGAGAGATACAGAGTCAAGAGACATACAGGGAGTCAGGGACAAAGAGAGAGTATCAGAGACAGTGTGAAAGACATATAGGGAGTCAGGGACAAAGAGAGAGTATCAGAGACAGAGTCAGAGACATACAGGGAGTCAGGGACAAAGAGAGAGTATCAGAGACAGAGTCAGAGACATACAGGGAGTCAGGGACAAAGAGAGAGTATCAGACACAGAGTCAGAGACATACAGGGAGTCAGGGACAAAGAGAGAGCATCAGAGACAGAGTCAGAGACATATAGGGTGTCAGGGACAAAGAGAGAGCATCAGAGACAGAGTGAGAGACGTATAGGGAAAAAAAGAGTATCAGAGACAATGAGAGGGAGTAGGAGACAGACAGAGTCAGAGAGAGCATCAGAGACACAGAGTCAGAGTGAGACATGCAGAGTGAGAGTCAAGAGACCTTCCTTCTGTGAAGGACAAAAATGTTAATGTGTTAAGCTATTACAATGTAGACAAAAATCATTAATATAAAATATAATATATTTAAAAAAATAAATCTAAATACATCATTTTTGCCATAGGGTCATGTGACAAAGTATAAATTAAGCCTAGCCTCCTCAGGCTCTTTATTTAAAGGAAGTAGATTTCACAACCACCGCCTACTCAACAGAGATTCTACAGGTTTAATAATACCTTGAGTGGGTTGTTGGTGCTGAATTCCCTCCACTTGGCCATCATCAAGGTCATCATCTTCGATACAGCGATCTTGGGGTTTTTGGCTGCAATGAGTGGTCTACAAGAATAGCATGGGTAAGACGATAAGAGGGCTTTTGCATTCATACGTGCCAAGAATATGGTCTACATCTAGGGAGAAACTTGATGATTTAACGGTATATTTGAAAAAACAAAATAATAACAGTTAACAAATACACGCTAATATCAAATTTTAGCCAGCGAGGAGCTGCAACACCTCCTCAACATGAGTGGAACGTGTCCGTACCTGACAAACTGGCTGAAGGCCTTGTAGTTGGTGAGAGAGCTGTAGTCCTCCTGGGAGAAAACGTGGTCGATGTCCTTCATACCCCACGCGTCAAGCAGCTGAGTGGAGCTTTTAGGCTGAGGGTGGGGTGCAGACAAAGGGGAAGCCATTGAGATATTTATTACTAAATTCCCACATCAGTCACTGCAATTAATGTTACATTGGGTTTGATTACATGCAGTGTCATAGGCCATATTTGGACCCATCCAACTAAATAAAATAAAACATTGTGTACATACGACAATGTTGAAAATGCAATATAAATAAATACTCATATTTACAGTGTGTGCTTCATGCTTGCAATACTGTACATCTAAACATATATTGCCCCGAATATCAGGAACCACTGACAGTTTTTCAAACTACTACAAAACAAAGGGAAATTACAATTACAATTAAGCCATTATAAAGTGTTATAGTTTATTCTAATCAACTCAAAGCTTAAGCCATGAAAGTCACACAGAGGTCCATGATCTTTAACTCTTGAGAGCGTAAAAATATTGTTAAACATCTGCATTACTTAATTTACAAGAAGTCTACACAATTAGAGAATGTAGAATTGTTATTTGATCAACGTTTGACTGTTATCTCTCCTATGGTAGTACCAACATCGATACAGCACGGAATTGTGGACAAAATCAGATCCAACGACAACAAAAATATTCTAAGTCTTGGGTCTGAGGGGCGAAATCTCATCAAATAGTGGTCCATGGCTCAAATGCCGAATACACAATGGACCTTGATATGAAAAGGATTGAAAACCACTGTATCCCCATTTTGAAACAATGATATAACAGGGCTGGGAATCCACTGGAACCCCCCCCCCCCCCGAAGAAGGACCCCTGAGTGTTCCCCGGAAAACACACTGTGAAAACCACTGTCTTCCAGAACCCAGAGAGTTCCGTTTCCACAAGAAAGAGTTATTCTGTCCATCAGAGTTTAGGTTATCCTTCAGTCTTACCTGAGTGTCGTCCTCATCATCGTCCTCCTCTGGCTCGGGATCTTTACGCTTGCTTTTTGAGCTTGACGCACTTCCTTTTTCGGCTTTTTCACCACCCTTCTTCTTGTCTTTGGCGGAGCTGGAACGCTTCTTCTTTTTCCTCCCGGGGGCGTAATCGCTTCCCTCGCTCTCCGAGCGCACCCCTCCTCCCTCCTCTGCATCCCTCTCTGGTCCCACCACTCCTTGCGGGGGCGGCTCTGGGGAACTCACTGGCAACTCCTGCAAGACAGGAGCACAAAAGAGTAAAGGTTGCTTTTAAAAGGCGGTTAAGATAAGATAGAATCTTTATTAATGCCACTGGGGAAATGTGGCAATGCTGGATCCATTTCACGTCACAAAGACTGAAAAGGTAGAAGAGGTGATCTGTGACATTAGACACACAAACCAAATCTGAACCCACATAATTGCGACTTGGCCTGTGTCTACACCTGGTACATTGTTCAATGCTTTGATTGTTGATCATTTCACAATATTAGGGCTGCATAACTGCTATTAACTAACTATTATTAAAACTGTAATTTGCAGTAACAATAATTATAGAACACAGTACTGGCTTAATACCGAATAGTGAAACAATTTATTTAATTTACAAAGCTTAAGTGATAATATTCCACATAATAAATGACAAAAGTGCAATAATGTAATTGAATAAACTAAACCATCCAGGTTAATCCAGGTTAGGTTGATCCCAATGTTGAGCAAAATAATCAGGATATTTGTTACATTAGATTGTTTACTTTTCTGATTCTGTTGACCAACTGTTGACTACTACTGCAACACAACTCAGCTCTACTTTGTGAAACTAGTTTCATGCAACAGCCATTCAAAATGATGGTACAATACTAGTGGTGCATTCAATTATAATCGATATGGCTATACGTATATCGATCGACAATCAAGACGATAGGTGAATCGATCGAGAGGCTGCTGTATCGATACAGCAATAAACGGCATGAATTATCTGGGTGACGCAGTAATGCAAAACATACCTCTGTTTAACGTTATCAAAGCCCCCCTTGCAAGTTGCAATGCACTCCCTTTTCAGACCCCTTGTTAGGATGTTTAGACATTAATTTTAATTTAAAGATATCTGTGGGCCTGAAAGTGCTTTAATGTATTTGCGCCATTATTTTGAATAAACGTTTAATCAAGATATATCTAAATATATTCGTATTGTGGCCTCTGTATCGTGATACATATCTATCGTGAGATTGCAAGCAATATCCACCAATATACAATACCAGGTGAAGATGTTACATAAAACGACTATACTGTAACTGACCACTTCAAGTGCTCGATTTTAACTCAACAACAGATCATTGTTGTTTAATACAGTATTTATACATGATTCAGGTTTGCTTGCTATCTGACAGCACCCGCATTGTTTAAGTCCTTGACCTCTTTTGCTGCTTTGGTCTCTGCCTGAGTAGCCAGTCTTTCATCCATACTCGTTTAGCCTTTTTAGGCCATGTTTTTTTCCTCTAGCTCCAGCATATTGACAAGCATTAGTACACTGACAGCTCTCTCCCATTTCCAGATATACAACCATGATGGAATGGAACAAAGTGATATGACACGAATGAAATGAATCATCCAGCGTGAAAACAATACAGAAGCTGCATAATGAAATGTAGCCACAATGACACATAAAAGATGATATCATAGAAATGATAGAAAGTGCTACGATGGATGAAAACAATACCAATCTAGCAAAAATAGCAGAATAATATCATATTGAATTGAATGGGTTACAAAACATGTGTGATTGTTTCTTAAATGATTCACGGAAAGGAAATCATGTGATTAAATGCAATGCAATCTCAACGTGCAACTAGTCCTAGGCCACACTACTCCTGCCATCCGCTTAGTTACTTCAATGAATGATCAGACATAGAATCTAATGATAAGGGCTTCTCAAGACGTCCCACATTTGTCAACTACTACTCAGAACAGCTTTAAACAACTGGAATATAACACGATGTCAGTGGGAAGTGGAAAAGACACAAGCTTTTGACAAGACAAGGCGTAGTGTGGCACTGCAAATGACAAAAAGGTATGCTCCTCTACTAGCAGTATCATAACCCACGATGAAATGCATGTGCAATGCACGAGCAAAAAGACCTGACCTAAGTTCAGTTCAAGCATAACGTTAAAATGCTTGTGTTTAGGCATTGTTAGGATAGGAATACACCTGGAGACCCAAACAACAAACAAAATAACAATTCTAATACTTTCTCGAATTGTGTGGACTTCTTGTAAATTAAGTAATGCAGATGTTTAACAATAATGTGGTTACGGTAAGATCTAATAAGGGTCAATTTACCAACTCTTCATCATTTAGCTGGGGACCTGGCTGAAACCTCCTCAAGGACCGCTGGTGGTCCACGGGACCACTCGTTGAAAGCCAGTGCTCTAGGAGCATCAAACCAGTAAAACTCTTTGAGTCTCCAGGGCTATGTTAGAGATTTTTAAGATCAGGTAAATGTCATTTTGGTTATAGAGTATGTGTGTGTGGTTAAAGATCTGGGGACTGGAGAGAGTGCCACGGTTGGCCAAAATCCCAGATTCTGAGCTTCTAGTATAAATTGTCTACTGATGATGATACCCACACATGCAGTGCTCAGGAGGAGCCATGACCAAACAGAAAGCCATCATCACTGTGTGCATGACAGGCAGCTAACCATACCTCTCTGATGACGGGTCTCTGTCGCTTGCTGCTCCTGCTCTCTCTGCTGCTCTTCTTTGCCTTCTTCTTCTTCTTGGTCTTACTGGGCAGCTCTTGGGCCACAGGAGCATCCTGCGCCTCATCCTCATCTGTCAGTGATACAGATTCATTCATTGCCGTCAAAAAAACAAAACATATTCTTCTGACACTCCCCCACGCGGACACGGTGCACCACCACCACTACAGTACATTCATGTGCCGTGCACTGCGTGCGTGCACCCGCACAACTTAGCAAGCAAAATGGTCGTGCGCGCGAAGCTCGCGCTGATCCACCACCACGCGCGTGCACATGTCACGCACGGTTAGCACGCACGCACACGCCAACAACCCCGTGAATGACACAATACAGCGGCGTGTCGCAAACTTAGAACCTTTTACAAAACATTCACGTTGGTTCAAAGTTTGACACTTCGCACTGTTTCCAAACCATGCAGCACCGGCTTATCCTGCTGGAATGACTGCAAAAAACTGTAAACAGTAAACACCCAAGTTAGCTAACTAATCTATCATGGCCGACGGCTAGCATTAGCTAGGCGAGCTTAAGTCAAGAGATGTATAACCTTTTATATTGTTATTAAAAAAAAATAGCTTACCGTGGAGAAGCGAGTGCTCGTCTGTCGGCCCGAAGTCGAGACGACTCTCCTCATCATCGCTGGCCGACATTTCTTTTAGTAATTAATTCTATATTCCAGCAACGCGAATTAATCCCCCCTCTCTCTCGCTCTCTCTCTCTTAAACCTTGCTCGCTCGGCAAGGGAGGAGGGAGAATGACGTCGGGTCGGTGGAGAACAGACCGGGGGTGTCCAGGAAGGGAGGGAGGTGTGCGTGCGAGTGTGTGTGACTGTGTGTGTGTGTGTGTGTGTGTGTGTGTGTGTGTGTGTGTTAGTGAGGGGGGGAGTCGAGAAGGTTGGGGGAGGGGGGGTGGTGTGTGTGTGGGGTGGGGTGGGGAGGGGAGGGGGGGGGCTGAAAGAAAAGATAATATATAATATTAATCCTCGTTTAATTTCCTTCAAATAACTCGCCTGCTAATTGGACACCTGCCTGCCCCTAACAACTTGGTTAACTGGATTATCTACAATGATATGACATATTAAGTGGTTGATATTGATTTCATTTGTTTGAATGAAGGAAAGTGTGGCAGCTGGACACACCCATCCATCATGCTGACAAACACGTTGTATTAAACTCACAATATAATAGGGAAAACTTAAAAGTATTGAAACTTACTGTAGTGTGCAGTCCCGGGTCGAGGTCTCTCTCTCTGATCCCTCCCTCCCTCTCTGCAAGAATAGGCTACAACTGTGATGTTACCTGTTCGTGCAGCTGTTGCTACTATTTAGAGAGCTCATTATATTCCATAGGCTGAACTATATCGGCAATATAAAAAAAAGAGCCGTCAATGACCCAAACACGTTGCGCCGTCCCCCTTCTCTCTCTCTCCCCCAGCCTCAGAGGCAGAGCTTAGCTAACATCCTCGCACAAACACACAAAGGGGGCAGACATCCCATAATAATCCCCCCTCCCACACGCACAGAACTCTGCATAGTTACCTCGCAACGGACAGACCATAATATTCAGCCTGCCCCCACCCCCTCCTCCACCCACACGCACGCATGCACGCGACACAGTCATGCGCGCTGCACGCACACAGTCATGCACGCACACTTCAACCAGACGTGCACGCACACGCGCCTTCCCCTTTCCACTAGTCCCAGCCCCTTAGCAACCCCGTTGTCATGGTGACCGCCCCCCCCCCACCCTCCCCAACAGACCATAATACTCCAGCCAGCATACATCCCATAATATACAACTCCTAAAAAGACAAGAAAGAAAAAATACCAGTCACATGGTCTCCAGGGAAACTCAAGTCCACTGGTGACAGCCCATAATATTCGTTCAGCGTCCACCTGGCATGTGCACGGCTGCACCCAGGAGAACATCCAAGATCACACGCACATGACAGTCTGCACTTTTACTATGTTACTGGAACTACGCACACAGGTAGTCAACACACTGTGGTTTACATCACACCACCACTCAACTGGTGCTATCACAGTGGGACAGTGGCACTCACCCAAATAACGTGGGAACCCCCATATTAAATATAGTGCAATATGCCTCTCTGTTAAATGTGTTCTACTTCCACAAGTGAAGTACATCGAGTCAAGTAGTCTTTTGATTTGATTTGATTTATTTAGAAAAGCAATCATAATACAGCATTATAATCAGCGATCCAAGGATTACACAGTAAAGTCCAAAGACTTATTTCCACTGGGGTCCTCTCACACTGAACGGAACAATACTTTAAAATACATCACAAATACATAACAGTACATATACATTACATACACAACTCAACGAGCACGTCATCTCTCAACACAAAGTTGGGGTCCTGACCCACTGGTTGAGAAAACATAAGTGGTATACTGTGGCCCCACTGAACCAAATTGGTGTAAACTCCTAACTTACCTGTCATTCATGGCTGTCTTGTTGATGCTTATGATTCCGATTCAGTGCTTGTATTTGGGCCAGGCCTGCTGTCAGAAGAGCATATTATTGTTCAACGAACTGTCACTGTTGGATTTTGAACATATTGCTTTTGACAAAGAATCTAGAATATCTCTTATCGTATTATTACTTATGCTGGTGCATTGTCTGAAGGAAGCCAAACAAAAATGAGTTTTACTCTCTTATGTACCACCTGTATACTCGATGTAACAATATAACACAACCTTGAACATTGAATCCTGCCCACTCCCACCAGTCCTGAGAGTTGATTTCAAGAATGTTGTAGCTTCTAAGTGCATTGCATATATATCAGATAATAAAGAATGTTTGATAATTTATGAAGTTCCAAAAGGCCTCACTGGAAATCCGCTTGTTGAACAATTAAATAATTGAATTGTTGAACAAAAATCTAACAGCAAATTAAAAAATTATAAATAATCCATAATACAGTGTGACTCCAGTCATGCCGTACATGAGGATAATATTCTGTGACAGAAACTTGCTTGTTGCTCCCCCTCTCTCTCAGAATCACACTTTGCTTTCTCACACTAAATCTGACTTGGGCGTGGGCGATAATATGATGGGAATGGTACCAGCACCAAGCTCTCCTCCTCTTCTCCTCGTACACGCGCGCACGCACGCACGCACACACACACACACACACACACCTTCAATCTCCAAAAGCTCAGCTTTAAGTGACTTAAACAAGTCCGACAACTATGTGTTGTTGTGACAATTCTTAATTAATCCATAGGTTTCATGACTATGAGGGATGTAGAACCATTTCAACCTAAAAATAATGCACCACACGTTCTCTCAGAAAGGATTATAAAGAATGCAAATCAAAACTATTGGACTACGTTTCTCCAAGGTTGCTCTCATGCTATAGCCTACACATATAGCATTAGTTTGTTGAAAAACAGGGTAGGTGATAAACAGTTTAATCGCTGAGTGCTTCCAAGTACAGATAAAGTGAATAGAAACTAAATTAAGCCCAGCAGCACGGTAAGAGAAAATGCTTACACACGACACGGCATACATACCTACAGTACACACACACACACACACACACACACAGGGAGGGAGGGAGGCATAACATCCGTCAACTGAGCATTGCAACTATACGAATTGTACAGTATTACTAGTACTATTCGTACTGTACTGTACTGTACTGTACTGTACTGTACTGTACTGTACTGTACTGTACTGTACTGTACTGTACTGTACTGTACTGTACTGTGAGAGAAGTCACCCCCACTCAAGATTGTGAATGCCCTCCTCTCTCTCCTCTGTGTGTGTGTGTGTGTGTGTGTGTGTGTGTGTGTGTGTGTGTGTGTGTGTGTGTGTGTGTGTGTGTGTGTGTGTGTGTGTGCAGAGATGGGCAGTATTTGAAATACATGTATTTGAAATACGTATTTGAAATACTTTTTTGTATTTTGTAATTTGTATTTCGCTGAGATGGAAGAAATGAGATGTATTTTGTATTTAAATACATTTTTTGACCCAGTATTTGTATTTTGTATCAAAATACATTTTCAATATATTTTGCCCATCAGAGATGGGCAGTATTTGAAATACATGTATTTGAAATACGTATTTGAAATACGTATTTGAAATACTTTTTTGTATTTTGTAATTTGTATTTCGATGGGGATGGAAGATGTATTTTGTATTTTGTATTTAGATACATTTTTTGACCCAGTATTTGTATTTTGTATCAAAATACATTTTCAATGTATTTTGCCCATCTCTGCGTGTGTGTGTGTGTGTGTGTGTGTGTGTGTGTGTGTGTGTGTGTGTGTGTGTGTGTGTGTGTGTGTGTGCACGCGTGCGTGCGTGCAGGAGAGGGTTGTAAAGACCCGGGGGCACGGTGGCACAGTTGGTAGTGCTGTCGCCTCACAGCTAGAAGGTCCTGGGTTCGATTCCCGCTCGGGGCGCTGTGGGTGCTGGCGGCGTGTTTCCTCCTCTGCGTCATCAGTGCCCATACCCGAAGGCGGGGTTGGCGAAAGGGCCTTTCTGTGTGGAGTTTGCATGTTCTCCCCGTGTCCCCTAGGGTAGGTACCCTCACAAAAACATGCAGTAATCCTGGTCTCTAAACTGCCTCCCCCTGGCCAGCCGGGACGCCTGATGGAGGGGAAAGGAACTGGTTGGAATAACGTGCTCCTTCCACGCATTACGTCCAACCAGGGAAACTCCCCCCTGTCAGGTCTAAATGAGCAACTTGGACACTCAAGCATGAAGGAAGCATGAGTTAAAGGAGAATTCCATGCTAGAATGCTTTCTTATCTTTGTAGTTGTTACGTCCCCACCACCAAAGAGGTCCAGGTGTTTTTCTGTGCAAAAGCTCCTTATTGGCTATTTTCCCCTACCATAAGCGCTCAATGAATTGCATTGCATTGAATGGGAATTGAATGAGGCTATGGGGTGTTGTGCTAGTTCGCTTATTTCCATTGAAATAAGTAGTAAAGTGTGCCGCTTGGGATATTATTTACATTATGAAGAGGGGATATATACAAAGAAATTATAATTATGAGCGATGGAAATAAGCGAATTAGCACAACACCCCATAGCCCCATTTAATTCCCATTCAATTCAATGCAATTCATTTAGGGCTTATGGTAGGGGAAATAGCCAATAAGGAGCTTTTGCACAAAATAACACCTGGACCTCTTTGGTGGGAACGTAACGACGTACGTACAAAGAAAGGTAAGAAAGCCTTTTAGTATGGAATTCTCCTTTAAGTCCGTTGCTCTCCCTAGGTTGGCGGAGGGTGTGTAGAGCCCAGGATCACGTCACAGGATGATTGACACAGGGGTGAAAAATGGGTTACAAAATCGTGGGACAAAAAATATAAATTAAGGGTTGTAAAGACCCTCACTAGGGGTCAATATAGGTCAGACAGACATACTATAATATAGGTCAGACAGACATATATACACACACACACACACACACACACACACACACACACACACACACACACACACACAGAGTGACTCGGGAGCAGCTAGCACCGCTCAAAAAGGAGATCTGAGCTGACACAAGGAAACAAGGATTAAACCTGGAAGGAATAGTTGTGTTGGGCAGCATGGCCTGGTATGTATAGTGAATGTGTTGGGCAGCATGGCCTGGTATGTATAGTGAATGTGTTGGGCAGCATGGCCTGGTATGTATAGTGAATGTGTTGGGCAGCATGGCCTGGTATGTATAGTGAATGTGTTGGGCAGCATGGCCTGGTATGTATTAGTGAATGTGTTGGGCAGCATGGCCTGGTATGTATTAGTGAATGTGTTGGGCAGCATGGCCTGGTATGTATAGTGAATGTGTTGGGCAGCATGGCCTGGTATGTATTAGTGAATGTGTTGGGCAGCATGGCCTGGTATGTATAGTGAATGTGTTGGGCAGCATGGCCTGGTATGTATAGTGAATGTGTTGGGCAGAATGGCCTGGTACATAGTGAATGTGTCCAGCTGATATTCAGACCAGCAGCGCTGTGCTGTGTGCTCTACTCCCTCTGCAGGTCAAGGATATTGATTGCTCCGTTCAGTGCTTGTCAGCACAAGCCAGGACCCAGAACATGGTAATTATGGAATTGAAGCAAATTAATCATCAATTTGTTTTTACCGAAAGTGATACATCTGATAGTTTTTGGTCAATAAAGGATTTTATGCATGTTTATTTTTGTTTTTCAAGTAGTCTTGAGTATTTGCACAACCGTGGAAAACCAGCAACCGTGGAAAACAGCTGGTGAATTTATATGAAATCGAAAAGGAGTTGACTGTGATATGGATCTTCATGAGTCTGGAATATAAAGATTGAATTGGATTGAAAAATGTCTTTGCACAGGCAATATAAAATAAAACCAAGGGACTTATTTACAAGGAGAAAAAAAGCTAAACTAAAGATTTGACCTCAAAACAAAACTGTACTGTAGGAGGAAGTCCAAATGTAGGCCTGAAGAGGCCATCTCTATTCCACTGCTTTCTGCACAATACAATTAGCTCGGTGTTAATCTATTAACTCTGAGAGTGTATAAATAACTCACAGAGTTAAATGATCACTGAGGTTTTTACAGCGCGGTGAAATGGAAGCTCCATAATGTTCTCCACTGTACATGCAGATCGGATGGCAACAAAGGCCTATGTCTGGCTATTGTCTGTTACTGACGCTTGGATGGCCCACACACACACATGCATGTATGCACACATGCATACACACTCACGTGCACTGTCGTCGTGCACGTGAGTGCCCCCCCTCCCCCCGCACACAAACACACACTCTCTAGCACTTTCTATCCTACATTCGCAACAATCTTTCCATACCTCACGTGCACGGAAATCTCCCCCCACCCCCCACCACTTCACCGCCCTCATATATTCTATAATATTCACGGCTCGTCCCTTCCCCTCCACACGCTCTCCCTCCCCCCTCCTCATGTGTGCACGCCGCTCCTCGCCGCCCCCTCTGCTATCCCCCCCCACCACCACCACCACACTTCCCTGCCTGACAACACTGCATCCATCCCATAATATTCATGCACACGCACACATGCACGCACGCCTGCCTCCATCCCATAATATGCATGCGCACGCACGCACGCACGCACGCACGCACGCGCGCATACACACACATAGGCACGCATACACACACTCACTTGCTCCTCACGCATTCATGCACAGCAGTGCACACAGCCCCTTTGTTGGCAGGAGATGCCTGTGCTGTGCGCGAGCGAGAGAGCGAGCGAGCGAGTGAGCAAGCCTTTTTATTTTTTTTCCATATGCACACAGTAGTCATGTCTCAGCCAAGATATGACTGTTTTATTCTCACTCCAGGTGGACAGCATACTGTATATGCGTGCATGTTCCTATACCGGAGTGAAGCGGGGGACAGGGGCATGATTTGGGGGTGGCAGAGGGGGGTCGGTCGGTGGGGGTCACATCTCTATCCCATAATAACCTTGGGGAGAGCCGAGTCCATGGGAGCTCATAGTTACCAGAGGCAACCATTCCAGAATGAGGTCAACGCTATGCGTCCCAGAGCGGAGCGTTTTTTTTTAGTCCAAGTGAGATGGGCTCGCAGTCACCCCACCTCGTGACAGAAGTCTCTCACAGTCTGTTAAATCTACACACTGTTGCACGCCGATAGGACCCTCACTATGCCAGGTGGGCCCTCACACACACACACACACACACACACACACACATACTGCACAAAGGGGGTATGTATGTGTGGCCTTGGACCTTGGCCTTGCTGTCGGTATACCTTCCTCCTCCCTTCATCCCTCATGTTTCTAAACCTCCTATAAGTAAAAGGAAGGTGTATGACTTGGGACTCAAGTCAGCCCTATACCCTATAACCCTATAACCCTAACCCTACCGAGATGCAATCTTTAACCACTTTCAACCTGAGGTCCCTATTTTGGGGCATGTCATCATAGGCAAAAGTATTAAAAGAATTGCAGGCGACATTTAATTTTTACGTTTTCAAACATTTTCTGAAGTGGCAAGAATAGTGACTCTTTTCGCCACGCGATACACCGTCATACGACAAAGCATAACACGGAGCTTAAGTGGTTAATGCTTTAACGAGCATCCCATCAGCCTCTGTAACCTGGTTACAGTCAATCGGGGTTTGAGGGCCATCTTGGCATGATAAAACGGTCACCAAAGAAGAGGGGGGGGGGCAGATAGAGGTAAAAAAAAAAGGGGAAAAAAAGAGGTGAAGTTATTTACGAGAGAGGGGTGAAGGGACGAAGGGACGAACATAACGGAGGCGCCGGACGTGACAGTGGCCAGCTCATCACCATGGCGTTGCCGTGGAGACAGCGGAAGACGTCACCGGGAGAAAAGGGAGGACACAAAGGGGGACTACGACATGGAGAAGAGTGAAAAAAAGAGAAAGAGAGAGAGGTGGTGGCGGGGGGGGGGGGGGGGGGGAGACAATGAAGGAAAACTGAGGTGTAGAGAGGCAAGTGTGTGTGTGTGTGTGTGTGTGTGTGTGTGTGTGTGTGTGTGTGTGTGTGTGTGTGTGTGTGTGTGTGTGTGTATATGCCTGCACTATACCTGCATCGAGTGATCTTGAACATAGAAGTTGATCTATTGAAGAATCGGACAAAGTACATAATTTTTGTTTTTGTTTTGATTGTATTGCTGTATTGTTGTACTGTTCTTTCTGCTTTGGCAATGTAAACGTATGTTTTCTCATGCCAATAAAG